>NC_139808.1:4842519-5442519 GCF_963457635.1 Microchirus variegatus | reverse complement strand
GGACAAAATAAAAATATTAAGATGACATGGAGTCAAAAATAACTGACAATTTAATTAAAAGTTTGAACAAAAACGAAAACGGTAGCAGAGAACAAAATCGTAGAAACAGAGTGTTACTCTGATTTGTACTTAAAGCTTCATGTGATTCATGTGATATAAGTAGCTTTTACTGTAACATGATCAAATGAGTTGTGTATGAAAGGCTGAGGAAGAAGAAGAAGAATAGTGTTTTCTGTTCCTGAATAAGGGGACATATTAAGCAAAATCAACTTTTTAATCATTTAAATCCTTATATTTGGGACTCTGGAGGCCCTATCAGTCGGCAAAGTGTGAAAAAAGATGACTCACTCATGTATTTGTGGTCCTCCTCAGTCTAAGTACAGGAGATAAAACATGCGATGTTGACTTCCGCACTCATTGGGACGTCACAATTCGCTAAATTCCTGGAATTGTTGTCTCGCGGAGCTCTGCTTTGTTCGTAAAACACGCGAGAGTGCTGGCGAGGGCAACAGTATCCGAAAGCTGGAAGTCGAAACGTTCTATTCCTGGCTCCACAGTGCAGCACAGAGTTCTACACAAACTTTAGCCTCAGAGGATTTATCTGTCCAGTAGACACATATTATATATGACGGCAATGTGCCTGCAAGAGCCTGCAAATGATCACTTTTCCAAATGCTAGCTCCCAGTAGCCTCTGTGTCTGATGTCATTTCCTGTCCCTTAAGTTTCGTTTGACTTTTTTTTTTGAAGGTGGACCTAAAGAAATACTACTAAGTATCAGTTCTGAACAGGGCTGTTTTGTTTTTGAGTGATTGAACTGCTGTGGTGCTTCATCCTTAAGGTATTTTGACCAAAGCATGTCACAGACATGTCCATTAGGACACCAGGGAACTAGGTTAACTTGGAGAAATAGGGTTTAATATGACCCCTTTAACTGACCAAGTCATGGACTAAACACAGTGAACTCAACGCAGCTGTGACGACCACACACCACGAGCTTCATGTCACTTCATCTCCACTGCCACAACACATCACTCACAGGTAATTAAACCCGCAATTAATTAAATATGCAAAGGCGGCGCCTTTATTGTCCAATATGTTACTGTAAACACGTCTAATGAGATTAACATTTACACACACACACAGCCGATAAGAGAAATGTGTTATACATACAGTGTGCGAGTGTGTGTGTGTGTGTGTGTGTGCTCGACAGTCATTAAGTTAATTGTCAGATCATTAAACGTTAATGGCGCATGATTAGGGCGACGCTGCGGCTGGTGCGGCTCGGCTCGGCACATGAGCCGCGGCCCCCGGGAAACAGCACAGTGATTCAAAGAAGATTGCATTTGTGACAAACACCATTCTCAACTCATCCATCATGCTTGCCAAACTTGGACATTCATTATAAAGTTTACCAATGGATGCAGCCGGTTCTATTTGTCCATTCATTTTTTAGGAGCGCCCTCCTGCACACACACCATTCCCTTTATTTTTACCTCTCGCCTTTCTTTCTTTGTGTGTGTGTGTGTGTGTGTGTGATCTCAGCGTGAATGAGTTTCACTTGCTCCTTCTCTGCGACGGCGGACTGAAAGATGCTGAGCAGCAGTGTAACAAAGGAGGCAGTGCATTAATTAAACACAGCAATTTGCTTTCCTATCCTTTTTGTTGTGGGGACAGCGCGGCGAAGATTGATGGTGCACCGTCTGATACACAATAAGCCCACTACATCTATATCTGAGGATGACTGTGATGGAACACCCATTAAACGGCCAGTATGTATTAAGATGTCAACGTTTATATTATAAACTCCGTTGCTCGGTTTATTCTTATTTTGTTTCATTTTTTAACCCCCCACCACACACCCACCCAACAAATTTGCAGGTAAGCATAATTGTTTGCTGAGCAGCACTCTTGGTGATATTGGCTTTGCATAGACGGGAGACGAAGGAAGGATGAGGCTAAAGAAGAAAACAGTTAAAGAAGATAAATTACTGCTCTTAGGCCCGGGTCATACTTTGCATGTTAAGTCTCTGCAGAGAGCAGTGCGACATTTCCCCACGGCCACAGTTCCATTCTTAGTAAAAACCTGCAGTTTTTTTACTTTTCACAAAAGAGAATATCATTCTAAAGTTTATTTTAAGTGTAGTTTTTTTTTGTTTTTTTTTTATAAATATGGGGTGCATGACAGGTTGATACTCAAGTATGTAATAAAGAGGGCAGACCTTACCCTACTTTGTCAAGGTTACCTAGGTTCGCTTTCCTTTGTGCACTTATTCATGTCAAATACTGTTGGATTTTGTCCCCCCCTGAGAAATGTTTCACATATTTCATCACCTCCAAGTACAGGGCGCTCACTGTGTGGCACAGTCATATTTAAGATAATCCCAAATGGGATTATCACTGTCGACAGCCAGTGTGAAAGTGGAAGGATGGATCCAAAATACTAGGATTGAAAATTGGTATAATAAAGTTTCAATTAGGTATTTTTTGTAAAAAAAAGAAGAAAAAAAAACGAATATCTACATGACTGCACAAACCTGCAAACGTACACGTACACTTTCATTCCTTGGACTAATGTTGATAATGTTTTAATCCAGGAAATAAAAAGTAATTAAAAAGTGTTGTTGAGTACCATAACAGCACTACTTAATAAACAATTACGTGTTTTTACTGAGAATAGGGATTTAACAAATCTCCAAAACCAAAAAAAAAGAAGACTAATCTTTAAATTTAAGTTAGGGATTGGACCAAAAGAATCACATGACATATTCAGCTGGTCTTTACATGTTAATAAATAGTAAAATAGGTGTTACGTGTAATATTTACGACATGTACAGCTTGCCCCTACTGTGCAAGTTTTATTTTTAATTAAGTAATGAGAGTTAGGATACCCGGGCCAAATGGTTGGTGTAGTGGATAGCACTCTTTGCCTTTGCTGCAACAAAACCTGGGTCCGTGACCCTGTTGGAAAAGGGTCTTTCTGCATGGAGATTGCATGTTCTCCCTGTGTGTACGTGGGTTTTCTGCAGGTTCTCCATTCCAAAAATATGCAGATTTGGGGATTTGGCAAATTGGACACTATAAATTGGTATTGGGGATAGATGGATGGAGTTGGGATACCATCAATTTATATCCCTTATGTAGATAATGTGAATGTTGCAGCAAGATCAATGCTGTCGCTGGGCAAAACAAAAAGTTTCCATGGTACTAGTGTCAGCAATCAAAAACACAGTAGCCTAGCAGCGATAAAACAAAGTCTCCTGATCTGCACATACCACACATGTGTAATATATCACCTTCAAAGCAGAAAATTTAGCTGAAAAGTGTAAAGACTGCTGCAATTAATGCAGGAAGGTGAGAAACTGAACCAGGGGAGAAGAGCTAAAACGTAAGGTGTTAGTTCCTCTTTAAAGAATATCAACAAACACAGATATAGGCTCAAATCTATCTTCTTTTTTTTCATAAAAAATGACTGTCGATCTCAGATTAAAGATCATTTCCGCAGCCGTCTCCCGCCCGGCGGCCTGTCAATCCCGTGTCATGTCAAAGATTCAGTGAACACCCACGCCTCCCTCTGCACTGCCACGCTTTGACCCTCGTATTTCCCCCTCCATCCCGCTCTGACCTCTGGCGCCACCTCGGCGCTGCCAGCTTTTCGCTTCTTCAACTCTAATTTACCGGAGCAGCCTTAGTTAAGATGTCACATGAACACGTCCACGGAGCTCAGACGTGGTGACAGCCCCACCGCCCGACAGCCCGCCCCGTGCCACACACACACGGACTAGGTGATGGTTAAATTGGTGTTGTAGTAGGGTCAGGAGCGCCTGCAGCTCTCATTTGAACCTTCCTCTCTCACACACACACACACACACACTCGCAGACTGGTTCGCCGTCTCCGTCGAAACATATTTACTACCTCAGCATCTCAATTAACACATACAGCCAGCAGAGCAGGTGCAACAAGCTCTCAAGTATGCGCATAATTACATATATGCATAAGCACACACACAGCTCACCAGAAGCATGCTACGCGAATGGTAATTGCTTGCCGAGTTCTGACCCAGCTGTCATGATCAATGGGTGTGACCAGGTGATTAGACGAGACGAGCACTCAAAGCCATTGATTACAGACATCCATTCCATAGGATATAGATTTATGAGCCCTTCCACTGCACAATGAGTCAACCCGATGGGACTTCTTGTGTAAAGGTTACAAAAGGCTAGAGAATCCACTCCTAAAGGATTTTCATTTCTAACAGGACAGAAGTGACCTTTGCAAGAAACTTTGCCAGAATAGTAAAGGATGCAGTAATTGTAGAGCATGCATCTTAACAAGTCACCGTAAGGATTCTCCTGTCATGTCAGGAGCGCCACATACATTGTGTCTCGATTGGAAAAACAAGTCGTTGTCATTTGTTTCATCTGTGATTAAAATGGACTAAACAATGTGTGCAGATATATTAGTGATTCTTGAGATTGGGGACAAAAGTACTTTTCAACTATTCAATTTCTTTAAAAAAAAAAACATACTTACTGCATTAACTTTAACTATATATATATATAAAATCATAGGTGTAAGCTAACAAACCATGTAAGGGAACAGGCTTATCATCAAAGTGCTTTTTGTCATTTATCCTGATTTTTGTGTGGATGTGTTGCTTTAATTGAATGAATTCAACAAGTGTGTTAATTGTCTGTAGTTTTCCATACCAGAATTATGTTATAAAATGGGATTACATACAAGTTTACTTATTGACACTATTTTGGATAATCCCGTTTCAAAATAAATCAAATGTTCGTACTTCATTATTATTACAATATTAAGTATAATCACTGTTCCAATGGCAATAAGACCATTGCATGTAGTTCAACTGCTGTTCTAATGTATAAACACAATAAATTGAACATACATATACGTATATATATATATATATACACATATATGGATATATATATATATATATATATATAAACATACACACATGTTATAGTACAGTACTAATACATGAAATGTAATATTGGTTACTGTGAAATAGATAATGATAATAATAATAATAATAATAATAATAGCAATAATAAATAGCAATACTATAAATGTCTCTATAATAAAAAAGACAAAAAAAAATACTTTTAAGCATTTCAGACCTCAAGCAATGCATCTAAAATAATGTATAGCTAATTTAGCCGAGATCAATAATAAAGAATGTTATTGCCGCATGGTGCAAATCAATAGAACGTAATAGAATTGTTTTTGTTGTGCGTATCCAGATAATACTGTATCTGGAGAGTCGTTACAATCTGTGCGTGTGTGTGTGTGTGTGTGTGTGTGTGTGTGTGCGTGTGTGTGTGGTGTGTGTGTGTGTGTGTGTGTTCAGTATAAAGCAGGGATAGCTTCGATAGAAGCAGATTGCAGGGAAGGGGAAGCACTTTTATTAGTTTTCCTGTAGCCACAGGACAAAGTCATGAAGACATTCAAAGGTTCCTTTAGTTATGTATGCTGACACTTGAATATTATTTGAACCATGCCATTTAATACACTGCAATGTATGTATGATTAAAAAAAGTATACTTTCATATCAAGCTACACAGCATTTCGGAACACCTCCGTGTTTCCAGTCACCATAACCACTTCACTTTTGTCATTTGTCTTACATCAAGCAGTTTTAACGCAGTTCTACTTGATTTGATGAACAGTTGCTGTCTCTTCATACTTCCCAAATTTCTGTGTCCACAGACAGTTACAAACACATACTCATGTTTACATGCCTGAGGCTCCATTCATGCTAAAAAAAAGAAAAAAAGTAAGGGTTTCCATCCGTCTGGTGTGGCAGGCACACATAACTGATCCCACATTCTATTAAAATACATCAACTTTCCTAGAGAATGCACAGTCATGGTTACAAATGTTTGGCCTGAACACACACAGACGTCTTTAGGATCCACAGTAGTAAGGAGATTATGTGTGGACGCAGAGACCAGAGATGGGGAGTAAGCCACACATTATGCAAGTCACACTAAAGTCCGAAGTCATTCTTGCAAGAATCAAACAAGTGCAGTCAAGTCGTATGAATATACATTATATTCCACATTTAAACATGCCAGTGAATTGGTACTAAATAAGGTCCCTGAGTGAGTGAGACAGTGAAAGTGTTGTGACCTTTGACCCATTTCGACTGATACATCATGTGTTTTTTTTTATGTCAGAATTGCGTCCCTTTGTCCAATTTGCACAACAAAACTAAGTAACTTTTACTGAGTAAATTTGAAACAAACTACTTTTATACTTTTACTTCAAAACAGTGGTACTTTTACTTGAGTAGAATATTTCAGTACACTTTCAGTACACTTTCCACCGCTGGTCCCATATCGTATATAATATTAGGCTAACTAATCATAACCAACTTTTGACCCAGCAAGACTTCCTGTCTTACCCTCCTTTTAGAGAGGGGACTCAGTATCGGTTAGTATCGGTATCGGTCCGATATTGGTCAAAATAGCTGGATCGGGTACAATCCAAAACTAGCATGCTTCACTATGCACTGTGACTGTAAAAATGTAAATAAAAATCATCAAAAGCATTTTAGCCAAATTATGTTTGGGCTGTTTATCTCTTCTTTTTGGGAGAACAATATTTGCTACACAGTTGGAGAGCTATGTCTTTGGAATGATTCAAATGTGTTGTTAACAGCTTCATACGTTCATAAATGGTGTACAATGACTGTATCGGCATAATATCAGTATCAGTTTTTGATATCAGTATCGGACATCCCTACCTGCTTTGTGGGATTTGAAGTTTTGATGAAATTTCCTGCAGTGGTGTCGGTGTCAATTGTAGGCCGCAAAAGCAGACGCCCGGTGTTTTCTGTTTCAAAGACAAATGAGAACGTTAATGCCTCAATATTTTAGAAAATGTAAATATTCCATAACTGAAGTCAAGGTCAAGTGAGTCTCAAGTCCTCAGATTTGTGGCTCGACTCGCCCACCTCTGGCAGAAACTATGAATTGGCGTTTACGCCGCAAACGCTCAACAGAAGTTCTGGAGCTGAAACATGTCGGCGCATAGTGTCGTATAAGCTGTGAGCCGACAAACAGGCAAAGTGAAAAGTGAGTGCTTTGTCTTGATTGCAAAAATATACTGTGCTACTATTCACTTCTTACTATGTTGAATTTAAGGTCTCATTATACTTTGCACAGAATCACAGAGGCACTGCAATGTTTGCTATGAAACAAGTGGGCTCTCATTTATTATCCTGAATCCCTATAATTATCTGTGCATGAAAACTGGCCACCAACCGTGCCTGTTTGTGCCAAAAGAAAACTCAAAATACAACATTACACAACAACACCCTCACAGTCCTGCTGTTCACCTGGTGGTCAGCAAAAGTGTATCTCTAGAAAACCCACTGTCAGGCAGAATGGATTGTACTTAATTTCCAATAAGGTGCTTAAGTACGATCCCTAATCACGCCTTTAATTAGAATCCCTTGGTCATTAAGGAGAGATAATTCAGTGAACAATACCTTTGCTCTCTCTCTGTGGGGGCAGTAACGTGGCAGACGGACAAACGGCTGCTCTGTACGTCGGCCAAACTCTCTCTCCCTGCTGCACAAAGAGTGTTAGATCTCGTTATGGGTTAAAAAAAAAAAAATAGGCTTCATGCGTTTGCCATTTTTCATTTGCGAAAGGCATTTGGCCAAAAATAGTATTAACTAGTTTGTCTTGTTTCACTGATGAGGAAGGAGACTTGTACAGAGTTCATATTTTATTTGGAGAAGCCAAAAACGGATGCCGAACAATCACAACAAGCCAAACAGACGGAACCAAACAAAGCAGTGATGATGTCAACTGTAAGCAGATCTTTTGAGATGAAATAAAAGCTCCGAGTCACATGAACCCAAAAATATTTCATATAGTACATTTTGATTAGTTGACCTATACCCTGCACTCTTAGAAATAAGGATTCCAAATGGGTCCTTCCACAAGGCTGAGGTTCTACCTGGAACCATTTGCTTCTGAAAAACCCTTTACCGAAAACAGGGTTTTTCAAGGGTTCTTGGTAACGCTAATGGTTCCAGTAAGAACCATTTTGATCCATAGAACCCTTTTAAACCCCTTTCCTGAATAAAGGGTTTTAAAAGGGTTCTTGGTGGAACCCTCCAAAAGGGTTCTCCTATGAGGACAAGCACTTTTATTTTAAGTCCTACTGCTTGCTGTTATCTTTGTGTTGCGTATCATCTCCATCACTTGTGTGTCACTTTGTCTCTGTTACATTGTACATATTTGTCTTGTGTGTGTGTGTGTGTGTGTGTGTGTGTGTGTGTGTGTGTGTGTGTGCGGGGGTGTGCGTGTGCGTGTGCGTGCGTGTGAGAGAGAGATTCAATCTGTGCATGTGTGTGTGTGTGGATATATAGTGGCGTTTGGTTAATAATCCTGACCATTTCATTACAGTAATCAGGGCTGGGATCGGCCGCGGTGGCAGGATGACTTAAAGCTCAGGGCCTCGCCTCATTAACTCTGTGTGACCAGCGAGGGACGACCCTCGCAACAAATTGGAAATTGCCTCGGCAGCCACACAGAGTCCGTGGCCGTCTCCCCACTTCTTCGGCGGTGACTCCAGTGAAAGCACAGATTACTTCACATCCCCCCCTTCCCCTATAATCAGACAGCCATAGCTGAGATCATGACTTCATTTAGTATTTGTTCTTTTTTTTTTTTGCTCTGGTATCAGAAGATGGTGTGACAGATTATCATAAAATCTCTTGTTTCAATAAAATTTACTTAACAACGTAACGGGCAGATTTCCAGGTGAAGTGATTTATTGTTGTGTCATTGTTATGAAGACACTTGTACTTTTTCCTCAGAGCCATTGTTAAAATAAGCATAAAAATACAGATAACAGAGGAATTCTATTATCTTGATTGTTTTGCACATGGAATAAGTTCCTTTGTGCTGTAAATTAAGTTGTTATTTTCCCACAAAAACACCTTCCTGGTTGCAAAATCAGTTTTAGCATCACTATGGCAACTTTAAGACACCAACTTCAGCTTTATATATAAATATAGTGAACACAGTGATTTGTATTCCTTTGCCTCCCTTTTTTTTGTTTTATTAATAATATGTATCTGTTTGGATTGGATTGTAAATTTACTCCTTCCCTTTCATCCCTAATCCTGTTCCACACTGTTAAACCAAAGTTAATTTACTTTGTCTCTGCTCCTCCACGTATTGTTTTCCATTAATCTTCTTATATGTCAGGTTCTAAATATAAAGTCTTTCTTACCTTGAACAGTCTCTTGCCTCTAATAACCCAGTGACAGTGAAATGATGAAAACAAATGTTGTGGCTTAATAATAATAATAATAATAATAATAATAATAATAAAAAAAGAAGGTATTCTGGGTACGTAAGCACAGTGCTAAGCAGCTCAGGGCTTAACCACAGCCTGGAAGTCTGCAGTGTCCAGTGAAGCGTGTTTAGAAACTCATTAAGCATCACTAACTCCCACTTGTACATTTGAAGTGAGATGCTTTTCTTACTCGTATTTACTGAACATACAGAGAGCAGTGGAAACACGGCGTGTGAGTGTCTGTGTGATGACTTGCTGCACATTTGTTTTTCTGCATGTGTACTATTTTTGCCTGCTCGTTCCCACGCTTCAAATTCGCCCATTTTTTTTAAGGGTATCTAGATTTCCCACAGCTTGAATAATGACCCGCTGTCATCTCCATGCCCCTCGAATCCTCCTCTTAATCAGCCCCCTCCATGTGCAGTGGTAGAATTTAATTAGCTGCCCACCAACGTTATTATTAAAACTAATCATAAACATCACCACAAGACTCTGATCACATGCTAATGTGAGAGTTTTTATGCAACAATAATAAGTGAGTATAAAAAGAAAGATTGTTGTGTAACTTCACACTCAAATTATAAAAGCTGTATTCCTGTAAATCCAGAGCTGACAGAGCAGGAGGGGCCTCTTCACCACGACATTTTAATGTTAGGATCCGCGCTCTGTGCCCCTCTGTTGGAACTAAATAACCCCCATATTTCCCTGTGTGGCTGACACTAATGGGAACCACGCTGTGTTGCACAATCACTAGTACGGCCTGGATGCACTCACAGACGCTCCACCCACTGATTGGTTTGGTGATGGAGGTCATTTTTCCTGCACTGACCACAAGCTGTGGAGCAAAACTTCAATAACCCACTGGGCTTATGCAATTAGTTGCCAACAAGCATATCACTTAAAGAAGAACTGAAAGAGCGCTGGCCAGGAGGAAAGAAAGAGAGCAGTGCTCACCTCTGTGTCTGAAGAAAGAAAGAAAGAAAGAGTTTAAGAGATTAAACAAGACTTCTGAGATTAAAGTTAGAATTAAAGTTAGAATTCTGAGATTAAAGCCAGACTTTTGATAAAGTTAGAATTCTGAGATTAAAGACAGACTTCTGAGATTAAAGTTAGAGATTAAAACCAGATTTCTGAGATTAAAGTTAGAATTCTGAAATTAGATTATAGTTAGAATTCTGAGATTAAAGCCAGACTTCTGAGGTTAAAGCCAGACTTTTGATAAAGTTATAATTCTGAGATTAAAGTCAGGCTTCTGAGATTTAAGTTAGAATTCTGAGATTAAAGTTAGAATTCTGAGATTAAAGTCAGACTTCTGAGATTAAAGTCAGACTTCTGAGATTAAAGTCAGATTTCTAACTTTAAACTACATGTGACCCTGATACTCTTCTGTACTTATCGAATAGTTCAGTGATATTTAAAATGTTACGGTGGTAAAGTGTTTGTCAGATCCCAAAAGTCATTTTGGGATTAGTTGTTAAAAGTCGTGTGCATTTAAACTGGTACATGAGAATCCTGTCTTGTTTGTTTTTGGTGAAAATTGAGTATCCTCTGATGCACTTTACTATGGTGATGTTGGCAAAGATTCTGGGGTTATCTTTCCAGAAAGCATGAGGGAGTGTCCCTCATGCTTTCTGGAAAAATAACCCCAGCATATTTGTGATCATTTTAGGAAATTTATATATTAAAAAAAAACTATTTGAAGTATTTTAATAAACACGCCTGGGGGTAAAAGGTTTCGTCTCTTGTTGCAGCGCGGTCTTCAACCTGATCACAAATGGTGCCAGATGCAATTAATGAGGTGATTAATTGCCTGATTGATCCGCTGATCAATCAAAGAGCCCTCAAGTAGAAAGTGGAACTCTAATCCCGGTATAATTACAAGGAATATTAGGAGGTTTAATTGGATCCTGAATTCCACACGTTTGTGTGAACTATTTCATAGAAGCATCGATATAAAATGTATAGTACAATATTTAATCCAGACAGGTTTTTTGCTTATTACTCCCATTTATCAGGGATTAAAAACTGTAAAATAGGAGGACAGCACTTCTTTTGTTTTGTAGCTATTGGTAGCTTTTTGTAGTGTTAAAAAGAAAAACGATGGTTATGGAAACTTAAACCAGCGAAAGAAATTCTGATATTATATAAAAAAATATATATAAAAAAATATAAAAAGCTGCAGCTTTAATCAAAACTGGACAAGTCTGACTTTTTGCTAAAATCAGCTTAAATGCTGGTGTCACCTACAGCTGCTTTGTGAAAACAAGGCAATCGGAGATGGCAGACTTCAGCCCATTAACACAACAAGCCTCTGGCGGCCTCTGTTGGTCATATTGGCAAGTGCAAGTGTGGAAGCACAAACGAAGAGACACACAGAGCCACTAAAAACAATACTTCACTCCTACTCCATGGGGTGAAGTGATAACTCCTCAAAGAATTGTTGAGAAATTCAGATTATTTATAGGTGCATCTTCACAAATCTGTACTGTTGCAACAGATATTTTCCTACACTAGCAAAAAAAGAGAGCAAGCAGCTGCTTTGTGTGGGTTCATTCAGCTTTGCTCAGCTGTTTAAGGATCGCCGATGCTCAGGCTATAGCATCAAACAACCTAATGCTTTAATTAACCGACAACACTCAGCAGCCAGTGAGTGCGAGTCTGCAGACACACACACAAACGCTAACACAGACAAGTGACAGAAAGTGACGTTGCAGTGCATGACAGCATGAGGGACTAATAAGTGTGTGATGGTGAAGAAGATATGATGAAAAACACAGGAGGGAGGGAAAAAGAAGAGAGGTGAAGTGGGGGAAGAGGAGGCTTACAGCAGCAGCAGCAGAAGGTGACCCTGAGATACAGGCTGAGCTGTTCATTTAGGCAGGCAGGGAGCAGATCAGTGACAGCCAGCGCCAGAGCAGCGCTGGACCCCTGGAGAGAGGCCCTGTAGCAGATGGAATGAGAGAATTTAGATTAAACAATCCCACACTGCACAATGTGACCATGTTGATGCTGTTCTCTTATTAGAGCCGATGTTAGACTCCGGCTCCTGAAGGAGTCGGGATGAAAAGGGTACATTTCCTTCCTTCCTTTCCTCTCTTGATATTTCAAGAGAATGCACATAAAGTACTCGTGTTTAGATGAGAATGCAACTTGAGTATTTTAATTATTGATTAGCTTATGAATTATTTTACTTTTACATGAGTCAATATGGCTGTTGTTCCTCATTTAGGATCTAAGATAGTCGTTACAACCATTATAAAAACACAGCAGGTAACAGAAAACAAAAATATGAAGCAGTGAGTGTAATAAAAAAGCTGCATGTAAGGAACTTAATGGTAACATATATTATAACTTAGAATATATGAGTCCAGTTTTTATTGGCCTCAGCAACAACATAATAAAACTACATGTACAGATTAGAGGCAAATACAGACAATAAATCTTGAACGCCTTGCATCTGCATCACAAAACGTCTTCCTTTTCATTTTTAAGAGATTAGAGCAGCCACACTGCCTTTCATGTCTCGTCTGATAGAGGTTTTAAATATGTATTAAAACCGTTTTATTTTTAAGTTGACAGTACTTGTAAGGGTTTCTTTTTCTAATGTTCCAGTGCAAAACCTCTATCGCCCCCCTGTGGACCACCTCTGAATAATTACCACAACGCTGCGGTCCCGTCTCGACGTCGCTTTTCACCCAGGCTCCTCAGCAGTTACACACAGAGGAAGTGACAGAAACAGAGCTGTCTTAAGTTTTTTCCCCCAGTTCTACAGGTGCAGACACAAGCAGCATGGCACAGACACGTCGTCAGGCAGCTGTTCGGGGAAGCGCTTGATTGTTTTTGGCGGCGCAGGCATTTTCAACAGTGGAAGATCACATTTTGTGAGAGGCTACAGTCATCGTGCTACTGAATGTCCGGGTTTATTTTTAGCAGAAGAAGCCACTTCTGGAACTTATTGTGGGCGCTTCAACTGTGTTTCAGCCACCGTGCTGCTGCTGTATGAAAGCCAGGCAGTTTGGCTCAGGCAGGAAGCTGTTCAGGTGAGCACTGATGGCAGAGGACTGGAAGTTTACAGGACTGTGAGTTCAGAATATACAATTCTGAACTCCAACTGAACATCCAGGTTTATTCTTAAAACACAATCCACTTCTGAAACTAATGCTGCTGCATGAAGCTGTACTCACGCTGTGTGCTTCTGCTCCCTCGTCAAAAAGACACAGAGAGTCATGTTGAGCAGATTGGATTAATCACCACTGTGCGAACTAATCTGGCAATCATTTGAAATGTAAGAGACATTTGCAACCAGCTTTGTTGTTTTTTATGCCTGTGTATGTAAAGCTCAAGCATGTCAAGTTTTACAAATAACATTCATTAAGATTCCACTCTAGGTTTAAGAGAGCCATGGCTGTGCTATTGACCTGTTATTTGTGAATAAAAAGTGCTCCACAAATAAAATTGCCTTGTCTCAAAGGGCTTAAAGCAAAATTGACCCTGAAAATGATCTTTGACAAAATTTCCACTGTATTCATGTGTCAATTTTGTCACAGACTTAACAATTCCTGTATCTCCTACAGAGTAAAAGCTCTCTGGTTTTCAATCAGCCTAAATTAGCACGTCACCCCTCTGTTCATTGAGCTCCACTGGCTACCCCTTAGCCGCCCGCAAGAAATTCAAATCACTGACGCTAGCCTACAAAGTGCTCCATGGGTCTGCTTCCACCTACTTACCTAAATGCCCTCACAAAGGCTCATGTTACCCCTCGACTACTCCGTTCATCAAAGGATTGTTGTCTGACGGTGACAACACCCCCCGCACAAGACAATCCAGACTGTTTTCGTGTGTCCAGAACAAGAGAGTCCAAGAAGCTCTTGAAGAACAATCTTCCATCTTCTGTCCTAGAACTTAGCTTACCCCCTCTCCTGCGCTATCTCCTGTTCATGTATGTAGCTTATTCCTCTTCTGTAAGTCACTTTAGATAAGCTAAACACAGGACAGATGCACAGCTCCACACTTCAAGATACCTCGCATTTACTTTGAGTTTGGACCTGAAGACAAACAGTATTTAAAAGTATATTATTAGTATTAGTATATTATTTTCATAGGCAAACCCATATCGCGGCTGAAAAGCGCTCTGTGTGAACAGAAACTATTGAGTGAGACGCAGCAGATCAGTGATGCCTCGCACAGCACATGTACTGCGTCTGGCCTAACAAGACTACACAGTCTATCTCCTATCAAAGATGGGGGGGTTTGATGCAATGGAAATGGTCACGAAAATAAGTTTTCGATAGAATAATCCAGATTTGAGTGATTACAGATGTTTGACGAGGAAGTCATGCAAGCCTGACAGTGGACCGTGATCCCGAGTGGAATCCAAATCAATACGAAATCCAATCAGAAGAAAGAGTGAGTATGGATAGGGTTGGTCAAGCTCATCATTGCTGAGCACTGGATTTCTAATTTTCCCCACCTCAGACTCATTCTCCATTGCAGGGACGTGTCAGCTACCGAGAGAGCAGTGATGCCGCCTCCATTTTGATTGGCCGAGCAGCAGCAGCCTGATGTATTATATATCTACTGATTACCACCCACCACATACACTGATGGGATCCCAGCTGGAACAGGACAGAGGCCAAAGGGCCATCACTCGCTCTATACGTCTTCTGTACGCCAGGCTTCGGTCACGCCTGTGTGAACGTGCATGTTTATCTGGATCAAATATCAGCGGATCTTAATTGTATTAGTATCAGCACTTGACATCAGGGTGCTTTAAAAAAAAAAAAAAAGAATTTATAGGTCACTCGTGTCACACGCACATGCATCTATGTTTCCATGTGCACAAGATTGACGTGTTTGCTCAAGCGCACTTTGCTTTATCGTAATTACGCGACAGTTTGTGCTATCGGAAAGACTCGAGCAGTTTCTGAAAGCTGAGAAGTTGCACGACAAAGCCACCGTGTGGTTGTTACGGTAGTTTCACTCGTTCTGTTACAGGAAGCCGGAGAATCAGTGTCTTTGAAACCAGAGGAAAAATTTGGAAAAATATAGTACACTGTTTTTCTGAAACAAATGTTATATTAAATGTGTTTTATACTTTCAAATTGTAAATTTAACACGCAAAATCTGTTGTTCTTGTTCAACTAACGTTTTGTTCTTCTTCATTTTAACATGCAGTAAATTGTAAATAATAATAATCACTTATTCACAGGATAATTTTCAGGCCCTTTTATGGTTAAAATAAGCACAAAAGTCCAGACAGACATTTTGAGGCTCAGGTGTTAAAGGGTAAAGCATAAGCAAACAAAAACATAACATAAATACAGATTCATTCATTAATTTTGCATCCATGTAAACAAGGGAGTTGTAAATTCCAATCGGTTGTGATTTTGCACATGTAAACATAGCTAGCGAGCAGAATAATCTGTCATAATCAGTCAGGCCAATAAATCATGCTTTGTTGTGCCATCTGCCTTATATACTGTATATGTAGGTTGACACAGTTTCATTCTCAGAACGTGATAAATGTAAATTGTGTTGTATACTGACAAACAGCAGTTGTACAGAATCACCCTCTCTTCTTTGGTTAATCTGTGTTAAAACACCTTAATAATGGGTCAAAAACAAAGAAGCTTATCATTGATTTTTTTTTTAAGAGAAACAAAAAGGGCCCTAAAGTGAGCTCCATTCTTGGCAATAACGTTGAGATTGTCAACGTTTCTCGGAACAGTGTTTGACTCTCAGCTGAAATTTGATGCCAACACAGATATTATCATTGCGCGTGGTCAACAGAGAACTTATCTACTCACTCTTTTTAATGTGTGTAACAGGGTTTCAGTGTGTGTTTTATCAGGAGTCTCTTATAATAATGTGCTGGTTTAACCGTCAGAGTGTGAAGAACAGGACGATCCTTTACAGCGTCATGAAGAGTTCAGCAAAAAGCTTGTGCTCTCTCTGGGAGGAGCACATGGTCATAAAAATAAAGACTCCATCCTGACCACTGAATTTGACGTCTTAACTCAAAAAAAATTACCCTTACTATACCTTAAGTCCTTTATCCCAGCAGCCATCAGGCTATTAAACCAAGACGGCACCTTCTGGGAATGAACATTTAATTGTTTTATTCCTTCGTGGAATGTTATTTATTTATTTATTTGTCTATTTATTTATCATTGACTTTTAAATTGCACTGGTTGCACTTCAACGTGAGTGTATATATACGGGGGCCACACAGGGGCATTGGCACGCCGTTTACCATTATTTATTTATTTATTTATTTCTTTCTTCTGTTGTTGTCTGAAACAGCCAACTCTTGCCCTGTCCACTCTGTTGTTTATTTTGTATTTTTGTACTTGTAACTCTTATGGATGGATGTATGCTCATGGGGACTGTTGTAATCGTTTTGCTCCTTGGAACGAATAAAGTTTTGCGAACTCTTCTGAAAATTTTATTTGTCTGAAAAATGCTGCACATAAAGTTATTAATCATCTTTTTCATCCAAAAGTTTATTGGACAAATTATATATATAGGATGACCTATTTCATGTATTCATTATTTATTAATTATTTAGCTCAGAGGTGGCAAACGTGCGGCCCGTGGGCCAAATGCAGCCCGCCAATCGATTACATGCGGCCCACCACTAATACCACGTTATAATAAAAATGTTATAATGGCCCACAACGACCTTTATGATTTTACCAGATTCATTTCATAAATATATACTTTGCCAATATGTTTTGGCAAAGTAAACATCATTCCTTTTACTTTGAATTTCTGTGAAATATCATTACACATCACAATCTGTATTGTGATATAATGAGGGAAAATTCTACTTTTAGTCTTGACCAGACACTCATTGGCCTCCAGGTCATTTGAGTTTGACACACCTGATTTAGACTGTACATCATATTTTTTAAAAATATACAATAGTGGACAGCAGTGCAGACACAAAACGCAGATTGGACAGTCCCTGACATCTAAAGATCAATATTGGCCAAAACAAAAATGGAACTATTTCCATGCAAACCTTTTTCATGCAAATACACATGTATCTTTAGGCCGCAGTGTGCAGCAGTAACCGTTTTCATCAGCGCTCATTTTCAATAGCCTTGCACTTAATTTTGATTTGCATATAATTGCGTTCTTTCAAAAAAATAAGCGCCGTCCATGAAAATCTGCTGTTGTTGCGATTATGGTAACTACGCGGGCTGCTGAGATCATTTTGCTTTATTATCGCTCACTTTGTGATTTCTCTTCGTGACAGAGCCATTTCTCAACGAGACACTCTCTTCTAACTAATTCATTTTCCTGAAACAGGATTTATCTTCCATTACTCCACACATACAGAAATACAATCATATTTCCTCTTCATTGAAAAAAAGAGAAAAAGGGGCCTTTTGTTGCCAGAGATTGTCTCACTTTTTTTTCTTCCTCGATGGCAGGTTCCTGATGATCCCCTCTGTATGTAAACTATTTGAATGTATAATGTGGAGCTGATGGATGAAATAATTTCCTTTGTCACTTGTCCACTTCAGCACTGTGCATTTATCTGATATTGTTTCCTTTTCTTACCCGTGTTTCATAAGTCCTCTATTCTGAAGTACTCTCTGAAATATAGTGATAAACAGATATTTATCACTCCCCTCAGTCACTGATACTTGGTCTGTCACTGTTTGTATTCAGCCTTATTGCCAAAGAAACAGGTTTACATGATTTATATGAAGGCAGGCCGCAGTACACACACGAGGAGAATGAACACACACACACATACACACACATACACTTCCATGTAATCAATGCAAAGAAAAGCTTCACACGCAACGAATGCCACATAGGTACAGATGGATTTTCAACATCAACAGCCCATGGCCATTTTCCCCTCCTCTTTTCTCTCATCTCACTCTATCTTTTCCTCATCCTTCTTTCTGTCTTCCCTCTCATCTCCTGAACCTCCAGAGGGTTCCTCTGGATTCATTATTTCCTGTCAGCGTGTGTCTCTTGAGGCTCCCATGCACTAGAGCCCCTTCTCTAACTTCACTTGAACTGGTAAATGGGTGCACCACCCCCACCCCCCCACCCCCCGACTCTTCCGGAGAAACGGAACCCTGTGTGTTCATACGTAAAGTTTTTAACAGGCAGAAATCATGTTGTTTTTTTTCCAGGCATATTAATAATGGTGTCAGTTGGATACAGCCAAAGGCCTTTGTAGACCCAACGATTTCATCAACACCCAGGTTTTGGAACTGCGCACAAACAGCCCGGTGGGTGGAGTATTAAGCCCCACTCACCAAGCAGAAAAAAACATTTCGACAACAGAAGAAGTCGCCGAGGACAGTCAACCGACTTGACGACCCTCAAACCGGTCAATACCCTGAAAGATGTAAATAAAAATCAGCAAAACGATTTTAGACGAGTCATGTTTGGCCTGTTTATTTCCTCTTTTTGGGAGAATAAAATTTGATGCACAGTTGGAGAAGTATGACTCAACGCAAATGTGTTTTTAACAGCTTCGTAGTTCATAAATGGTCTAAAATGACTGTATCAAATTTACAAAAAGTGGTATACGGACATCCCTAAAAATAAGTCTGTACTTCTCACTTGATTTGGAAACATTAGTTCCATGTCTTATATCGAGCATTATGTAAATTGTGTATATATATATTACCGTTTATAGGCAGATAGATGACAAAGCACGGCATATAAGTGGACACCAGTTTGACTGACAACTGGTGTTGTCCAGTAGGTGGCTTGTTCCAGGTGACATCTGTAAACTTCTGTTTGCAAAACATCAACATGGGAAATCACAAATACCAAGGCTTCAGATTCTTACGGGCAACGTAACAGCCATTTGGTTTCCAGAGGAAATGTATGATAGGAAATAAAGTACAAGGTCTTCTTCCTCCTCGCCCAAGTCGCAATGCAGTAAATAATCAGGGTGCTGCATAAGTTTTGGTCTGTGGATTTTGGACTCATTTTAAAGTTCATCCAATTTTGATGAAGCTAAAGACGACGGGGAAAAATATTAAAAAATAATACTGATATATAAACAAGGGGAGAATATATAGAGCCAGCACTGCTTGCTGGGGCCTCATGGCAATACTGCTATTTCGACTTAAAGTTATGTCAGCGTCGGTGAAAGTATTTGGATTCTGAAGTTATTAAAAAAAAAACAAAGGAGCAGAGAGAGGCAGTGTGACTGGGAAAAAGAGAGAGATAAACAGACAAAATAACCTGTTCAGACCTGGTATTAACATCAGTGCAGAGAGATCTGATTACAGGTGGATCACAGCTTTTGGGTAAATGTGATTTATCAGTGTTGGACAGACAGTAAATTGTAGTGAATGAGAAAGATCAGGAGGTTACAGAGGCGAAGGTCACAACTGCATAAATACTGACACTGCAGTAATACAGCGTTGTTGTGTGAGGAAAGAGAATTGGTAGTTTTTGTTTCTTTCTTTCTTTCTTAAGCTGCCTTATATGAGTACTGTGAACCAAAAATGATGCTCAATAAAGTTTAGTATTATGTTATTCGAGGAGAAAATAGACCCATCGTGATTACTGGATGATTTCTGCACAGACTGACACTCGTTACTTTGCACTCAGATTTTGTTCGTATAGCTTCTGTGAGTTATGGACACCTGCAAAGCAATCTGGCACCAGGTTGTTGAGGTCAATCACCTCAATAACCTGACTGAGACCTTGGACTGTCATTTTGGCACTGGAGGAGGGAGGGAAAAAAAACAGTGGCAGTGCCAGTATGAACATGATTAGTGCATTATGACAGGTCATCCTCACATTACATAAAGTTGTGAAGGCTATAAAGATTGTTTGCAAAAGGAGTGATAATGATATTAGTTTGGATGTCTCAGTCAGTTCTATTGTTATAGTAGGATATTTAATCTGATCAAATTCAATAATTATTCAGGAAATCAGTGTTTCCTCCCAGGTTAATAACCCTTTGTTCATTTGGCACTGGGCTGGTAATTTACTGTGGGAATAATACAAAACTCCTTATTTGGACATCCTGGTGGTGTGTGTCAATAGGTCACATATTAAGGCTTTAAATTTTTTTTCGTTTTTTTTTATATTCTTATATGTTGAGTCAAAGTTATGATTCATTTTAAATCACGTTTTAGTAGTGATAAAGCAGTAATTGTGCAGAAGTCACAAAATAGACACAGTTTTCTTTTCTTTTTGTTCATAAAAATGAGCCAAGTGAACTCTGAACTGTGACGCATTTCCAAATTTCGCAAATTCAAGCCCATTTTAAACATTTCAAGCACCTTTTGCTCAGGTGTGTTTATATAGTTGGTGAAAAACGATATAAGGCACATTCTTACACACATTCTAATAAATGGGGGAAAAAAGCAGCCAAATGCTCTGTGTTCTAAGGGTTAACTGAAATATAAAAAAATATTCAAGCAAACACAAAAGTAAAAAATAGTGAGGTGCTGACTGTCACAAAAGTAACAGTGTGAGACGTTCAGTATAGGGAGGAAATATAACAAATTCAGCTACAGATAAGAGGCCAGTCAACATTTCATTCTAAAATAAAGTGAAGGAAACTTTAAAGGAAACCAGACACAGACTGACATGTCTTTGTTTCTCACTTTAGAGGGAAAATGCTTCCACATGAATAATTGTTTTTGTTTCTACCTCCCAAATATTTTAAACTACTGCTCAACATTTAATGCATTCGTATCCTTGAACATTTGGCATCCATACTCTCTTCTGGGTCTCCTGCTGTCCAGCCCTGTGACTGTGAAGGACAGCTCGTCTCTCCTCAAAGTACAAACCCTGACTTCCTGCACTGCCTTTGACTGAAGAACCTTTTTTATTCATTTATTTATTTTTTCTAGCATCACACTGATTATTTGAATTAAAGTAAAAAAAAAAAGTTTTATATGTCATAGTTGTTAGTAGTAGTAGCACAGACTCAGACATTTACCGCGTTTAACGGTCAGTGTGGGTCGGTCGTCAGCGTGCATCTCGCGCAGTATAGCTGCAAGAATTGTCACAAGGGATTAAGTGATGCCTAAATTAAATTAGCCGGAGAGAAGAGAAGACATTTGGAGACTGTGCTGCACCGGTCCCAGGAGACGTCGTCGGCAAACAGTGTCATTTACATAAATAGAGGTTGCATGTAGACGTGTTTTGTGCACCCTTGTCAGCTCCTTGTTGTAAGACCGTCATTCAATCTATAGATACACGCTAATAAAAGGTATAAAGGATTATAGTTCTCTGGAGAATATTCTGAACAAACCTATACAAATATGTACAGCAATCCCACCTGGGCATGTAGAGCCATATACGCACAGATCTGAGGGATCCTTGTAATAAAAATTGTATTGCACTGCTGGACCATGACTGACACACACTCACCCTTCAGTGCCTCTTCCACTTCACTGCAGTCACATTCACACAGAGAGAAAGAAACTAAAATATCAAACTCCGTACAGGGAGGAGGAGGAAAATAAATAAAGCACAGCAGTTGTGATTTATATACAGTACTGTATGGTTGCAGATTTAAGGTATTTTCCCCTTTACCGGAGATGCTAAATGCTAAATATGTTTCTTAATTTGAATTTTAAACGGTGTACGTTGGTGGAACATGATGACATTATGACTGACAAATCACAAACTGAAATAAAACAAGGCCCTTTCTCTGTGTTTCTATGTTGGCACTTTGTTAAAGGTGCATTATGTAATAAATCTAAAGCAACTGGCCATAAAATCCTCCTAATATGTCACAGAGACTCAGGAATAATGTTCATATAACAAACTGAACTCACAAACAACAACAGTACAGCCAAAATATTTGCATTAAAAAAAATCTTTGCGGACCGCAAATTATGTTTATTTTTGAAATCATGTTTTGGCATGTAGCGCCACCTACCGCCGTCTACAAATAAATGTAGTTAGTAGAGTCTCAGCTGCCGCGCAACCAAGGGTTGCCAGTCACATCGGAGCTATAATGGCGGAGAAAACAAAACCGTTTTTGGCCACATTCTTACATATGGCGCCTTTATGACAGACCACAGAGAACAACTTGTGTCATGGATACACTAGTTACAGTGTGTGTTTAGTCTCGTCCTTGAAATTTTCTTTAAATAAAAAATATTAAATTGTGTTAAATGAAAACAAATCAGGTAATTCGAACAAAATATCCAAACGTTGGTCAAACGCTTGGATGTCAAGATAATTTGTGACCCAACTGTGAGCAAACAGACAAAATTAGCCGTTTATTGTAACGATAAAGAAAAAATATTCACATTCAATGTTAATTTGGAGAAGGTGAACCAACAAACTGCACAACTGCTTCCCTGAGGCTTAATTTGACAGTCCGTATTTTTAAAAAATCTGTTTGTGGAGACCTGGTGAATTCTCCGGAGGATATTTGTTGATCACTGACACCATTCTGTCATTCAGCAATAACACACATTTACCCGCAGACAAAAACTTCAAACGACACAGCCAAAGCTCATCAATCTTTCACTCTGTCATTCTTGTGTTTTTTTCCAAATTTTAGTATATTTGCACTGCTTCAAATATACACACACAGTGAAAAAAAATACTGATTTAAATGAGATTATAACAAAGCGAAGACGTTTAGTTGACGGTCACAGAGCAGCGAAGAAACGTAACCATATTTAAAAAAGCTAAAATCAGAGAATTGAGTTTACATCTAACATTTGAAGAGCTAAAAATTGCCATTTCAGCTCCCTGAACTTCAATGATTTAAATAACTCAGCTCTTACAGAAAGGCAGTGTCGTACTTTTTCTGAACTTTTCTCAGGTGGGGCAAAAATGCTTACATCCTATTGATTTTTTTTCTTTTTTTCTTTTCTCCCATTGTGCAGACGCTACACTTTTAACCGTCCATTTGTATGTCCTGCATTTCTCACCGGTAGATAACGGGTTATCTGCACAATTATTTGTAATGAAGCAATGATCGATACAGCTGATATAAAATGGTTATTGAGGAAGCAGCCGGAAACACATTAGCATAAGTGGGTATGAATGCAGATTCTACCTGGATTAACTATTAGATGAGATGTGTGTCCAAACTTTACTGCCACACACACACACACACAAGCACACACATTATAACATATATAATAACAAAGGGGGTAAAAGTGTACTGGATCTGCACACCAATCAAAACACCTCACTACAATTCACTCAACACACTGAGTCACCAATGTGTGTCCAACCCATCTGCTGAGAGCTGACAGCAAGAGAGGAGGGAGAGGAGGAGGAGGAGGAGAGGCTAACTTTTACTGTAGTGACAGCATGAAGTAATTTAGTAAAGCGTTTTAATTGGAAAACATCAGAAAAGTGACAAACATTCAGAGGAACAAAAACATCTTCCTGTGTTTGTGTCTCACGAGTGTTAAAACGAAAAGTATGCATATGAAAAACAAATCACATTTCTACATGTTATGAATTATTAGAATGCCAAAAAGAGGGGAGAAAACAAAACAAAGCTAAATTTGAAACGGTTTCTTTTATTTCTTTTATTTTTTTTGATTAAACAAAATGGTTTAACTCTCCAGCTTGAGCTTCTTGTCAGTGTCAGGATTTGCTGCTCATCTCTATTTTAGATACAGTGGAAGACAACGAATGGCCATCTGTGACTCAGTAAGGCACCATGGACAGATATTTATTCATGTACAGTATCTATACAGTATTTTTCTTTCTGGTTGTCTGGCGGCCCCTCCGGTAGATATCCTGCCTATATGGCCTATTAAGTAAGGCTAGAGCCAACACTGCCTTTATGATGCACACACAGTGCTTTTCAAATTATGGAAACAGCTGGAGCGGGCAAACCTGGAGTATCGCAAGTCAAAACTTTCTCTCATCAACTCAACTTTCTCTCATCCTATTACAGAGAATACGTATACTGTACATCACAATAAAAGCATGTAAAATCAACCAGGTGTTAAAGCTAGTAAAGCCCCTTTTCCACCCCGCCGGCACAGCACAGTGTAGGTTGGTTTTCCACTAGAAAATAGTACCTACTCAACATGGGCGAAGTCATGACTGCACGGCTGCATGAAACTGCTGTGACTTCGTTTTACGCATAAAAAAGTGACTAGTGACTTGTAAAGCTGTTGTTTTCAGTGCAACTGAATCATTAGAATCAGTTAAACTATTAAAATCGGTAAAACAATTTGTTCAATTCAGTAGCATGACCGGAGCACATACTCCGTCTCCCGCTAAATACACCTGACTCCTCTGTTAAATATTGAGATTTTAAACATTTCCCTGGTAATTGTTGGAGATTAACCCACGTTTTTAGGATTGTTAAAGGTGCATTATGTTATAAATCTGAAGCAACTGGCCATAAAATCCTCCTAATATGTCACAGAGACTCAGGAATAATATTCATATAACATACTGAACTCACCAACAACAGTACAGCCAAAATATTTGCAGTAAAAACTGCAAATCATGTTTATGTTTTGAAATAATTTTTTGGCATGTGGCGCCACCTACCTCCGTCTACCAATCATTGCTGCCAAGCAACCACAGGTTACCAGTTACGTCTGAGCTACAATGGAAGAGAAAACGAAACCTGAAAGACCTCGGTATTTTTAATTTGAGTGTAGTTACTGTTTTTGGCCACATTCTTACATATGGCGCCTTTAAGGTTTTTTTTTCGACTTTTTAACTGATCTACGGTTCGGCATTGCTCGGCTTGATTCTTGTGTCGGACGTCTTGCTCATGCTTCTTCCTGTGAAGAAAAAAGCATGATGAAGCAAGGCACTCTGACCAATCAGTGGCCGGCAGTCTGGCAACGTCCCGCACAGTATCAGCTCAGCTCGCTAGGAACACCGCCTAAGCAGGTACTAAAAAAAGTATCATGTACCAGGTATTATCACCAGTGGAGAAGCAAAATAACCACGCTGAAGCGAGTCGAGTCGAATCGAGCTAGTGGAAACGTGCCATAAGTGTTTTGGTTTTGTACCTGATCTCAAATGACTGCCTGTTGGTTCCCATCGCTCCTTTTCAGGATGTTTTACAGCACTGATCAAACACCTGACACCTCTTGGGATCTTTACCGAGAAATTGCTCTGTCCCTTTCTTGTCCCTGACTGTTTTGGAATTCCAGGACACAGCTATCCCCAAGTGTCCTGAACAAAGGCCTCTCTACGTGGCGTTTCCTCCCACAGTCCCCCAAAAAAACATGCAGAGATTAATTGGACGCTCTACATTGACCGTAGGTGTGAATGTGAGGGTGAATGGTTGTTTCTGTGTGTTTGCCCTGTGATGTCCCGGTGTACCTCACCTCTCGCCCTATGGCAGCTGGGATTTGCTCCCACGACCCTCATGTGGAGGATAGAGTGGTAGACAATGAATGAATAAATGAATGAATGAATGAATGAATGAATTTATGAATATCATGACTGAAGAAATTATTTAGCAGTAACATTTGTCATTGAATAATTGAATCAAATTGAATCAATAAGTCACAAATCCTGTAACTGTAGCTGAATTTCACATGTTATGAGTATTTCCTAAAAACGAAAATAATTATGGGATGGTGGATCTGGTAGCAATGGATATTTTTTTGTTTAACAATTTTTGGGCCTGTTCCCACTTTGAAGAATGTGTACTCACTCAAACAATATCAAAATAGAGTGCCAGCTACCTGGTAAATGTTTGAACTGAGAGAATGAAGGGAAGCGAGGGTACGCAGAGAGGGTGAAGGGGAAAAAGGGACAGGAATAGAGTTGTTTTTTCAGTTTATTTTGAGCTCCATTACCCCTATTACAGATGAGTATCTGCTCTCCACCCTCCTCTAAATGCTGAGGATGCAGGTGGCCCACTGAGGAAAGCACCTATCAATCTCTCCTGGCTACCTACCTCTCGGTCTGCCCATTTATTCATCAGCTCATCTGATGACAATCCACCGAGTCCATTTCACTATTCTGCAGCCTCTCCTCCATCTCTCAGATAATCAGTCCATCAACAGATCCATCTGTGTATCCACCTAGCAATTCATCTACCTATCCATTTATCTCCCCATCATTCGTCCATTTGTCCATCGTGCATCCGTCCATGCATCCATCCACATACTCGCTAACGTCCATCAGTTTCCAGCGGCTCCATCCGGACCGCACTTCAGTTTTTTTAAAAGTGCCTCACATGAATACAACAGGCTGTGTGTTAGACTTCCAAACAGACAAACGGAGAACAGGGGAGTTTTTTTTTTTTTTTTTAATCAATAGGTTAAGCAAGATGTAATCACTTCTGTGACTCAATGGTTCTGGGAAAATGCATAATAGAGCAACAGGGAGGAAACAATTAAAAAACACGGCGAGGAAAACAATGTGCAGATGAAGTCTGAAGACGTGGGTGATAGCAAGAAAGCCTCGAGTCACTAACAATCAATTACAACTCATAGATATAGCCTGTAATTGAAATAGATTAGTGCTGAAAAGGATTATTCTCCTGTGACGTACACTTTTAGAAATAAGGGTTCCAAAAGTGTTCTTCTCCAAGGGCTGAGGTTCTACCTGGAACCATTTGGGTTCTTGGTAACACTAAGGGTTCCTTAGGTGGAACCTTTATAAAAGGTTCTACGTGTGTTAATTCCCAATTAACATATCCTCAACATTTAGCGAGGTGAGGCGTACCAGGAATATGTAGTTGATGTGGCAGATTTTCTTAAACTAGCTGCAGCTATTGGCTACAGCGTCATGCAGATGTGGGATTAATACTGTGGAACTACACGGCTGTAGGTTGGTTTGTGGCTACCTGTGAGATCCTGGCAGAAAAGGTGATCCTTCTGTGTTTGCAGATGGTAAGAGATGCCCTTTAAAATCAACAGATGTGTGACTATTTATGCTAACTCTGCACTGCTCCCCCTCTGTTCATGTGAGTATTGCAGCTTGTGGATGAGTTGTGTAAGGTTCTTTGGATGTGCACTACTGACAACTTGTTAACTAAAGTTAAATGAATTAAAGATTTAAACTGTATAAGCCACAGTGCAAATGTGGTACAATACTGCCCATACTGTACAACGTTACTTTTACAAGATGTCATCTTCATCATGTCTGTTTCTTGCTTTGTTTATCTGTATCAACCTAGTAGTGGGGCGCTGCATCACAGCTGTCAACACAACAATTAAAAAGTGCTGCGCATTAATAGGATATTATAATTTAGTTGAACCAACTAGCATCGAGTAGAATGAACAGCATGTATTTGATCTCAGAGCTATAAGGAAGTGACTATCACCAGTTTTGCTTTTCACAAAACAATAATAAATTCTGGTCTAAAGGAAACATATTTATGTGGACTTCCCGGCAAAAATGAGACAACATATCTGTGGCTCTGTGTGATATCACCCCTACAGGACTGAAAATATATACTGTAAATATTTCTTATTTGCAAGGTTTGCTATTTTAGACAGTCAATTTTAATTCTTATTGATTTGCCCTCTGTTCTCTGAATTGAACACATGCAATGGGCTACAGAGGTGATCCTGGTCCTGGTGATAATATGAAGAGGAGAAAACCAATGCAGGGGGAAGAGCTTAGCTACACATGTCATTCCCTGACAACGCTCCAGGCCAACCATTAGCAAGCAAGAGGCAATCACCATTTCATCAATGTTCACTGCACAGCCTCTCCCCCCTCTGTCTTTTATTCATGCCTGCTTTCTTTTTTGGTTTTGTTTTTCCTCCTCCTCCATTTCTCATTTTGATTCTACTTTCATCACTCTCCTGACTCGTCTGAGCTCTTCCCCCCTTCACTCGGATAACAGTGGCGGCGGCTGCATCCATTCATCTGCCTCTGCATGTGCATTGATGAATGTTGATTTGAGTGAAGAATAGGAACCTGGGGTGAAATATTTTGAGAGTGTGTGTGAGGAAGACCACAGGTGTGTTTGTCTGCATGTGTGTGTGTGTGTCGATGTTTCTGTGCATGTACATGAACCTCAGACCTCGGCACCCTGATGGAAGTGAGTGTGGTGGTGTTGTGAGCTAATGGAGAACATGTCACTCGTTCTCACATTAAAACACACCTCTTAACAGTATCCTTAGTTCCATGCTAACGCACCATACGAGCGGATGTGTGCATAAACATATATATACCTGTACACGTTCCCTTTCCATTCTCTTTGACAGGCGTCACTAACCCGCTTATCCGCTTAAACCAGCTCTCACAGTGTTGGCCCTGTGTTCACATATTATCACTTGTCTTGGGGGCACAGCACATTATCAAACAATTACTTCCTTAACTGACAGTTAATTAAACTACAGTCAGTTTGACCTTGAGATTGAGAGCTGGGGTCATCATCGTGACAGACTGAAAAATACATAGAAACCAACTGAAAATGTACTAAATTGAATTTCTCAAAGTCTGCCTAAAATACCCCAGATAATGTGGTTGGGAGTCAAGTTGCGACTGCATGTAAGCGTTCAGTCGGCCTGGCTTAAACACAGAAGCTTGTACACAGAAGAATAAAGGCCCTGGAATACTTCCACTCACATGCCTCACACCCGCCGAAGATGTGCATGCGTGAGGGTCCTGTAGTATCTCACTTCACCATCGGGTGGAGGTACAAGTCTAGACGGAGGTAATAGGACACCTTTCTACCCAGTCTTATAATGTAATGTTACTGTACTTAAGTTGAATTTTCACTTGTAACTCGGGGAGACCCTGGAGTCCACCTGCAGCCATGCCCGGCTCATGCAGGGCCCGATGGTTTGGGTTAGCGGTCGGGGGTCGGGGGTGTGAATGGCAGGGAAACGCAGACCGCTACACAGCTCGATAACGCGGGTCTGCACTTAGTGGCACGAAGGCTCGGCGCGGAGGATGCGGGCACCTCCGATTGATGGCAAAGCGACCCTCAGACATGTTTGGTTTGACCCTAGCCAAACTGGTGCCCGAAGAGGATTTTCTCAATTGCTCCCTCGGACACGTCTGGTTTGAGCGGTTCACAGTTGAAAGGTTCGTCGGGCGGGGTGAGTCGAGGGGTCAACCGGGTTCGAGGGTCGCCAGGTCAAGGCTTGGCAGACTATCCTTGGCGACTACTTCTTCTGTTGCCGTAAGGGGCTAATACTCCACCTGCCAGTGGGGCGGGGGTTAAGTTCGCACATGCACTGTCCATGCGCACCCAACATGCTCTTTATGCGCGGTGCCAAAATCTGTGCGCTATGCATGGACGTATATACCAGAGCCTTAAGACAACAGTGACAAAAACATGGTGAATTCAGGCCGACACAGAAGTTTATGCACAGAAGGGCACACCGACTTTATGCTCCATCAGTTTAAAGAATTGGATCATTTTAAGTTAATGAATGGCGCTCGACATGTTAACAACTCGTGCAGTGGTGTAGTAACCCGAGAAGAATCATTTTAATGGTGAAATGATAGACTAACGTCTGGCTTATCTCTACACCAGTGGAGTATCTTTCCCCTCAGTGTGAAGATGGACTACGCTGGTGTAGGATGCGTCTGTGGGTGCAGTGTGGTCTGTTTGTGTCGTACATTACACCTTATCAGACATTTGCCACTTTATTCTGCTGAGCTGATCATGTAGGTGTTAATTAGTCCTCTCATTTGGAATCTCGGCAAAGCCTCTGTTTTCTTTCCACTGCGTGTGTGTTTGTGTGTGTGTATTTCTCTCTACTTGGACTCTCTAAATTGCCCGTAGGTGTGGGTGTGAGAGTGAACGGTGCCTGCGTGTTGGCCCTGTGGTGACCTGTATGTTGGCTGGGAGTGGTTCCAGCAACCCCTGCAACCCTCATGTGGAGGATAAAGAGCTACAAAATTCATTACTTTCAAATTAAAAACTTTAAATTTACATTTTTCGAAGATTAAGTTTAGTAAGTAGAAGATGAACAAGATGTTCTGTCTTTAAATGCCATTAAATGCTTCCCACAATGACTATATATCTATTGTGAATGTTTCTACTAAATTTAAAAGATGCATTGAGATATTAATTTTGACAGATCCTCTAAAGCCGAGTCTATGGCAGGTCTCACAACAGAAGACATGTTGGAAAAGCACAGACAGTATCAAGAACATTGTGGAAGAAGTCTTCCAACTTAGATGTAAAATATATATTGAACAGCCACCAGGGGGCTTACTTAATTTACTTTCAGGTCTTCGTCAATAGCTAATGATGTCAAATGTGTAGATTATGCTCCTATTTAAAGGATAATGGCTTCAAAACAGGGGTTCAGATTCTCATAGCTGACATCGCCAGTGTTGGACATCATATACACTCTGGAGAAGATTTTCATTTGTGTCTCTCTGTATTCATTCTTCCCCTCAGTTCTGTCTTCCTGTCTGTGCTGCAGAGAAGAAGCACTGCCATGGACGCCACCATGCTTCACCATAGCTGGTATTAGTCAGGTGATGAACAGTGCCTAAGGCTGTCACGCTATTGATTTTCCTCTTACCACACAAATTTGTAAAGCCATTGATTTTGCTACAAGAACCACGACACACACTTCATATAAAGGTGAACTGAGTTTCCCTGACACACTGTTGCACGGTTACAGTTTCCCCCCCAATTATAGCCATGTTCAATGAGAATGGTCAAATCAAAAGGCATAGCACAGACATAGCCAAACCTGAAACTACTTCAAATCGTGTCATGGTTCTGTCATCAGCTGTTCTGCCTGTGCATCACTGCGAGTTTATAGAAAAAACTGTTTTGTAAAGACCTATGAGTGGTCATCAAAACAAGAAAAGCCTTATATATATATATAAATACAGACAGAATAATGCATTCTCAGACTACAAACTACAGCAACATCACAAAGGTCATTGATTACTAATTAGGACTATGACTTTAACACTAACTCAAACTCAGGCCATCTCACTAACTCTGCAGTCATTTCAGATGGTTCCCTCCACACTGTCAGCTCAGTCCCTTACAGCGGTGTTTCCCTCTCCTTCACTTCACCTCACTTGCACCTCATTAGTTCCCCTCCATCAGCTCACACATCCTTATCCTTATTCTTCTCTGTCCGATCTGTTAATCTTCTTTTTTTTTTTCCCATCGCCTGCTGATTCTGGATGTGTTTGCATGATTTGACTGATCCCCTTGTGTTTTGACTGTGTTTATTTGACAGTCTATTAAATCACAATTCTGCCTGTCATGCTTTTGGGGGTTCTTCTTCTGCAAGTGTACTTTTGTCACAATTCGACTGTATCAAGTTAGTTGAGCACCAAAACAATTTGTATTACGCTTCGACAAGTATTGCATTTAAACAGAATTGATAACACAGGAGTCCATCCATCCATGTTATACCGCTTCATCCTCCACATGAGGGTCACAGGAAGCTTGAGACAATCCCTGGACAGGTCACCGGTCCATCACAGGGTCAACATACAGAGATGGACAACCACTCACTCTCACACTCACACCAATTAACCTAATCTCCAGTTTTGCATGTCGCCGTAACGCACTCACACACACGGGGGGGACTCGAACACACAGCAAGGCCCATGGGTCAAACCAAGATGGTGACCTTCTTGCTGCTCCACTGAGTTTCCCTAACCCAGGAGTCATATTTACAAAATCAATGCACGCCGCATGTCACTCAGTCAGTGTGACATGTTTCTAAATTGAATAGGACAGTCGTGTTTTTCTTTAAGATAACGGCAACATTTAGCTGTCACTACTCGTAATGAGATAAATAAAATCAGGCCAAGTGGAAAATAAAGGGATTTTCAAGCTCAGTGTTCACTGAGCTACTGCTGTAATAAAATTAAATTAAATGAAGGGCCAGAATTAACAGAGCGTCTCAAAACAGGAGAAAACACAAGTGGCAGAAATTCGAATACTTTTTGAGGCAAACTGTCAACAGCTACTTTTATCAGTTCCTGTTCATCAAGCTAAGATATATATGTATGTATATGTATATGAATATGTATATATATATATATATATATATATATATAGAGAGAGAGAGAGAGAGAGAGACAGGTTTCCTTTCAGTGTTGATTTCATATGGGTTTGTAACAAATGTATGGTTATACAACTAAATGCAACATTAAAAGGTGGTTAAAATATATGATGATAAGATGCTTCAAAAGGGGTAAATATTGATAAAAATGTCTTGAATATATACCTTTTTTTCAAATGTTGAACAAGTTTTGGTTTATTTTCATACAGAGTCCGTGCACTTGAGTTAAGTTTCGTAATGATGTCATAAACAAGTAGCATTGTGGGCTAGAGCATCATCACGGTGGCAGAGAAAGCACCGCATTTATTTTGGAGTTATATTAATGAGCCTTTGGACGGACAATATTATTTATGTTGTTGTCATTTTCATTTGATCACATTTGTGTTATGATAAAACAGATGAACTGTGAACATCTAGAGATGTGCACTCGTACCGTCATATTTTTATTTTGTCGTTTTCACGATGCTGATGGTGTAGCTAGAGAAATAAACTACCATACCATAGAGTATGTAAAGCGTGGTTATTGTTGAACCCGTCTAGCTAGAGATGTTTTTTTTTTAATTTAATAATGTTAATGCTGCTTTGCTCAACTCAACATAATCATAGCCGTCAAATTAGAAGATCAACATATTTGCTATGCAACCAAACAGCCATCATCATCATCAAAACTGAGCCAACTTCAAAATGAAGACCCCCACATTTACACGTGTGCTCCTCCTCTTCACGAATGCCTAAATATTATCTTTCTCAAAAGCTCTGGCTTGCTTGCTGGATAAATTTGTCTCCACTTTGTGTTGCATTGACAAGACAGAGCTTCAACTTCGCGGTTGACTGAATTTGTGTGATTAAAGAGACGACAAGCAAAACCATCTGCTTGTCACATCCATCTGTCATCGCCCAGCATTCGCCATCAGCCGCACATCACTCAAAAACAACAGCAAGTTGCGGCGAGAGAAACAGAGAGAGAGAGAGAGAGAGAGAGAGGAGATATAAGAGAGGGAGACCAAACACTGTGATGCCTCAGAGAGAGGGAGGGAGGGAGGAGAGAGCTGAAGAGACCAGGAGGTGCAAGAATGAGAGTCAGAGGGTGTGACTGAAAGTGAATGAGGAAGTGAGCGTGAAGAGACAGAGCCCAGGGGTGATAGAGAGAGGGACAAATGCAGCTAGAAAAAAGGGAGGGGAGATACAGACGGAGATTCTGTGCTGCACATACATGAGCCGGCCTGTTGATGTTGCCCTGTTGTTCCCACAGATTGTCACAGATATTTACAGAGAGTGTCCTGCGAGCTCCCACCAGTGCACTGATCGAATTTTCAACACAGCTTTTATTCCCTCTGGTTCTCAGACTTTTTGTCTGGTTTTTCTAAAAAATAATACATAAAGAAGGAAAAATAATAATAAAAAGGGGGGGGGGGGTCACCGTACGCTCTCTCGACAACCACTCGAAATACCACTCATCTAATTAGATACATGTGAGCTTCAAAAATGTTTATTTTACCCAGTACATTTTTCTTTTGTCAAGGCGCTAAATTTTTGGTATCATTAATTCAGGCTCAGGCATCAATTATAGTCAGGTTTGTAAACTGCTGACTCTCCCACACCAAAGTCCACAGAGAACTGCAGAGAGACAGGAGCTGCTGCGTGTCTACTGCTGCCTTGTTTGGTAAGTTTGTGTCACTTTTGCTCAAGTCCAAACATGATTTCAAACCCGATATAATCACAACATTACACATTTGAAATAACATTGACGCAAGGCTGACTCTCACTCAATTCTAGCTATACTGCTTTATCCTTTACACCAGTCCATCATAGGGCCACGTATAGAGACAATCAAACTCCAAACTCCATGCTCCATGCAAGTAGAGCTGAAACTATGAATCGGTTAATCGATTACTAAACTAGAAAAGCACTCAGAGAGTGCAGACCTCCGCCAAGGCAGCTCAGTGCCTACAAAATACACCCTGCTGGGGGGCAGCGTGTACAAATAACGCCCAAAATGTTATCACTTGTACCTGTTCCCATTGCAGACATTTCCTGAAAATTTCACCCAAATCCGTCAGTGACTTTTCGAGTTATGTTGCTAACAGACAAACAAACAAACATACTCCGGCGAAATCAGCGGAGGTCAATGAATTAGATTAATCGGTTTGAGGCTTTTTTTCATTATTAAAACAAGATTTCTGATTGTTTTAGCTTCTTAAATGTGAAAATTGTTTTCATTTATTTGCTCCACATAACAAAAAAATCAGTAAAACTGAATCGTTTTGGTTTGTGGACAAAACAATACAAGATGAGAACATCGTCATTTCCGGGTTTGACAAACACTGATCAACATTTTATGACATTTTAAGGAACAAATTAATCGATTAATCAAGAAAATAATCGTTAGTTGCAGCTCTTCATGCTAGGCAAGAGTGCTAACCACTATGAGATCAACAACTCCTGTGTTGTAAATTGCTAACACAGCAAACATAAGGTATTGTAGATTTACCAAATATTCCATTACATCATCCACATGTTACATGGCCTAAATTAGTTTGGCATATCATGTTTTCAGTTACACTTGGTTTTCTTTTAACCATCCTTTTAATACGCTTATTTTGTACAAAATAAGATCACGTCACTCTCAAAAGCATACGTTGGTCTGCGCTCAGGGAGACCCCGTGCTGCTTTGTTGCGTCTCTACGTGTTGTCATTCGTCCGTTTCCGTCATTCTCTCCGCCTTCCTCTCTCTCCTCTTCACTCCGCTCACCTCAACAATGTCCTCTCATCCTCTGAGAAAAACACAGTCAGCAAAGGGGCCTTTGGGAGTTTGTGGGAAAACCAGCCCTCATCTTTCATTGTAAGATCCTCCCCCCCCTCTCTCCCCCCTCTCTCCCTCTACCTTCTGCTGAGTTTCTGTCTCCTTTTCTCTTCTCCTCCTCCTCTCATTCTTTCCCTCTCTCCCCAGCCACTTTCTCGCCATCCTTTTCTCTCTCTCCCTCCCACCAACTCTCTCCAGGATTATCGATTTAGTGTAGGCTGTGATTGAGTCTCACTGGGTGTAATGCGGGCCCTAAGGTGTCCTCTGAATGGAGAGCATCATGAGTTATGGACTAACTATAGTCACTCTTCCACAACACCTGAATCACAGGCAGACACACACACACACACAGTGCACGCGTGCAAACACACACACACAAACACACATTTGCACAGTTGTTCTTCTCAGGACTGCAATGATTTCCATTCATTTGGACAGTCTGAACAAAGCTTTATCTCTAACCTTAACACGAATCAGTTTAACCCGAACCTTAACCTCACCACAATTCAAATATTAGTCCTAAACATAACCAATCTTTTTTTAAAAAGGAGGTTCTGCCCGATTAAGACCAGGTTTTGGTCTCCATGAGGACTTGTGGTCCTGACAAGGTCAGTGTTTAAAGGTCCTAGAGCGGCAACACATACAAGAGAAATTGCTTTATCCGATGCAAACCAACCTCTGTGTGCAAGAACAAGGACACACATTGATCATAGTTACACACACACACACACACACACACCTGCTGAGACACACACATACACGCACACAATGAGACGAGTTAATTATAGACATAACATCGACATAGATATAATTTAATTGTGTCATTATCCTCTTGTGCTTTTGCTCATTTGCATTCAGGGAGATTAAATCTAACCATGATCTCTGACTTTACGTTTTTTTTTTTTTCTTCATTTCCACTGCAATAAAAGGTGCAGTATCACACACACACACCTCGTCCTCGTAGTCTTTTATCGTATTACGCTATTCTGAAATGATGTAATATTATTGTGTAGTATTACAATCACAATTTCACAAGTGCGGCAGCCACAGTGTACGCGATGAAAATTATAATCACAGATTTAACGACAGAAAAACAGTGTGTAAAAATAAAAAATCTTAAAGAGGTAACACGTCCTGAATAAGGACAAAATACTCACATTACAAACAAACGCGTACATGGTTCGACACGTGGCCTTTATCCGAATTTGCTACTGAAACACCAGGGCAAAGAACATCCACAGCTGAAGGGATTAAGAAGAAAAAATCTCAAATGACACCAAATGGACTTAATGATTTTTAAAGTTTAAAATGTTTATTGAGTTAAGATTACCAGACTAGTGTTTGTTTATTTTGAATTAATGATGAATAGTCAGAATGCTTGTGGGGTCCTCTGTTAAACACATACGTCATTTTCTCTTTGACTTTTAACGCAGTTTGCTTTTACTAATTGTTATTGTTTTTGTTTACATTTTTATTTGTCATGTACTCTTTGGCCAACTGTGTTGTCTCTAAAGTGCTTCATAAATAAAGTTAAATTGTGTCCTTCTCCACTCTTTTATTCAGGAAGTGCTACCTCTTTTTTTTTTAAAGATTTCTTTAGATCACAAACTCACAAGGCTCATTTGTCCTTTTCATTGCAGAAACAACTTCTTATTCCAAGTTGGGTTATTGATTATCTACGTGGTTGGACAATATACGAGTTGCTGGTGTTTTTCTTAAGATAGCGGGACAAAAAGTTCAAGTCTACAAGTGCTTAAAACTATGTTTTAACTCAATATAACACAGCCTCTCCTTGCTGGATACTTAATTATGTAAACCACTCACTCTCTTACACCAAAGAAACTCTGCAGAGACACAGGAGGTGCTGGTCTACTGCTGCCTCGTGATTTTAAACACCATAATCACATTTGTCGTTATACTGATGGAGGCAGCAGTAGATCAACACTCCGATAGGAAACTTCTTTTTCAAATTAAAGTGTGATAATTTACTCACCATTTCAGCGAAGAAGAAGAAGAAGATTGTAAGGTGGTCATGCTTAGTCATCTCCAGTTGATATCCTTTAAGTCACTGCAGTCACATGTTGTCTCAGAGATCAGCAGCAGTCACACATGCAGGCCTGACTTTTAGTGAAGATGGTCTGTGTAAAAGAAAATGCAATATTAGTCAGTTAATTACTGCAAATACAGTACATATTTAAAAAGTACAACTTCCTCAACACTCATATTTTGCTTTACATTTCTGTGTTTGTTTACTACTTTTTTTTATTTATTTACATTACTTGACTACAGAGCTCATTATAGGGCTCATTATACATTTCATTCAAAACATGCACCATGAGCTCATCATGTTATAGCTCAAACTATACAACATTATAATGATTATTTTTGAACCAACACCAGACCAAAAAAATACCCCACAACCAAGTCACTTTTAATGTTTTGCCAAGTTGTAACATCGACAAATAATTCACAAATAATGGCTTTTACACACTGATATTTATCATAAGTAAAATATACTGTAGCTCTGTGGACGTGGTGACGTTGTTTATGTAAATGATTCACAACATTTAAAAGTGTCAGCTCAAAATAAATAGATATAAAATACTAAAACATAATGACTAAAATAAACATAATTGACTACCTGTTCATCTTGTAGATGGATAAACCCCTTCAACTGGAACTTTTTTCATTTTCCAGTGTGTCGTGTTGTTGACACGCTTTAGTTTCCCTCGCTGTATTTGCTCCTTAGAGTGAACCTGTGGGGGGAAAAAACGGGTAATGGCGGCGAAAATGTCCGGTTCCGGTAAACTCGCGGACCTGGCAACCTCCGTCGACTGTGTTTTCACAAAGTATGGCTGGCTGCTGGAACACTGGACAGTTTTCAGTGAACTCTTCTTATAACTGAACCGCCGCCGGACTTTTAAAAAACACTGATTTCCTGTTGACGTTGGTCACCTGAGTGCGGAGAACTATGACGTCATGGGACGTTCAGGGACCCCGTCCGCTTACAAACATCAACACATTTCTTAACAATTTTTTTTTTTTTTTAATCGTCTGAGAGACAAAAAAGAACAATGTTTCTATCTGTTGTTAACCTAAGATAGGATCTATCTATCTATCTATCTATCTATCTATCTATCTATCTATCTATCTATCTATCTATCTATCTATCTATCTATCTATCTATCTATCTATCTGTTAGCTTAAAGTTAGCTAAAAGAAGACATTGCTAGCTAAGAGAAGACATTGCTTACATTGGCATAATGTTAGCTTAAGGTTAGCTAAAAGAAGACATTGCTATCTGTCTGTCTGTCTGTCTGTCTATCTATCTGTTAGTTTAAATTTAGCTAAAAGAAGACATTGCTATCTATCTGTCTGTCTGTCTATCTATCTGTTAGTTTACATTTAGCTAAAAGAAGATATTGTTATCTATCTATCTGTTAGCTTAAAGTTAACTAAAAGAAGACATTGCTATCTATCTATCTATCTATCTATCTATCTATCTATCTATCTATCTATCTATCTATCTATCAAGAAAATAATAGAATCATCTATACCCATGGTTCTCAAACTGTGTACTACACCAGTGGTACGAGGGCTTCCTCAGGTGATACTTGGAGGAAAATTAGAAATACTGTTCTACGGTTTCTGTTATCATATCTAATGTTTACAAAGTCTTCTCTGTAACGTTGTAACATTACAGCACAACTTACTTTTTGAAAACAGCAAAGAAAAAGACGTGGACGTGGATGAACCTGCAAAGTAAAAGGAAACAGCAGAGAGAGAGAGTGTGATTACATCCTTCCTGTTACTCTGAGGCCACCGTAGTTCCCCCCGAAAAATGTTAATAAGGAAAAGTGAAGACCAGTTATACAGAAAATGAGTCGCAAATGTTTTACATTTTTACATGACGTGTCAGAGGAGTCACTTATGACTGAACTTTCCAGACTACTGTACACACAGACACCACATACATTATTGACAATCGATCAGAACCCTGTAGGTCTGCACCATTTATTAAAAAAAAACATTTAGTTTAGCAGTTTGTATTTGCTGTTGATGTTTCCAAATAATATATGCTCACTTTTATCCATACATTAACCCGCCAGCCCTCCTCCCCCCCCCAAAAAAATGCATCCTACCTGCCCCACAAGCAAGACACTCATTGTAATTCGTGAATCCTATTACGATTGGCCCCAGAGTCGGCCTCTGCTTAGCAAATAAATAATGATAATGATGATGATCCCTCATCTTGTCACCGGGGCTCTCCCCCGGGGGAGCGGCGGTGCAGGTGGAGGAAGCCTCTCCTGGTCTAATTGGTTCCAACCCTGCAGCTTTCTCTCCAGCCTTTACCTCCCCGGCACTCGCCCTCCCCTTCCCTTCCCTTCCCTCACTTACTTTCTCACTCTCACTTTCTCTCTCAGGGCCTCAGTCAGTGAAACTGTTTTCCTCTCAATGTGTGTGTGTGTGTGTGTGTGTGTCATCATCATCTTTGCACACACACACACACACATCAGCACTTTCAGTCCTCTTTCCCTCACACAGATGGACAGAAGTGAAAAACACACGCACATGTGATCACAGAGACATCCATGCATTGTGCTGTGGTGACAGTCGCTGTCTTCTGTCTACACAGGAAACTAGAGTCTCCACCCGTCAAAGTTACACCATTACCTCATTATTTGAATCTCACGAGGTTGTGACGTTTACATTTTTTAGAGTAACGGCGATTAGTATTTGCACAAATCAGATTAGATCGCCGAACGATGGCACCTCGGCGAATAATGGGAGCGGTTTAAAAAAAAAGAAAAGAAATTTGAACCAAGTATCACCTGAGAAAATAGCATTATCACCCAACGTTAAAATAGGCGACTGACTTTTCCCAGGAGGCAGATTTTTTATTCTCAATAACATCGTTCTTCACACACTGGTGTATAGTGAAATTAGATGGAGCGAGAGATAAGGTGACTCTAATTATTATGATTTAATTCATTATGCTTTTTTGTTTTCCTCCACCAGGGGAAGCTCACGTACCACTGGCTACCACAGCTTGAGAAACATGGATTAGATCAGGGGTTTCAAACTCAAATGATCTGGGTGGCCAATGCGCATCTATTGTGGTCAAGAGGGGGCCGGCCTAGAGATCAAAAAGTGTGGGGGGGGGGGGGAAATCTCACATATACTATATGCAATACTATTTATGATGTAAAATTAATGTATTTATATAAAAAACAGACATTTATTTTAAATTATATTAATAATAGTGTGGAGAACTGTATTTACAGACACTGCCATTCGTGTCTCGGGCCCTAACAAGTGTATTTATATATGTAATTGAATGTTGTATATGATACGATGATGATTCATTACGACATGATATTAATTGGGGGGGCCGCATGAGGCCCCCGGGCTGCCAGTTTGAGACCCCTGGATTAGATGATGTGTCAGGAGGAAACATGAGATTCAATACATATTCCTGATGTTGTACATGGATTAAAGAGTGCGTAAAATTAAATGCAGAGTTTCTCCTCTTCACCTCGATGGATAAAACACACAGAAAAGCGCTGACAGTTGATGTAAAATTGTGTTTCAGAGCAGAGAATGTTGCTGAATTTTAAATTCACCAACTGTTAAAATGACGTTCAAACACTTAGCAAAACACTTTTTTTTTTTTTATCTTTCAAATTTCTAATTTTCCTGTGGCGTGACAAAGTCAAAAGAGACACATACATGCAATTTAATCCTTAGTGCTCACACGACACGTGCACCCTTAGTAAATTTCCAGGGGAATAATGCACAACTCCTTATATGGACATCCTGGGGGTGTGCATTTATAGGACATATATTCAGGCTTTAAAATGCATTTTTTTGCGTGTTGTTGAGTCAAAGTTATGATTAATTGTATATCACATTTTTAGTAGTGATATAAAGTAGCAATAACTGTGCAGAAGTCACATAATTAGACCGTTTTTTTCTTCCATATTTCACAAATTAAACTTTTTGAGTACTTTTTGCACAGGTATGTTTATATAGTTGGTGAAAATGAAAAAGAATTGTGAAAAGGTTGTGCTGAAAAAAAAAGGATATACGACACTCTACATTGCACATTCTTATAGCCTCTGTAAAACTGTACCTTTTAACACAGTGATATTTTAAAAGTTCTAAGTTTTAAGAGTGATAAGAGTTAAGCTTCAAAAACAAACAAAGACAAAAAGGGTGGTTAAAATAATTCTAAAAATAGTCCCAAATCTTTGTGAAAGGCCTAAAACGCTGTGGTGCGTTAAGGTCTGGGACAAAAGGCAGCATTAGTATTGGTCCTTCGGTAAAAACACAAAAAAAAACTTGCAGAGACCTTTTCTCTAAAAATCAATAGATTCTCTGCTTGGCAAAGAGGATCTCTATCTAATATAGTTTTATGTTATTATTTTTCCTCACATATGCTACATTTCTCAGCAGCTGGCGGAGGAAGGATTGATTTTAACGGACGGGTCAGTGAGGTGATGCAGAGCACCCACACTTTACAAAAAAAAAAAAAAAAAAAGAGGGACACGTCCCCTTCCTGCACATCTACATCTTCACAAAGTTCTTTTTTTTACCCCTATGCTGCAAAATGCTCCAGCGGCAGCACGTGATGCAAATGACATATCACACGTTCGGGGATGCTTCCGTCGAGGTGACGAGTCGTGTGCAGCCTCAGACTGTACCCAGGGGGTGTGATACTTGACACCTCCGACTCCCAAATTAAGGAGATTGCGGGAACAATCATTTAGGACACTTTGTGACTGAACTACAACGTTTGAAACACAGTGTAAATCTATCTATTATGATATAAGATGTAAAGAACATGAGCTCTGCAGTAAGTTCTTTCTGATCACATGGTATAAAATCATACCACCCCCCGTCTGTTGTTTTTCACAGTCACAGGTGTTGGTAATGCTTGGCTCAGACAGGTTACACATCGGCTGCACAGCTGTTATTCACACTAAATACATACTGTCCTTCCGTCATTGAGAAGCGCAGAACATGTGTTGCTTTATATTTGGTGCAACGGGGACCTCTGTTGGGTAAAATCACCTTTACATGTAGAAGTGTGTTTTAGTGCAGAGGTTTAATTATGAATGTAAGAGCTAGAATATCCATCCATTCATTCATCTTTTACTGCTGTGTCCTCCACATGGGGGTGCTGTCCCAGCTGACATAGGACGATAGGCGGGGGGACACATCCTGGACAGATCACCAGTCCATCACAGGGACATATACTCACAGAATTAGAATATATTTAAATAAAATGTAGTATTTCCTTCTTTTCCATAATCATGAATGAAAGTGTATCTTCTGATGGCCTGTGTGTCCTTCACTGTCTGAAAACCCTTTTTTCCAGCACTTGATTAATTTCAAAGTTAAAATGGTTCAATCTTCATCACCCCCATAAATGTTTTACCAGCAGATGTTACATTTAAAAATCCTGTATTACTCCTTTTTTTTCTTTTTGGTCATTTGGTTTCACGGATGTTCTCATTAAATAAAAAAACAATACTTTTTAAAAGTATTGTTTCACACTGTTTGAAAAAAACAAAAAGGAGCTCATCTGTTTATCGATGACCAATCACAATTCAAGCTGAGGATATTCTGATTTGGTTTAGACCATGTCACGCAGTCACCCTCATGTTCAGCAACTTAAACTGCCAAGGAAACAAGCTCATCCAAACTTTGTTTTTGAGGTCAAAAGTGAAGCATGAGGCTCAACGGGCATCAGAAGTCATACAGACAGTTAACTGTGAACATTGTTGTAAGTGTCGCTCGTTGGCTCGTTTTACTTAAGTACTCAAGTAGCATTATTATGTTCAGCAACTTAAGTTGCCATGGAAACTAGCTTCCAAGCGTGCATGACAAGTCATTGGTTTGTTGGTTGGTTCGTTGGTTCGTTCATTGGTTGGTCGGTTGGTTGGTTGGTTCATTGGTTGGTCGGTTGGTTGGTTGGTTGGTTCATTGGTTCATTAGTTGGTTGGTTGGTTCATTGGTTGGTTCTTTTGTTCATTGGTTGGTTGGCTGGCTGGCTGGTTGGCTGGCTGGCTGGTTGGTTGGTTGGTTGGCTGGCTGGCTGGTTGGTTGGTTGGTTGGTTGGTTGGTTCATTGGTTCATTGGTTGGTTGGTTGGTTGGTTGGTTGGTTGGTTGGTTCATTGGTTGGTTCATTGGTTGGTTCTTTGGTTCATTGGTTGGTTGGCTGGTTGGTTGGCTGGTTGGTTGGTTGGTTGGTTGGTTGGTTGGCTGGTTGGTTGGTTGGTTCATTGGTTCATTGGTTGGTTGGTTGGTTGGTTCATTGGTTCATTGGTTGGTTGGTTGGTTAGTTGGTTGGTTCATTGGTTCGTTCGTTGGTTCATTGGTTGGTTCTTTGGTTCATTGTTTCATTCTTTGGTTGGCTGGTTGGTTGGTTGGTTGGTTGGTTGGTTCATTGGTTGGTTGATTGATTGGTTGGTTGGTTGGTTCATTGGTTAGTTGGTTGGTTGGTTGGTTGGCTTGTTGGTTGGTTCATTGGTTCATTCGTTGGTTCATTGGTTCGTTGGTTGGTTCATTGGTTCGTTGGTTGGTTCATTGGTTGGTTGTCATTACAGTTTCTGTACATTTACACGTTTCACGTTGTGAAAGTCACAGCAGAAAAAACATATCGGAAACAAGCTCACCAAACTTTGTTTTTTGATGTCAAAAGTAATAAAAGAATGCATGCACGATAAGTCACATAATAGTTAACTGTAAACATTGTTAGAGTTCTGAGTGTAAGCCCTTCTTGTTAACTCAACACAACTTATATATATATATATCATATAAGTATATTAAGCAAACAAATGAAAATCATAAGTCCAAATAAGAGTGAGATGTTTGGCTCTTAATGTGGCATCCCCCCCCAGTGCAAGTAAAACTCTCAAAATGCACAAAATCACTGCCACAGCTCCGTCACCCCCACCATGTCCTTGCCCTCTCACATATATATATAAAATCATCCACCCCACACAGACCAACAATCACTTTGGCGGCATTCCCTGCTCCATCCTGCCTCCCTGGAGTGGCAGGTTCACGGGGTCAGGAATGACAACATGGCAGCTGTGATATCTTCCACGCGTTCCCTTTGGTCCAGTGCGGCGTGAAGCGGAGCGGAGTCTCTCGGGGGACGAAGTGACCCGTGCATGAAGGGGTGATCTGTCGTCCAATCAAAAGAGCGCTGAAGCCTGGCACTTGTTACCTGCTGCACGGGGCCTTTTCCTCTGACAGACAACAGAAGGATGAAGGAGGAGGCGTAAGCAGACATGGCATCATCTGCATCTGAATGTGGAGTTTACTGTGTCTGAGAGAGAGAGAGACATGCTGAATGACTAAACCAATGATTTAGAAAAGCAAAAGGAGAAGAAAGAAGGGGAGGATTTCTTTTTATGATCAGGGGACAAATCTGAAGTCAAAATAAAGGATGGACAGAAAAGGGAGAAACAAACTGCTTCAGTCTGTCTGGGTGCCAGGACATTCAGGTCCGTTTACAACCCTGGAATGTCTCTCCGGGGACGTACAGATGCCATTCCCCACATTCCCGGTCTCCCTTTACATGGCAAAGCCTCTCCACGTACAGTTTCTTTGGATAATTGCACTGCAGCTACGGTTCATCCAGAAAATAGCTCCGCACCCTTTCAAACGTCGTGAAAATGTCTCCGTCTCAGCTGAATCTGGAGATGGACACATTCTTAGCTTTTGCAATGAATGACACCAGTACACACACACACACACACACACACATAGAGAGAAAGAAACCTTTCTACTGCTGTTATGATATAATGTTGAATAAAGACACACAGGACTAAAAGTATTGCTTTTATGTGAAGTGAGAAGAAGAATAATGTTTAATCAATCAGTCAAACTTTATTTGTATAGCACTGTTCATACACATGGAACACACACACACACATACATTAAATGTATTATTCAAACATACACAAGTCATAATAGATCATTATTAACAGAAGGAGCCTAATGTGTTGCTCTCTTTTATTGTATGAGGTGGAAAAAAAACAACCTAAAACTGGTTGTTAATAAGAGGTTTTTGAAAATATCCCTCTTTATATGTTACAATCAAAAAGTCAAAAAGTGAGTACAGAGAGACTGGGATTAAAGTGGCAGAAGTGCAAGCTGATGTTTGAAACTTAAATTGTCTTTGTGGCGAGTACGTTGGTTTGCTCTGGTGTAAGGATTATCCTTGTTTAATCTGACATCATCTGACAATCTACATACTAAGTAAGTAACATATTCCTGTGATAATACAAATACAAATTCAAGTATAAAGTGTTGCTATTGCTGCCTCGGGCTTAGACCGTGTGTTCAGTTACAGCAGGTGACGGCGCTGCGTGAGATGAGAGCTGGCAGGAGGAGGTTTGATCCTCCTCAGATCTCCTGCAGCAGGTTGGCGGGGAAGAAGCCGAGCTTGCGTCCCGTACTGACCTTCAGGTAACCGTTGACCTCGTCGCCCTTCTTCACCACTATCTGTAGACACACACACACACACACACACACACACACACACACACGGCAAACGGTTTCTCAAAAGCTCTTTGCTGGTGATGCTGAAACGATTAGTCGCGTCTGTGATTCAAAAACACTGTGAAATGCAACATTCAGCGGCACAATAAATAGCACAATCTCAGTGGAATTATCTCCTGTACAAACACAGAGGCAGAACCAAATCCACCTGATGAGACAATACAAAGACGTATCATCCTTTACTCTCTAGATGACCTCACTGTATGTGTCATGTATTGTTTGAGAGCATTTTAAAGCGGAACTAGACCGGAAGTTCCTATTATCGCTGTTTTTTTTGGTGTGTATCTGCGTCATTACCTTGTTTATGAAGCCCTGACGGTTCGAAACAAACAGTTCAGCCACTGCTGAGAACGTTGAGTTTTATTGTAATCTCGGGGCTCAACGAGATCACTGAAAATCCCGTAATAGTTACGTAAGCAGCGGTTCTCCTGAACAACCGATCGTCCTGCTCCGGGCGGTAGTCCGGGCACATCCGGTTACGTACATTGAACCGCAGAAGAAGAATAACGTCCGTTGTGGAGGTGTTTCACGAGCAACAGTGTCTTCTGACTCTGGGTCTGACTCCGGTTTAAAGTCATCAAAGGGACTGCGGCGGGGAGTCGTGACGAAGCTATTTTTAAACACTGTTAAAACAATGTTTTGATAATGAGGAGCAGTGCATCCGCCGTTCCAGAGGGGGGCGATGCGCTTCTGAGAACGGATGTGCTGGATAGTACTGGCCAATCACAAGACTCTGTCTTCTGGGGGTGAAAGTTCACTCTGAAATCTCGCAGCAGAAAAACACTGTCAGAAAAGAGGATTTCTATCGGCTAGTTCACAGCAACTAGGAGGTTTTTGACCATAAAAACAAGTTAATATATGTAAGTAGACCTCCATAACTAACATATATGTGCAACAGGACCACTCTATGTGACCTTTAACCCTTTATCGCTGAGAAGTTGCACGTCAAAGGCAACATTATTACAGTAATTTCAGGAAGTGGGCGAATCAGTATCTTTTTGTCGCCAGAGAGGAGCGAGTGGGATGAACACCCGTACATAGTTTCCATTTTTTTTGGCCTGTTTTTGCACATTGAGCAACGACGACTCATATCTTAAATTTTAAATATGTTTCATACTGTTTCAATTTCAAAAAAGCAGTAGATGGTGGATGGATGGATTTTTTTTCAGCATTTTAACATTAGTAATTTCTAAATAACTTCCACGTATTGTAAGTTATTCTGTGAAAAAATGGACAAACAAACTTAGTTACAGGACAATCTGGTCCTTTCATGGTTAAATTAAGCAAACATAGTCGAACATTTTGTGGGTTAGGTGTTAAAGGTTTAAAGGTAGACCATGAAGAAAGATTTGACCCCAACAGATAGAAGTGAGTACATCAAGTTGAGATCATGGGTCGGTTTCATAGTCTCAAAAAAAACAACACTAAAACGACCAGAAAGTAGAGAAATACTATTTAACAATATGAGCAGACAACAGGATCTAACACCTTTAGGTCAGGGTTCAAACACGCTTGTTGAAGCCCGTGATGGTAGAATGGAACATTTCCAAACACAGTCACAGCTCCTGGACAGTTTCCACATCTTTTTTTTTTTACGAGAGGAATAAGAATTTAAAGTCGGAGTTCAGGCTAATTTGCTGCAGTTGGGGGGTTAAAGAGGAACAGGTGTGAAGGTTCAAATCAGGACTGGACACAATTCGCTGGAACGACAACATTTGTCTCGGCGCGTCAACGTGACGCATACTTGTGCGCGCGTGTGTCTCTATTTCTGTGTATGGCGTGTGTTTGTGTCTTAATATAGACGTGTCTATTTCAAGGCTTTTATAGTCTCGCCAGGACACATGAAGACTGTATTTAAATAAATAATTAACTGTGCCATATGGACTGCTACTTTTTTTTTTTAAATCACTGGTGTATTGAAGTCTTAAAACTTTATTTTTTCCATCAGAGAATATCAGATTATTAATCTCCAAGGGCAGATTATTGAAAATGGACACTAAATATATGCATTTGGGTGAAAATAAAGAGATATCTAATTGTGCCGTTGTGCTTAATATGTGCAGTGTCCACCCTATTTGTGCATTTTTATAGATTTATATCTTTCTTCATGAGTAAAGCATCCATCTGTTGTGACTGACAGCTGAGTTATGGATTATTGTATAGCGACTGTGTTAAAAAAAACAAAAAAAGGCGACCAACTTTTTCATGATTTTGGTCAGCACCATGTTGACATGCAGCAAAAGGATATTCATAGACGTGACCTGCAATCAGGCTCGTATTGGATGATACCAGCTGTCAATCACACCAGTCTTCACTCATGTGTCGAGCTGTATCTTCTATTTTCCTCTAACCAGGAACATAATTTAAAAAAACTGACATCACATGCTGAGAAAAAAAAACTGAAGACCATTAACTTCTCATGAAAATGTTAACTGGTGTTATAAATCGAGAGGAAAGTAGCCTCATTGTTGCCCCCCGGTGGCTATTCAATATAATATTACTTCCTAATTAGCTTCACACGTAGCAAATCAAAATACTACATCCATTTGTTTAATTATTGGTCTATGTCTTGAAATTGAACAAGCTCACTCTTAGGGCTCTGTAATGTACTGCATTCATAAATCTCAAGTAATTTATTTAGTAACTCCCCCCCCCCCCCCGATAAATCAAACACTGGTCCAGGTGCCAATCACTGCTCCAGAGCCCACAATAGGATACTTCCTGTGTGTGTGAGGTATTCAGTGTGTGTGTTAACCTGGTCTTTCTTCAGAGTGATTTGGCCCATCTCTCTGTTGCCCACAAAGGAGCGCGTCACCTTGTAGACTCTCTCTCCTGCTCGCACTCGGATGATGTAGTTGGCAGGTATGAATCCTGTTCTCTCGCCAATCTTCCCCTGGTGGAAGAAAAGCTTCAACTCTTAGAACTCAGAGCATTGTGGCTACTTGCTTTCGATTACTATGTTTAAACATACAGTATGTACAGAGGTCATAAGAATGTACAAAGTAGTGTCTAATATTTTGTTTTCAGCACTTCCTATAGGCAATCTGATGAAAAAAGCAACCTTTGACAGTGAGGTGACGTTATTAAAAAAAACTAAAAGTATCTCGGAATGACTTGAGATTATCCATCATAATAGTCGGCATCGCCCTGATCACGGATCTGTTGAAAATATTTGCAAACCTCTTAAGGAATAATTTTGATGAATTTTTGAAATTCAGGAAATGATCCATTTGCCCTGATGCACTTTGTCAGTGAGCTGACTTTCTTCAAAAAAATGAAAAGTATCTCGGAATGACTTGAAATTTACCATCATAATAGTCGGCATCGCCCTGAACAAGGATACGTTGAAAATATTTGCAAACCTCTTAAGGAATAATTTTAATGAATTTTTGAATTTCAGGAAATGATCCATTTGCCCTGATGCACTTTAACAGTGAGCTGACTTTCTTCTCAAAAACAAAAAGTATCTCGGAATGACTTGAAATTTACCATCATAATAGACGGCATCGCCCTGAACAAGGATACGTTGAAAATATTTGCAAACCTCTTAAGGAATAATTTTAATGAATTTTTGAAACTCAGGAAATGATGCATTTTCCCTGATACACTTTGACAGTGAGCTGACTTTCTTCTCAAAAACAAAAAGTATCTCTGAATGACTTGAAATTTACCATCATAATAGTCGGCATCGCCCTGAACAAGGATACGTTGAAAATATTAGCAAACCTCTTAAGGAATAATTTTAATGAATTTTTGAAATTCAGGAAATGATCCATTTGACAGTGCACAGTGTCAGTGAGCTGACTCTCTTCTCAAAAACAGAAAGTATCTCGGAATGACTTGAAATTACTGGTACTATATCGCTACTTAAAATGTGATATAAAATGAATCATAACTTTGACTTAACAGCCCATAAGACGATGAACAAAAATGCATTATTAAAGGCTGATATGTGACCTCTAAACAACATGGACATCCTTATATGGATGTCCAAGGAGCACAGATCCGTGCCTCGTGAGCACTAACTGTTGACGGCAAAGTGCTGCATCTATTATGTAGACGGCTTAATAATCAATTAGGTAACAACCAAAATTTAATTAACTGATCCTTTGAATGTACTAAAATATGGAAATAAGAACTCACCCTCCACCACTCCTCATTGGAGTCGTCTATCACTGTGATGCGGTCCCCGGCACTGAGGGATAAAAAAGGGATACGAGCTCTGAAATATTTAAATATGAAATAATGACACAGAGGGTTCGGTGGGTGCGAGAGACAGATCACATGTACTTACTGCACATCCAGGTCGTCCTTCTCGATGGCCTTAAAGCGATAGAGGGCCAGGTAGTAGAACGACTGACTGAAGACGCCGATCTTTCCCGGCTGAGGCTTTTTACTCTGGAAAATCATCAAAATGAGTGAGGTTCCTTCATCGTCATCTCATGTCTTTGTCATTATCATCTTAGCACAATTTTCATTGACTTATCACTAATTATTATACAACCCTGACCTTGTCATCAGCAGGGGCTTTGTCACCCTTTTTGTCTCCTTCTGTGTTTGCTGGTACAAAAACAACAGAGAAAACAATGGGGATTAAGCAATAAAAGGGCTGGATCTAAAGCCAGAAAAACAAAAAAACGATTTTTATTTTAAAGCATTATACACTTAAACAAAAATACTTATGGCTAGAATTGAGCATTCCCGTCAATAAACCCTCCCTAAATGTCGCACACTAGACCTTTAAAGAGAGACAGACGACACACGGGGAGACGCTAAGAAGAGAGCGAGGCACTAATAAGAAGCAGCAAAGGTCCCAGCGTAACTGCTCTCATTTGTCTTCTCCTTTTAGTGCTGACACTGTGTTCATCGTGCACTCACTTCCTTCACCTCCCTCGTCCTCCTGTTTGGGCTGTGACTCATCTTCCTCCATCATCATCATCATCTGGACAATGCAGAAAGATACAACATTTCGTACACTTGTTTAGCCTTCATGGTAAGAGTGTTCATTACTGAACTGTACAAGCACTGAATAAAAGGTCAGTATAAAAAAAATTGTCGTAATAATTGACTTTGCATTCACTTACATTCTTCTTGTCCTCGGAGCCTTTCTTGCGCTCCTTGTTGGCCATGATCACTCCGATCCTCAGCGTCTCAAACACTGGGTCAGTGCGGTTCGACTGTGCTGTCAATCAACACATCAGCAGTCAGTGAAGAGAGAACACACAGACGTGGATAAGAAGAATAAACTCTATGTATTAACGTCAAACATTTACTTTTTGTTATTGATATGCGTAATGGAATCCAACATTAAACATCTAAAGCTCCAAAGTCAAACATGAAATTACTATCACCGAGGCCCTCCAATTGATTTCACGCGGCCCGCCACTTAATATCAAGTTATTTCTGTATGTGTTTTTTTCCATATTAAGATTACTTTTCCGTCATAAATACATTTTTATTCTAAACTCTACATCAGGGGTCACCAACGTGGTGCCCGCGGGCACCTGGTAGCCCTCAGGCAGCCAATACGGTGCCCGCGGGCTCACTTCACTTCACCTCACTTGCATGTATCCGTAAGATCGCTCAGTAAAATATCTTTGATATTGTTTATAAAAACTGGTAATCGTTAGGAGTAAGCACTAGAATGAATGTGTATGCAGTTGAATGCATAATATTAATCATTTAAATGGTAAACAAAAAAAATAAAATGTTAATGTGGTAGCCCTCCATATTATTCGTTACCCTTCAGGTAGCTCTCATCTCAAAAAGGTTGGTGACCCCTGCTCTACATGGTTCCAGATCAACAAAAATGCTTTTATTTTGAAATTCTGTGAAATATCATCAGAAAAAGGGCATGGTGGAAAAGGCATGATATAATTTTAAGCTCACACATATACTGAAAAGTTGCTTTTTCCACAAAAAGTTAGATTTCTATTCTTTTATTTAACGTTGTTTTTTAAAAAAAATATTTTTATTTAAATTTAAATGACCCTGCCCCTGACTGTCCAGCCTAGATGGCCCCCCAGGTCATTTGAGTTTGAGACCCCATAGATCTCAAACTCACGGCCCGCAGGCAAAATGTAGCCCCCAAATCGATTGAATTCGGCCAGCCACTAAATATAAAGTTATTTCTGCAGGTTTTTGTACAATTTATTTTGTGAACTATTCATGGTTCCATATCAAAACGAAGACTTTTATTGTGAAATGATGTGAAATATCTTCATCAGTATTATTATTTCAATGTATTTTTCTCAAAAATTGGATTTTTCTTTTTAACTTGACGAGTGGCCCCTGGGTCATTTGAGTTGGAGACCCCTGCTTTAGGGTAATAGTGGTGATGGTGATTGACACAGTTGACTCACAAAAAGGCAGCAGCTGTGAGACGGTGGCGTTCTGCTGACTGCTGTACAGAGGAGAACTGTACGCTCTTCTGAAGCCTGGAGGCTGAAATGAGAAAACAGAGACATATCACACAAAATATAACGTATAAATAAATAAATATGATCAACAGCTTGATTTTTTAACTCCTGTGCAACACTGTGCAATCTCACAATTTTGCCAAAACACCTCTGGAACTCCACATAGGACTGGCACTGATGGTGGATGCTGGTTTTGCAGTTTTTACACCGCAATGCAAACTTGTTGTTTACTAAAAAAAAAACAAAAAAAACAAAGCAGAGTCAAGTATCTTTTCATAAAAGACGAGCGAACTCGCTGAGGAGGATTAAAGAGGAGCTTACGAACGATCATGCGAGCGCAGACGTCACAGAATTTGGGTTTCTTGCAGTAGTGATCTTTGAACTTGTGAGGTCTGTCATTGACGGGTTTCACTGGCTCCGAGGAAGGAGGCTCCTCCTTATCCTCCTCCTCTACCTCCTCGTCGTAGATGTAATAGACCTGGAGAAAAAAAACAACAACAACAACACATTGTGGTGACTAACACTGTGGCGTCTGCCAGTGTGTTTTTAAATGAAGCGACACGTGCACGTGTGAGGGCCTGGCGTTTCCACTGCATCGTTTCCTGCTCGTTTCTTTAATACTGTGCGACGCCCACTGTCTTGTATATATATATATATATATATATATATATAAAAAACAAAACAGTTCTATTTATACTGAGCCCACCATGAGAGTCTGAGTCACATGGAGTCTGTCTGGTCTTCACACTAACTGTATCATATCAGCCAGAACCATGAATAACGGCTTCACAACTGTCAACACAACTGCGTCGTCTTTTTTTATTTTTTATTTTTATTGTTGACATTCTGCAACAACACAGACTTTTATGGTCTCCCTCTCTCGCTGTGTGTGTGTGTTCTTGTACTTGTGGCATACTGAGGACCGGTGAGGGTTTTTAACCAACAAAGTGAGGTCATTTTTACAAAAGTGAGGACATTTTGGCCTAGTCCTCACTTTGTTTTCATTGAAATCACTTCCTTATGTTGTAAACATAGCTATACTCTGTTTTTTTAACAGAGGTCCTCAATTTGGTGCAAAAACCCATTTTCCAGCCCTGGTGTTATAAACACAGTTTTTGCTCTGGGGCTCCACCTGCAGACATTTTATGGTACTGCACCCACTAGTTCTTTATAGATGTCATTCAAAAGGTAGATATTTGTAATTTTGTTGATCTATAAAGTGGAAATGCTGGTCCTCACTTTGCCAGCACTTCTACCCGGTCCTCAGTATGCAGCAAGTACAAGAATGTGTGTGTGAGAGAGGCAGAGAGCGAAACCACAGGTGGAACAGGTTTAAAGGGCTCAGCTCTGAAAATAGCCTTTAACACAGAACAACAGAATTCCCAACTGGATGTAACAAAGCTGGACATTGTGACAGTCCAGTCAAACACACACACACATAGTTAACGTCTAACCCTAACCAAACGTCTTAGCCCTAAACTCAACAATTTCCTCAGAAATTATGTTTAGCCCTATTAGGGCCAGGGTTTTGGTCTCAGTGAGGACTTGTGGTCCCGACAGGGTCAGCAGAAAAGGTTCCTAAATAGGCAACAAAAACAACTGGCTCTGCAGCACGTACAGTACAGTACGTCTCGATCATTCTCAGGATTAGAGAGCCTCCTGTGGCCGTCAGGCCCGCGGAATTACGCTACAATAACTGATAATACCGGCGACGGTTCACACATTACAGCGCGGTTACTGCGCAACTCTATTTAGCTGTCAAGATTCCTAAGTAAGCTTTAGCCCCCCCTCCTCCCCCGAACACCTGACTGCAGGCATCAACTCGTACCTGATATAAACAAAAACTATGTGTTAAACTGTGAGTCAGTAAAATAGACTTAAATGTGTGCAAAATGGGTTAAGATAGAGCATTTATATTCATTTAATCTGATAAAAAAATGTAATCTGATTATACAGAATACATCTGACGTGTGTCACACGATGGACGTTCAGTGACGACTCACCGTGTTGTCCTCCTCTTTCACCACATTATCAGGGAGGGGGGGGTTGTCATGAAAATCCAGGGAGTCCTTGTCGTCCAACCTGTCAAAAAAAAAAATGTTTGAAAGCAAAAGAAAAGAAAAGAAAAACCCATTAATCCCACTCGTCTCCTACCACTTTATCCACCACATGACATAAGGTGAAAGGGTGGAGTGGGGTCACATTCTGGACAGGTCACCAGGACATAATAGAGACGATGGACCGTTCTCTCTCACGTTCACACCTACTGTCGGTTCAGAGCGTTCAATTAACCTCTGCATGTTTTGAAACTTCAAAACATTCAGAGATTCAAACTGGCAACCTTCCTGCTGTGAGGCAACAGTGCGAGCCACTACACCACTGTGTGACCCGTGGAAAAAACATTTTCTACATTGTACATATACATACATATATACATATATATATATACACATATATATATACACACACATATATATATACATATATATACATATATATACATATATATATATATACATATACATACATATATATACATATATATATACATACATATATACATACATACATACATATATATATATATATACATATACATACATATACATATATATACATACATACATATACATATATATACATACATACATATACATACATACATACATATACATACATACATATACATACATACATATATACATACATATACATATATGTATATATTTATACATATATGTGTATATGTGTATATACATATACATACTGTACATATGCATACATATACACATATATGTATATATATATATACATATATGTGTATATACACATATATATATATACATATATATATACATACATATATACATATATATACACATACATATATACATATATATACACATACATATATACATATATATACACATATGTATATATATATATACACTATTTAAATCAGCTTTATATTGTAAGGTCTTCCATATTATTTCTTGCTTCTCTCAAATTATTTCAACACACGTTTCATACAAAAAAAAGAGAATATAAAATTTAAATTGATCCGACTATAATTTCAAACACATTCTGAGTGTTAAGCCAAATGAGAATGAGTGAACTCACGAATCATAATGAGCCATGCCGCTTGGTTCAGTCCAAGTCTTTGTTCCTCCAGATATGGAGATTCCACCAGCAGAGGTCACTGTAGACAGAAAAACAAACATCAGCATCATTATTTTGATGTGGCTGAACAGATGATCAAACATCCCTGTCATTTAGTAGTTGATAATGAACAACAGTTTTGTCGGCGCTGTCGGCACTTGACCTCAAACATGCGACTTTACCTTTTGTTTTTACTCAATTATATGTTATTTCAGACACTGATTTTATTTATTTGGACTCAACTTCAACTTGAAAGTTTTAACACAAGTTCCGTTCGTCCACTGTAGAGAGTATTTAAAGCATTTCCGCTTACTCAGATTGCTCTATTTGATAAAACCTCATCAATGGCATGAATAGGAAAAGTGAATTTAACACTCGGCATCAAGGACTTAAAGCGACTAAAGAAGGGGACATCATTATTCTGGATGCATGCACATGCATAAACACAAACAACTGACCGTGAATCTCGAGTCCACTTCTTATCAAAAATTACACGGATCTTATAAATCTACGAGTCTTCAGCTTCTGGGGGTTTTCGGTTCAGCTTATTCTAGCAGCCCGGTTGTTCCTTTACAACTTTCCAAATGAGGCTCCAACAGGTGGGAGATTTGGATGAGTAATGGTCAACCCCAGCCCGGCCCAGCCCATGTATGTATGCATGCATGTGTGTGAGCGCACACATGTGACTGACTGTTTGGGACAGCTGAGCACTTCAAAAAGATGCGAAGATGAGAAGCTCTCCCAGCTGAGAGGTTAACCCCCCCCCCCCCCTCACTCAGTTAAGAGCTATGTTAGCATGTTTTACCATGTACAGTCCATCCATCCATCCATTGAGGTGGAGTCAAACAAAACCACGTGACACCAAAGATGTTTTTGATAGATTTTTTTTTCTCCACTTTTATATTTTTAAAAACAAACAAAAAATAACAGATTAAATAAAATTTACAGTAGACATATGCAATCATTGTGCACTTTAACTACTTCTTCTGATACGTTCTGCACAGCTGTCAACGGAAAAAAAAAACGCAAACACAGTTGGGGGGGGGGGTGGGGGGGACGGGGAGCGTCGGGGTGGAGCGAAGGGGGGTGGGGTCAGGAAGTGAGGTAGAGGGTAGAAGAAGAAGAAGAAGAGGAGTAGGAGATGAAGAGGGGGAGGAGTAAAGGATAAAGGAAGGCCTAAACTTTGCCACTCAGGGTAAGAAAAGAAAAAAAAAATCACTGAATATATAGATTTATTTTTGTTCCTTACATCACTTATATAAATATATTGAACCCCAAAAAACAAACGAAAAAAAAAAAATTCTCAGGAAAAAAAAAAACAGCGCAATACAGAAACCCACAACAGCAGTAAGGCAAACAGAAAGCGAGAGAGGAGAGAGCACAGGAGAGGGATAGAGGAGGAGAAAAGGCAGGAGGCGGTATGAGACATGACAAGAGGAGAGGAGAGGGAAGAGGAGGAGCAGCAGCAGCATGGGGGAAAAGAGCGGGAGCAGAGAGAGTGTGTGTGCAACTGTGCGTATGAAAATGTATAAATATGCGAGTTCAGGAGACGACTGGGTGACGGAGATCTGAGGAGGAGAGGAAGAGGAAGAAGGGTCGGAGAGGAGGGGGGAGGAGGAGGAGGAAGAAGAGGAGGAAAAGTTTTAACTGAGGTCGACTGTCCAGTGTGTTTTTGTTATGTGCTACGTGACCCTGTTGCCTGTGTTTGAGTGTCTGTGTCTCCTGGTAAGTGTGTGTGTGTGTGTGTGTGTGTTTGCGTGGCGTTGCATGGTTTCGTACGATGGCAGCACACATTCCACGGCAACAGTGAAACACATGCTCGCGTGTCTTGTGTGCTCTTCCGCTATATAAATACAAAACAAAAACCGATGAGTAAAAACAAAACGACAAAATCATATTTTGCAACCAATCACCAGCCACCTCATTATTCACACCTTCTTCCCTTTTATACATTTAACAACTCAAGTTTTTTTTGTTTGTTTTTAAATTGTACATGAAGAGTAAAGTCCCCCCGCACTTCCTTCCTCTTCCACCAATCCACCAAGAGTCTCTCTTCCTGTCTGTCTCCATCGTTTTCCATCTCCCCCGCCCCCCCCCCACCCTGCCCCGCCCACTTGTTTCCTTTCACTGAGAGCTGGCTCTCTCAAGCACACGCAGGTCATAGTTCTTTTTGGCGGCCCTCAGTTTGAAGAGGCTAGCCCCACTGTTGTTGAGTTTGAAGGAAGCACTCTGCGCAGCCATGGTGCTGGGGAACACCGCCACTACCGTGTAGAGGTGAGCTGGGTCGTGGCCGTCCATCCTCACTCCCCCAGCTCCCACACCGGCCCCGGGCCCAGGAGGACCCGCACCGGGACAGGGGCCGCATCCTCCTCGGCCTCCCTGCGGCTCCTTCAGCCACTGGATCTTGGCACCACACATGGACAGCTGGTTGAAGAGCTTTTCGGCCTCTGGACGTGAAATCCCCTCTGGCAGGTCCGTTACCTCGAGTACTCGACTCAACACTAGAATAAGGAGAAGGAGAGAGGGTCAGCGAGAGACAGAGGACGTTGGCATGATTGACAGAGCTTATCTGTTTTGGCGAGATGTTTCCGTTTTTATGGAGGAATTACAGTGTGACAAGAAAGATTTTTAGGGGTTATTTCACCTTCCTCTCTAGGGGGCGCCACAGCAGATGATCCACATATTTGTGGAAGATGAACTTCCCGATACAACCTGCCGATTTACACTACTGTTCAAAAGTTTGGGGTCACTTAGAAATGTCCTTATTTTTGAAGGAAAAGCACTTTTTTACTCAATGAATATAACATTAAATGAATCGGAAATACGCTCTATACATTGTTAATTTGACTATTCTAGCTGCAAACGTCTGGTTTTTAATGGAATATGTACATAGGTGTATAGAGGCCCATTTCCAGTGTTCGAATGGTACATTGTGTTTGCTAATCACGTTAGAAGACTATTGGATGATTAGAAAACCCTTGTGCAATGATGTTAGCACAGCTGAAAACAGTTTTGCTGGTTCTTTGACAAAAGGGCAAAATGATTATTTTGAATATAAATCATTATTTCTAATCTTGTCAATGTCTTGACTATGTTTTCTATTAATTTTGCAACTCTTTTGATGAATAAAAGTGTGACTTTTAATGGAAAACACCAAAAAATTGTATAGGTGACCCCAAACTTTTGTATAGTAGTGTATGCGTGCTCGGGACCAACATTAGTAGTGTTCTGGATGTGACCACCATGTGGCTGGGGTGAATATAGAGTGCCCAATTAACAACAGCAATAGGGATTGTGTACCCTGCTCCGGGTAACTGAACTAGAAACCCTCCAGTTAGTACATACCCCCAGGAAAAATACTTAAAGGAAATCGAACGGCTGCTACACAACACTTAACTGCAGCGCTACAAGCGAATCCCTGTATGCTCACAACTCAGTGTTTATTTAACGGTCTCCACACCAGATGGAGGCGTTTGTGAGGGAAAACAGCACAGACATTAAAACACGAAGGCCGACTCGTGCTACAGCTCATGCTGTGTCCTCTTTACACATAATACCTGAACAACACTGTGTGACAGATTGTAAAAAACACCTGCAGAGACACGTAACGGCACTCGTAGAAGGCGTCTCAAACCTACCGACATCAGTGGTGCCGAGATCTGTCGATGCAGATTTGAGTGTTTGTTTCTTTCCTCGAGCGCCGTGTTTCATTACAGCTTGGCTCTAAAACACAGCAACAGTTATTATGAGAGTGTGTAACAAAGAGTATGCAGTAACATGTCCAGACACTAGGTGGGGGTACAAGCAACAGGAGGAAACCTACAGTAACTGGAGGCACCAAGTACAACAGAAAGAATACTGCACACTAGGGGGTATAAGGAGAGGTGATGACAGGGAACAATGAATTATGGCTTCATTTTAAAAGGCTACAACATCATTATCTCTTCCTTTCAGAGAGGAAAAATTCCCACAAAACACACATTTTATGACTGATCTTTGTACAGAAATAAGGCTTTCTTTGTATTGTACGTAATTACAAACAAGTTAAATCAATGCCACTGCCAATTGAAACACGATCAATATTTGCATGCATGCTGACTGGAAAGTCAATTTTTTTTAAAATATATCCCAAACCATCACAACTTCTCCGTTTGGACTTCTCAGGACAAAGGCCTGGGCAGCACTAACCTGATGTGAGCTGTAAGAGGACTGGCCATGTATGAGGGGAGGCGGACAAAGGCTGTACTGGAGAGGCTGCCCCAACAGAGAGTAGCGGCCGTCACCTAAAACAATTTAAATTGCAAGTTAAAAAAAACAAACAAAATGAATCCTTTTACAACTATGAAACAAAGGAGACGAGTGGCAGATGATTTCGTTATCAGATATTTTTTTTACAAGTGCATTTATTCCCGAAACAGCTGCAAAAAACAGTGTGCATAGTGAGGATATGTCAGGATTCACTGCCTGATGCAAGACCATATCTTCACGATTACTCATTCTTTCCAAATAGTGGGTCGAATATTCAAAGTATTGTGGCTCTGAGTGTAAATAAAGATCAGGTCAAGACTGGATTGCATGCTGAGAGTCATGTCCACCACTTCTGGTAAGGTGATACGATGATGTGCTGGCTTTGAGCCCAAAGCCACCTGGACAAGGTTTAAAGGGTTGCCGAGTCAAGTCTGACGTGGAGTTCAAAAAGAAAACTGCACAGTGTTTGTATAACTGAATTTAAATACCCAAAGAAACATGTTTTGTCACTTTTATAGCAACCATATTTTATTGCTAAGATTATACAAGAACTGTGTCCTAAAAAAGGGTAACAGCTTAAGTCCTATCTTTTTCATCATTTACATACATTTTCCTCACACTTCTCTGTCAAGTATCTCAGTATCTTTACCGTCTCTGTGTGTTTGGTTTTACATTTTTGACTTTTCTCGCTGAACCTTACCTTGGGCTGGTCCTCCTGGCCGGGAAAACTGGGAAATGAGGGGTAATGGTCCAAGGCCTGGACAGACACTGCTGACGTTGCCAGAGGGAGATGGAGTGGGAGACTGAGTGGGGGAGGCCAGGGGACTCGTCAGCTGCGTACTGGCCTGGACACACACACACACACAACACACAAATAAAAAACAACATATTCTTACAACATATTCAACTTTGGACATTTTTCAATGTTTCGGTATGAGCGTATACCTGTGGAGTGTTGTCAGGTTTGTAGAGCTCTCCTGGTTTGCTGGGTCTCTGCTCTAAGCTGTAGTACTTGCATGGGTTCCACTGGACCAGAGGAGGATTCTGGGTGGGCTGTGGTCCATTGGGGACGCTGAGCTGCATTACCATCACCCCAGGTCCTGGAGGCGGAACCCCTGAACAGAGAGACAGGCTCACGTGTAATTAAAAAGGGGATTTGTGCTGTTTTTAGTGCATATGTGAAAGCTCCTGTTTAACGGAGCCCTTTAAATTTTTTCCCTTTGGGTTCGAGAGACCAAATGTGTATCTTTACATAACTGGCAAGTATCAACACCAAAATATATAAAAATAATGATGTACAGACGACGTTGTAACATACATTAATCTAAATATAACAACATCACATACAACACAGGACTTGGAAGTGTCACAGCTTCAAAGTTTGAATAAAACGTTTGAAAACATTGAAAAATTAATTTAAGAATACATGACTGAACATGGGTCTCCTTTATTTATATTAAATAACTTTTTTACAAATACCCATACACGTGAATAAATGTCACAGCAGAGGTCATAAAAGATAACAGGACCATCAATTCGGTCAACATTTACTTAAGGCCAAATGAGAGCGCATGGTCTTTTCATGATTTCTTTAAACATGACCTTTATAAGTGCTTTGATCGACGTGTTCAACGTGTGAACCCTATGCCTCAGTCTGAACTATCGCCTCAATACCTTTCACCTGATTTTATAAAGAACAGTCGCATCTGTACGACTGGTCAACGCAGAATAACAAAGTACACTGTGACTTTACAACAGACCGTCAATCTGACCAGTCCGATCACGGTGTTCAGCAGAAGTTCTTAAGCAAAGCTTGTGTTGTCAGTTGCAGAACAACTACAATACTGTTCAAAAGTTTGGGGTCACCTATACAAGTTTTTTGTGTTTTCCCTTAAAAGTCACACTTTTATTCATCAAAAGAGTTGCAAAATGAATAGAAAATATAGTCAAGACATTGACAAGATTAGAAATAATGATTTTTATTCAAATTTATTTTGCCCTTTCGTCAAAGAACCAGCAAAACTGTTTTCAGCTGTGCTAACATCATTGCACAAGGGTTTTCTAATCATCCAATAGCCTTCTAACGCGATTAGCAAACACAATGTACCATTAGAACACTGGAAATGGGCCTCTATACACCTATGTACATATTCCATTAAAAACCAGACGTTTGCAGCTAGAATAGTCGTTTACCACATTAACAATGTATAGAGTGTATTTCTGATTAATTTAATGTTGTATTCATTGAAAAAAGTGCCTTTCCTTCAAAAATAAGAACATTTCTAAGTGACCCCAAACTTTTGAATGGTAGTAGTTAAAGAGAATCTGAAGAAACGTATTATGGGGGTCAGTCAAATTATAAATATTATAGAGATTCCCAAGAAATCTTTCCCAAAAATAATAAAAAAAGAAAGATTTCACTCACAACCTTGTGTGATTATTGTAGGCCTCACCTGAATATTGCTGCTGCAACTGCTGAGGGTTGCAGGGGGATGGTGACTGTGTGATTTGATACTGCTCATTGCTGGGGGGCTGTAGATAACCTACTGATGGGCTGCAACACACACACAAAAGGAGGAGAAAACAATTACATCCATTCAACAGGGTGTATGGAGTACGCTTCAATGTTTAGTAGTTGCAATTATATAATAGGATACATTCATATATATATCTACCTTGTGCTATTCTGCTGTGTGGGGGTGATAACACTGTAGTAGACAGGCATGGGTCCCTGAACAGACTGGCTGACCGGTACCATCACCTGCTGCTGGTACTGCTGCTGCACCACCTGCTGATTTTCATTTCCCACAGGCACCTGGATACAATCAAGGGGTCAAAAGAGAAGAAAATTAAGAGTTATTGGGAAACGCCTCACATTTTGTTTCATCTTATCACTTGTAGCTTGGTTTAAAAAAAAACAAACAAACAAAAAAAAAACATGAATCCATTTTTATTTGTTAAGTTCACAAACGTTTAGAAGTATGTGTAAAAGTTTTACAACTCCAGACACTCATGCAACTCAAACAACTTAAATTCTCTTTCTTAGCATTCATTTCAATGTCTCGCTATGGGACAGGAAGACTCCCATAATATCTGACAAGCTTATATTGATGATTGACTGTCACTTCAACAAGAAGAGTGTGGATGAGGCAGCTACTCAGAGGAGCACACGCTCAAGACAGCATGAGCCAGGCTTGGGAACATGACATCCAACCTGTAAAACTTGTCCATTTAGCTGTAGAGCTAAAGCAGGAATAATTATCTGGAATGATAATCTAGTTTGCTAGCTTGTGTAGTAGCAAAAAGTTGCGCAGAATATTGCTGCCTATAGAGAGAAGGCAGTATAACCACAGTGTTTCACAACCAGCGTCTGGCAACGGGTAGCAGTAAGCTAGTTGGCTAGGCACTGCTAAGGTGGTGTTTGAATGACAAGTGGTGCTGCATCAGTAACGGATTCACATTCTTACTGATAATGAAGTTTAATGACCACACGTTTTTGGGGTCACATTATTTGACTATTCAATATAAAATCATGCAAGTGTGCACCAGGTGGAGCTGTTGAACCTGGTCTGATCAGACCACCATGTGTGTACAAATTTATAACATACAGGTGACTGACTTCGAACTGTCCGTACCTGATACGATGGCATCTGTGGGTACTGGACCATTATGCTTTGCATTTGTCCTCCCATGCCTGCTCTCTGGGAATTGAGCAGACCAGTGTTTTGGGGCTGCTGCACACTCATCATGCTCTGGTAGCTTGACTGCTGGCTGGGCATCATTGTCTGGAGACCTGATGACAATAGACAGCAGTTGGTGAGGACGAATGGTGGTATAAAACAATGACTGAGGAACTGATTTTGAGAAAAATTCAATGTGTACGGAAGGACACAAGACAACACAGCGTGTACTGGTTTATTCAGGCTAACTGTAAGAAAAAGAAAAATGTATATATATATACAGTACAGTACACACAAATGGATTTTAATATCACTTAAAGTGCAAAAACACTTACTATGATACAATACAGAAATATTTGTAGAAATAAACAGAGTCCAACAAGGTACTCGTCAATTCCATTTTAGCCATTACATCTTAAACAAATGGAGTGGAAGATAGTGAAATGGTGCTTATTTGACATCCTTTTTTTTTAAAGGATAAATCTTCTCCACGACCATAATATGTTTTCCAAACCAATGGATATTCAACTGATACAAGGTCACAATGACCCGAAATGCTCATGATCCATGCGGTTTTTGGCAACACTCCGCTAAAGATCCAGAGTCCATTTATACTGCCAACAATGCCTACGTCTGTCACGTACTGAATAAACAAGACAGTGAACCTTCACGGACCCTGAATTAAAGAGATCGATGGAGAAATATCTCAAGGTTTTTCCATGAAAAGTGGCGAGATCTATTTTGGGCAGAACATATTTGACTTGGCAGAATCAATGTAGGACCATGGTTGTATAAGATTAAACCTTTACCTGGTTGACTTGGACCATAATTGTTTTGTTCTATTTACAGTTTCAATTTATAGTGATAACAACACTGTACGTCAAATAGACTGGGTTTGCGTTAAAAACAACAATTTGTCATTTTATTTATGAAAGAATGCACAGTAAACAGTTATACTAGTAGTGGCAAATACTACTTTACATATGTAGAAATAAATTAATAACGCTACAGAATTGCACACATGTAGATCACAGTAAAATACTGTACTGTACTGACCTGACTGTTGTGTGGGCTGAGGCATAGGTTGAGTGCGCTGGGTAGGATAAGACACCTGGTGAGATATGGGTTGGGACACACGGTACTGCTGGCCCGAGCTGGGATACTGACCAGGAGAGTAGTACGACACCTGTATCTGAAGAACAACACCACAATATATGTTTTCTTTTTTAAAAAGAAGGAATACACAGTAGTGGGGACCACTTTTCCCATGCATGACAACATTTAGCCAATCTGGGCTACTGTAGCAGTGCCAATGTTTACACTCCTTTAGACTCTGCAAATTGTAAAAGGGCATCTTTTGAATCTTAACTGTTAACTCTTTGTCTAACCTATCTGTCTCTTTCTTCTTCACCTCTCCAGGAGCTCTTTTGGTGAATCATCTGTCACATTCCTCATCTCCTCAGCTTTCTCCTCCTGTTCTCTTCTCCTGTCTCCTGGCCAGATCGTCAGAGGACTGCTCGTGTGCCAACCACAATCTAACTGATTGTATAGTAGCACACCATAAATGAAGTATACTATCCCATAGGGGACAAATGCACATTATTCCACATGGGCCGACAGAGCTATATGACAGACAGATAGTCATTTAATGCACCTGGACTGTTTTAAAACGCATAACTGTATATCGCGTAGTCAGACTTTTGTTCTTCGCTAAAATATCATCTTCCCTCGTCTGTTCTTCTCCATGCTTGCACTTTTCTCCTATCTTATAGATCAACTGTTTTCAGGGATACGTCTTCTACGTCATCTCACATTGGTATACTTTCATAAATTGATGTGCCTTGTGGCAAAAACCAAGGAGCTTCGTTTACCGAGCTAAAACCCCATTGGTTTACCCACCCTGAGCTTGTTCTCACATCCTGACTTGTGCTGCTACAGCAACAGGAGTATAATCTTCGGACAAGTCTTCTGCTGGGTTGCTTTCATCCCTACTTTCTTAGAAAAAAAAAGCTGCTTATGTGCACAGTCCTCAGGTCTTGCCTAAGTGAATTAGCTTGGTAACAACAATCAGATGTCAAAAACAAGTAACCAGTGCACATGTGTGAAACAGGACCACAAAGCTACTTTGATCTTTGAAGCCGTTTTGATCACATATTATATAATTTGAGGGTATAATGCATGGCCAGAATGCTATTTGAATAGACATCACGCTTGATTTCTAGTACTGCAGTTCATACATTGTCTCCTACTTCCAGGTCAAAGACCAGGGAAGACATTTTGGTACATGCACAGAACTCCAGTCCGACTAAGCATACACACGCAGGAGTAATCGGACTACGAATCCCATTATCCAGGTAAGTCAGTTCAACTAAGACTATCTCGATTTTATTCAGACAAATGTGTTTACATGACATTAAGAAAACAAAATTATTGTCTTTGTCAGACTAAAGTCATTCATGTAAAATCAGTGACCGGCATGTCATCATAACCCACTCTTTTATTTTAAGATCGTACAATGGGCCCTTTGCATAGCATCCATTGACAAGTAACAGTAAGAAAATCATGGGTTTAATAACTAATAATGATTGAGTTCCATTCATCTTCCTCAGTTTCAGGGTGCATGCCGATTCACCGTCGCACTGTCCCGACTTGCATGAACTGAACAGAGCCATCATTAATGTAATTAGAAACATTTGTGTTCTTCTAAAACATGCAACATTTCTGCTGTGCAAAGAGGTCATTATCTGGCAATGTGCACTTGCACACTGTATTTTATCTAAAACCTTGTACTAGCTAGTGGAATATAGCTTCCCCGTTGGTACAGAACAGGACAGCTGACTTTATAAATCAAAGAACTCTCAAATCAAAAGATTTCAAAGGTAGATTTTAAAGACAGACTGTTGTTGCTTTCCATTGAACCAAATAATTTTTCACAAAGAGATAAATCCTTGAAACAGACCAATATAGAGAGATAATGTTGCATCTATGGTGTTGCACTTTGTAAAAATGGTGTTTGTTTGGTGAAACATTATGTTTATTGTCTTATTATTGTCTCGGCAGAGCTGGATATAGAAAATATATTAACAGTGCCTTTGTCAGGTAGGGTCAGCAGTTATCATTTCCATGAAACAGAAAACTACTTACAGGAAAACATTCAACAGTGATTGCAAATCGTTTCTATATATGTATGACAAGATACACAACACAAGACGGATACAGTGCTACAGTATTTAAGTGACCTGGGACAACTGCTTTTCAAGCCAATTAAGCAATAAAAGGAATGTGCTTGTCACCCTGGAGAGAACCACAGTGACAAGCAGAGGAGTTGTAATGAATATATTAAAATATGTCTCTCTTAGAAGGGTGCATTATACCTGTTAAAACCTGAAAAACATTCGAGAAGAGGTGTCTGATGCCTGAAAACAGTGTACCTGTTGCTGTGGAGGGGGCTGCATGTAGCCTTGTGGGGGCGGTGGAGCCTGCATCACAGGCTGAGACGGAGGAGGTGGTGGAGGTGGAGGATGAGGGTGTCCAGTGGCAGGCTGGTAGCCAGATGGAGGTGGCATTGGTTGACCAGTTGTAGCCATGATGTAACTGGTCTGAGGAGGAGGGTGCTGGGATAGCACCGTGGGAGTAGCTTGATACATAGGGGGAGGCTCGGGGTTCTCGCTGGAACCCTGCCGACTCAGGGTCATCTGGGTGAACTGGGGGGGCAACTCTTCTCCCTGGGAGTAATGGGAATTATGTAATCATGAACATTTACTTACAAAGCTTCTTTTTTGATGTCAAATACTTTCAATTTGCCACACATTGCAGCAGGGTGCATGTTTTTGTTTTGTACAAAAACAGGTGCTTTAATGCCCAATGCATTTTTCATATTAAAAGAAACAATTTTAGACATTTTATGACAAAAAAACACAATCATTGAAATCCTGAGAAAAAGTACCACTTAACAGATTCTCAGCAGCAAAGACAAACTTTTTTTCTGTATTTCTTCTGTAAAAAATGAACAAATACCTGACTAGGTAGCAAGTAAAAGAGCGCAAGAGTCTTTAGTAGAACACATCAGATGAGCGTTAGAGGGTAAATAATGCAGTCTTCAACTGAATTTATATTGAGCAATAACACTACAAGAGGTGTCAGTACCATTGTGTACTGCTGGGGAGGAGAAACTGGCAGGAGAACCTGGGGGCAGGAAGGGCTGGAGTAGGAGACAGGCTGAGAGGGCTGCAGAGATGCCACCGGCTATAAATGCCATCAGGAAGAGGGGGGAGAAAAAAAAAAGCAGAGCAAAAAGAGAAATGAGCAAGCCATTGAGGGGAGGCGTCAGAAGAAGACAGAAAGAAAGGAAGTAAGAGAAATGGAGATAGAGAAATATGTGGGTTAGAACACAGTGGAAAAGTTATTGATGAAAAGAAATAGTGACGAGTGAGTTTGAATATAATTCCGACAAAAACAACTAAACAATATAGCATCTATCAGACATGTTATTGACAATCAAAGATTTTTATATATAAGTAGAAAAACCCTTTTGCTTATATATGGCCAGACAGATTTTGGCCTTCAGTAAATACCCTTATAAGAGCAGAAATGTGGACATAAGGCCAATAAAGACTGTTGTACTGACCAGATTGGCCAATAAAATAGTAACACCTTTACTTGAAAGTGTCTCTTCATCTGATATAATTTACATAAATACAGATTTATTTACAGGAGGTCCTTACCTGAGCAATCATGTGGTTGGCCATGGGGTGCTGCTGTGGGGTGGGCAACAGGGCAGTCTGAGGTGGAGCCTGGGGCTGTGGCTGCTGTGGCTGTTGTGATGGGCAGGGAAGCAGGCTACAGCTGGACTGGGAGGCTGAAGGTGGGGGACACACATCTGGACTGATGAGGGACAGGCCTGGTGTAAAATTAGACAAAGGCATATTTTCAGAATTAGTTTCCATGCTCTGCAAAATGCCGACTTAAAAAAAAAGCTTTTTTTCATTAAAAATAGGGATACATTAGTGCCCTTGTACTGTACCAGAGATAAATCTTATACACTGCTAAGGGCTGATTGTTTTAACATAAGAGAATGTTCAATATGCTTCTTTCCCATGACTACGACAATAACTGGAGGCAACACTTTTATTTATGCTATGCTCGATTTACTAGTAGTAATATAATCAACTGTTTCACCAGGCAAACCAGCTAATAAGAGCCTCAGTGACATTCAGCGGAGAGCCCTAAATGTCTCTCCCGTCTCTTTAGCTCTTACCAGAACGAGAGCCTTTGCAGCTTCCCTGTGAGCCTTTGTTGCTGCCAAGGCTATCCCCTCTGGTCAGGATGGATATGCCAGAGAAGCTGCTGGCCTTGGTGACAGGTGGCCGGAGGGTGCGGTTAGAGCTGTCCGAGTCGGTGCTGCTCCAGGGCCGGGGCTCCAGGCATTTCATTTCACTGTCTGTGCTGCTTTGACGACTGCTCGATGCCCGGCTGGAGCTATCACGATTCCCTCTGAGAGGAGACAAAGGTGGAAGAGGGATAAAATGATGGGTTTAAAATGGGTAGATGCAGGAAAGGGGAAAAAGGGGTAAAGGCAAAATAATATTAAAGTGAGGAGAGTTAGGAAGTAGAAACGGGAGTGGTGTAGAGCAAAGTTGAAGAGTAAGAGGTCAGAGGCAGAGAGAGACAAAAATGTAGAAGGGTAGAAAGAAAAAAATATACAGGGAAGGGGGACAGAAAACTTAAGTCATCAAGAGGAAGATGACAGTTTGACAGACTTCAAAAATTTGGCATTCAACAAAGGATGCGTATCGTCAAGTTTAATGAAACCACAATACAAAATCAGGCAACAAAATGCCAAACAATGTCGTTATGTCCAGTTTTAAAACAGGGAACCACACACACACACACACGTTCACACACAAACAAACGAACCCATCCACAGAGAAAACCACACATGCTGGGAGAAAAGAATGCTACACTGGGGGTGACAGAGGGACTCACAGTGACAACAGATGATACAAACATCCATGAATTGAGCACACAAACCAGACTGAAGACAACATTCACATTTAGGACCATCCACGATGAGGACTTGCACACAAATAAACACAGACAGGTAACTGTAACACATGCGCTTGAAACACGAGGAATGACATCGAAACAAGACACGCATACATGGTTTATTTACTATAAGATGTACACACAAACTCAGACATAAAGAGAAGATGTACATCAACACTCTGACTCACACACCATCTAAAAATAAAAACAAAAAAAACGACTCGCTACCACTGGTTCACCACCATGATTCTTTAAACTATATTGCTGTATACACACTGGTTGTTGTGGTTTCTGTCACCCTGGATAAGGGTAGCTGCCAGGAAAACCAATGATTACACTGTAAGCATAACCACCACTCTGGGGAAAACACAAGTAAATGGTTGGGTCTGCCATTGACATGTCAACATTAAGCATATTATTGTCACACTTGAACACATCATACAGGGCTTATGTGTGACACATTTTTTTAATAAAATTTAAAATCAAAAAGGAAAACGCCTCAGCTACGCTAAATCCTGTAGTACAGGTATTCAGATTACACTGACAAACATACGACTCTTCTTCTCCATTATCTTAATGTACTGCACTTGCAGAGGGACGTAAACAGAGCACGTCTAGGCAGAGATTGAAAGAGCATATAATAAATTTAAAACATGTAAGGCTGACTGTAGGATTCCCCACAACAAGAACAGCAATATAAGGTAAGGGTTGTAAAACCCTGGTGATAGTAAGTGGCTGTGGCTGATAAATATTTCAGAGAGACGATAATTAATGGAGGATCTATTTTGAGTCTTCTCTCCAAACAGCCTATTTTAAGGAAGGGTGGGTGCTCTGCCATTCTTTGTGCAGGCAGGCGCACACTTGTTCTCTTTCCTCTGTAGACAAACATGAGAGCAGGATGAGTAGGATAAGAGGGATTCATTTGTTCATCTCCACTCTCTCTCCATCTCTCAGCACTGGGCTGTTATGTGGCTCTGTCACTCTCAGACTTTATTCCCTAAATAACTTCTCATCTTATATTATAATTTAGGTAGTCTATAATTCCATGGTGTTCTTTTATGGCTATCAAATAAATCTAAGTATTTTATGTGGCTACAGAACAGTATATTTAATTAAATGGTAAATTTAATTCAATTTAGAAGGAAATAAATGCCAAGAAATGGACCAAAATTATCTTATAAAATGTGAATATGTGCTAATTTTGTTGTGTCATCTAGAACCGCAAACTGAAAATCTTTATTTCACTGCAAAAATGGAACTACATTTGGGCTATGGATATATTGACATTTTTAATGTAATATCTTTAAGATCAAAACAATGTGATCAGGTGAGCAATCACTACTGAAAACTGTAGGCTGCAGCATTTTCGAAAACATAACCGTTTTATTTCTCATCTATTTTAGGTTTGTGCTATACTATTTTTCTGTGCTACAATGCAACAGGTGACATGTTAACAAATACTGCAAGACTATAAGTCAACCACAAAACAAACAGGTTACTGTGAAGGCAATGCAGCTACTTTATATAAAATGCAGTTGACAGTGGATGGGTAAGTAGGACAATCAGTCCTCAAAGAAACCACAAAGCAGCCATGCATGGACCATGGGAAGCCCCACAGTGCAGTGCTGGAATATCCATCAATCAGCCGACTACGCCAGGCAAAGATATAAAAAAAACCACCACAAGTCACCACTTTCATCACCAAATCACTTTCAAAAATGGGCATGGCAACACACAAGTCAAAGTCAGCAGCACCCCAATACCTAAAGATCTGCCTCCTCTTTTGAGAGCTAGAGCAGTAGCCCTCAGTGGAAAGTCTGTTGGGGTTAACATTAGGAGAAAATGCTAGGGTTACAGGACTGGATTGGAGAACAGGGGACAGGATTTGAAGGAGGTTGAGATAAAGAAGGGTGGGAGGCAGAGGTAGGCACAGTAGTGTAGAATTCTTACCCTTGAGTAGAAGAAAATCATTTTTAAAAAATCAAACTCGGCAGAAACTTTATGCTGGAAAGCCCACGCTTCCTCTTTCTCCCTCTCTCAGCATATCGCCTACTAGCCTTTCAACCTTAATGAAAAGCATGCCTTGGGATAATGGTTGAACTGTAAGTGCTGTGCTAGCTAAATAGAAAAATAATTTGTTCCGCTACATATTCTTTCCTGAAGACTGCGTGTCCCTTAGCCAAAAGTAAATCTTTTTTTGGTATTGTTAGACTGGAATAAAAAAAATTGTAAACAAATGGTGATTATTTCCCTGTAAATGAGTGGAATTTAATGCCATTGAAAATTCAGCAAATGCTGATAATGTGAATACTGCCATTGTCATATCCATGGGACCAGATTTGTAGTCATATTCATGGTATAATCTGTAATATTTGTTTATGGGTAAGGCCCTACCTAAAATCAAATCTTACTAGGAAACTGTGGGCGACTGATGCAAAGGATCAGGTTTTATGTACTGCACAAATCATAGTCACCAGTAGGAGGCATCATCTTACCTGCTGTCATTGATGTATCCATTTTGAGAGGACTGTAAAAAAAATGACACCTGCACATTATGAAATGCTTGATTCAACATTTGCCCATAACACAGGCACAACGAAGTAAAAGCAAACCTTTGAACGACTTCAAGTTTAACATCATATGCATTTGGGATTAGACGTGTCACTTAAATCACAGGGTTCCAATGTAAAGGATGGAGCGATGTATTACTGTATAAATAGTGCTATAACGCCTATCCAATGCTATTTCATTGTATTGCATTTGAAAACAATAAACTTTGGTTATTTACTTTCACTTAAAATTTTAAAAACACTGTAAACCAAGTATGAATATTGAATTGAATTATTTTCCAGTGTTTGATATTTCGTCCAGGTCAAAAACTTACTTCCCGGGCAAAGATCCGGTCTCGTACTCGCTGATACTCCTCCTCTCGCTCTTCAATAGACTTGCTACGTCTCCCGTCCTGAAGTGGCACACGGATCTAAAAATTGGGAGAACAAACATACCAAATAGTTGATAATCCCACAGAGCCAATTTGAATAATCTCCGTATAAATTTGACTTCTTTTATACATTATTCAAACTGAGCAAACCCCATAAACCTCAAGGCTATTCACATCAACAAAAGCTAAATGGACTGAATTAACAAAGTCATGGAAAAAGCTGTTGCTACCCCAAACAAACATTCCTCAGGTTTTTGTGAACCAATGTCTCTCAGTACAGATTATATCGTCTGCAGACAACATAGTCCACGATGACTCCTGTCTGACCTCATCTGTCAACCAGTCGATCACCACCGCAAAACAAGAAGGTGCTCAGAGTCGATTCTCTATATCCACATAAACAGTGCGTCTCCTTCTGGCCTTTATACTTCTCCATCAGCACTCTCAAAGTAAAAATCACATCTGTGGTACTCTTGCTTGGTATGAACCCATACTGCTGCTTGAAGCTTAAACTTTGAAGCAATAACTGTGTTTTTCTCACTACCTCAAATGTGTGCTTTCTCTTATTGGTCTCTGAAGTCTACCGTCTAATGCTGCCGAGCCACAACTACTATGTCCTTCAGATTGGATCTTCAGCACAGTTGACAGTCTACCTGTGAGCATCTTCTCGATTACCGTACACTCCTACCTCCCTCTTACAAACATCAGTATTTAATTTTGAGCTTAAACCATTGGTTGTACCATCCCAGACCTCGACACTCGTGGGGATCTCCAATAAAATCTGCAGCTCAGTTGCTATGAAGACAGACCTTCGCTAATCAGATCTGGAAATTAGAATACTGTGTCCTTGTACTTTTGTTGAACCAACAGCTATGGGATCATCATCCCGAGCCCTGTTCAATGAAATGCAAATATTTGAAAATAAAATAAAGATGTAAATGCGTAGTGTGATTAATGCTTGTGCCAAAATTGAAAGGACTCCCTCAAGAAGTTCTTGAGATATTGTGTTCACAAGGACGGGACAGATGTTGGTATGAATGGAGCGCCAGCATGAAGGCATTGAAAATATCAATATGTGGTATGCACAGTGCTGCCTACCTGATTATCATCCTTGTCCATACTTGCATCATCTCTTTTAAGAATGAACTTCTTCTGAAAGTCCATATTACGCTCATCCTTGATGTGTTCAGAGAACCTTTGCTCTGGGCTGTAGAAAAAACAAAACTGTGTTGACATAATTTAACAAAACTAGACAGAAATTAATGTCATTAGAGACAGAGTGTACTGAAATTGTGGGGAGTTGAGCAGTGTCTTCTCTCCAAGTGCTTTTTCTGGTTTATTAGCTTTTTACCAGCTTTCTAAGTGCTACATCCCAGTTTATAGTAGCTTCAGCTGCAGCAGCACAGACCACAGGTTCACTCACATGCGTGTGTTGCCTGTTTTGTTGATGATAACAGCCTTGCCAGTCTGATCCACATTGTGGTCCATGCCGAAGTAGGCAGCCACACGATGAAGCAGCATGCGGTGATAAGAAGTCATCTGAGGAAACTTCTTATACTGGTTACTGCAGGGGAAGCAAAAGAAAAGGTCTACGATGCATATGCTGTATATTATTTAACACTGTACTTTCTATCTATCTATCTATACTCAACAAAAATATAAACACACAAACTTGAAATGGTGAACAAAAATAGAATGTCATAACATTTGCTCAGATTCTTGATGCATTTGTTTATGGAATGATTTGTTTTTCTCAAACCCAGTAGTCCAGTGTCACTTGGCCACTCCTATGGTCTACAATCTCAGATTGAGTGGTCAATATGGTGGTCAATATGCGTGACCAGTGCACAGAAACTCCTTATGATCTGGTCAATAAAAGGGCACACCAAAATGTGGACTTTTGTCACTTGTCAATATGCCACAGATGTCACAAATCATCTCGTGGAGGAAATCAAAACCTGGTGCATTTTTCACTTTATCTTGCATACACCAATATGATTTACTGCCTTCAGCCACATTTTAGGTGATTATGCCAAAGTATAAAACATTGGACAGAACCTTAACTTGACCCACAATATCAACAAGCTTCTGTATTTACCCCCATTACCTCTTAATTCTATAAATAAGTGAGTGGATGCAAAGGAGCTTAATTTAGACACAAGTGAGTGGTTAGGAAGACCAAGGCTTACTTGTCGTCATTAATGAACTCCAGGATATCTTGTTCTAGTTTGAGCAGCATCATTCGATCCCTGTTGAGCCAAAGGGGGGAGAGAGAGAGAGAGAGAGAGAGAGAGAGAGGGGGGACAGAGGAATCAGTGACTGGAGTGTTGCAAGTATACCAACCAAAGATCAAAGGTAGAATGCAGAGCAATAAATGGCTGAGATAATGGTTGAGTCATGTTAATTACAACGTCAGAATCCTTTTTGAACTGGTCGCATTTGAACTGGCTGGAATTTAAAAAAAAGAAAAAGCAAAAAGAAATAGTGAATTCATGTTGCCATTTGACACCATATAACCAATTGATTTATAAACTCCTAAATCCATTGGGTAACTTTTGAGTCAATACAATTCAGTAATCACACAGTTTAAAAGGTCCTCATGTAGCAACGAAAAACTATGGACAAACACAATGTTGAACATGTTGCATGTTGAACCATGTGCACACTATTTTTGAATGATTGAGTATTTATACATTAGGCAAGTATAGACTTGTCAGAGGCGCCGCAATCAATAAAACTAAATGGCTACCAGACCATGAAAACTGAGATTACATGTAAGCTCCATGTGCATTCTGGACACAAATCATTTTCTCATTACGGTAATTTATCCAGTTTTATAATACTGCATTATATTTTCCTAATACCTTTTCCAAATCTCAGCAGGATACTTTGACCGTATGAACAAATATTATAAGTAAATAATTTGGTACTGTTGTTAGTAAAGCTGCATCTTTCACCTATTGGTGGCAATCTCAATACAATACCTGGGATTGTTTTTCAGTGTGTTGACCAAAAACTCGTGAACATCAATGCCCGTGGAATCAGTGTATTCCTGACTGGAGTCTAATAAAGAGATGGAAAAAGTAAATAAGCAGGCAAGTGGAAGAAAAGGTTGAGAAACTGAGAAGGAACAAAACGCAGGCAACACCTCTACATGGTGCAAATGAGACAGAAAGAGCAAGTCAGTCCGCTACTGAGCATAGCTCCGAAAATTGCCAGCAATGCCATTCCAGGTGGTTCAGGAAGGATAACATAAGAAGCAGATTGCATGAGACACTAGCTGCTGTTCTGTGCGTACACACTCATAACACCACACATGCACACTTCAGGAGATCACATTTGGACTAGTTATTTAATCTCAGTTGCTTTTAGAGTCTAATGATGCCTATGTAAAGAGATGGAGTGAGGCAGGTAATTAAAAAAAAGAAAAGAGGGGATCCAATTATCCTTGAGTTATGATTAGCATGACATATTGTTTTAGGCATTAATACAACTATAGACACATTACATTTAACAGTCATGAGTAATTTTAATATTTTTTTTCAGACATATTTCTATAGGGAGGTTTATGCAAAAAATAAAACGGTGTAAAAAAGTGTAATCAACATTATGTCATCATAGGCCACCTTTACACCTGGCATTAGAAGGCGTTTTCTGTGATCAGAGAGTGATTTGATAGTGCTTCACCACATGCATTTACACTTGTATTAAAATGATGTCCACATCAAGATTCAATTGCTATCCGATCACAGTCACCCCCCCCCCCCTTCCGTCACATCCCGTCTTCTTCTGCAAAGATTTCTAGCAGCAGACTATGGCATCATCCTCTGCGCTGCCATATCAACAACAACAACAACAACATTAGCCGCATGTGAAGTCCTTACTGTACGGTCTCCTCTTTGCTTTTCAAAGTAGGGGAAGAAGTCGTCTTCTTACAAGTGGATAGATGCTAACCGATTGCAATCCAATCACAGAAGAAGCATTTTAATGCCAGGTGTAAACAGGGCCTGACGCTTAACCGAGTTGCATTTCCAATGTTGCATCTTACCACGAGACAGCATCTTCCGCGGAGTCTTGTCCTTCTTCTCCTTCTCATCATTTTCATATTCATCTTTTGAGGATTTCTCCTCCTCCTTGTCTGATGGACAGCTGATGTGAAGTTGGATGATGTCCTGGAAAAAAAAACATATACCACTGTTGAGAAAGTATTGGGATTTTTTACATTGTGTATTTTTTCATTTTAGTCCATTAGGTTTTGTAAATGATATACAAAGATTTCTTATTTCACATAAGTTAATATAGAAGATGAATGAATGAAATATGAATGTTATTTCACTGTGGAGTACAGACTTAAGTTGGGAGTAAGGGTTTAAGGTCAGCGACAAGAGCAGTACCGATTCTGGGGGTCCATCATTGGAGAATGGACCACAGGACTCCTCACACACTGCCAGACTCCGTACCAGCTTCAGTTTGGCATTAGACTGAAACACAATCACAGATTGATGCATTACTTTTTAAAGTGACTCAAAACAGTGAGATGATGCATACCCTGTGCATGTTGTATAGTCAGGTACTACTAAACTTTTACATAGCAATATTACAGGTGAGTTTTCACGATTAGTCAAATTTATTCTCACACAACACAAAAACTGTCATGTTTTGTGCGGTTGCTTCAATACAAGGATGCATGAAATGCTCTATGCTCTGCTAAATCGATGGCAGAATTCGACATAACCCCAGTAGATAAAACTTTCACTGTGCTAATTCACATGACCAGTATAGAACTCTCAGAAGGCAGGCAGACAGGTGAGTTTTCATTAACTATAAACAACCCTGACTAATGACTGATAATAGATGTCCCTGAGGAAAGGCAGAGAAGATTAAGCGATACAGAGAACAAACATGGTCTCCTTTAACATGGCAGATATTGGCACTGTCCCTTGTACAGTTTATGTACTAAAAACAAGAGGGAACATTCAAAATTGTTGTAACTGTTAGAACAGAAATGTCTACAATGGACTATGTGAGCAAGAAATACTTTATCTGACCTCAGTCCCTGGTGGCACCTATTTTATTTCTGCCTAGCTTCGACTATTTTATTATACAGCTTTTGATAAGATTCTGATTACGAGTTTTTTGGGTTACTTGCAGAAAACATCATACCAGTTTTTGGTATGATGCTTTTGAACAATTTAATCATACAAATGACTTACCTTCGATCTTTTTCTGCCATGGCTATGATTGGGACCTCGTTTCTGCAAAAGAAATGTTATTACCAATATTAAAAATGAATACATGTTAGAGTCCCTCTAAAACTAGTTCATCACAGATATTGTAATTGACAATTGGCTCCAAAACAAACATAAATCACTTTACCTGACATGAATTACAACCTAAACTATATTATCATTGTTATCAATACAAATCTGCTGTTTTGAAAAGCAATGTGATTTTTAAAAAACAATTAGGATTCTAATATCATCAATCACCTGTGCATCCTGTAAGGAGCCATCCTCAGGCTCCAGGCCCTCCCCTGTCCCCTCCTTAGTGCCCTGTGGTTGAGGGGAGGTCTTGCCTCGACTGCAGGGCTCATTGAGTGACCCACTCTCTCCTTCCTGCTGGATGTCTGTTGTCAGGCTAACTGACATCTTCTTAGGGGAGGGGGAGAGGGTGGGAGTAGGGGAGGGGGTTGGGAGGACCCAGGAGTGGCTGCAAGAGAAAAGAGGCAAGAGAAAAGTCAAGGTTCTGACAGTTTGTGTCAAAAAGAAGAGAAAGAAAGACAGCATGTATGTGTGAGAGTGCACTGCTATATTATCTACCTGTAGTTGGTACCAGATCTTTGCTAGACTCAATACAGGGAATCTGGATTGGAACCACACACAGAACAATGAGGGAAACCCACTAAGGTAGGGTACTGGGGAGGGTTGCAGCAGGGGGCAAAGCAACGTCCATAGCAAGCCTCAGCCCTCAAGGTGGACCTGTGAAAAAATATCGAGTTAGGAAATTTTTTTTGATGACATAATATTTGAATAACTGCTCATTAAAGCATGATTATTTTTATCCTTTATGCAAACATTTTAGAAAAAAACACCATGCATAGATAAAAAAAGGCATTACTGTTTACAGCTATCAGAAGAACAAAAAAAGGCAGCAAAGGGGAGGGGCACCAAAAAAGTCCAGCCACCACCTCAGTGTCCTCTGAGGCCGGTCTTCTTTTCTCTCTCTCTGGCTCAGTGCAGCAGCATCATCTGTCCTCCAGTCAGGAGCTCTGGAAACCTAAAGCAGCAGAGGAAGACACGGCTGACGTCACATTTCACACCGAGTGACTCATCGCTGCTGCTGTTGATGCTTTTTCTAGGAGGGATGGGAACACGGAGCTGAAAAATCAGAGCAGGGTTTACAGATCATGTCGAGTTTTACCCTCCTCAGAATTGCTCAACTGCTTGTTATTTGGCCATACTACTTACTTTATAAAATGCAAGGTTCTTTCATCTGTTTTATCTGTTTTATTTGCAGTGACAAAGAGTACTTGAAAGCAATGAGTTACCTTTACATGACAGGAGCAATCGCAATGATTAATCCCATATATACATGAATACAACAGTGAAATTAAAAGCACACAGGCACAACTGTAAGCATCAGAGTATCAACATATATGCTGCAGTATGGTTGAGCGCCATTCGAGCCACTGCCTGCACGGCTGTGCTCTATTGTGCTGTGCAGTGGGATAGATAAGAGATGTCTGAACAAATGAGGCAGGGATTCCCACTGTGGGGAAGGCCCGGGCAATGCAACAGCATATGCGTCATCAGTAGCATCGGCAGCATTACACCACATCACTGTCCAGAACACCCACACCCAACCCCACACTACTTATACAAGCCACCATACAGCAGCAAAAAAAAAAACACAGCCACACTATCTACTGTACGTAGAGACAAAAGCCTCATTCAGTTAGCTCAAAGTCATATCTGTCTTTTGCTTTACTCACAGCCACACACACACACATCATGTATTGTTGCAAAAAAGAATGAATGAGCAAGGACAGTCATTTGTCATTCATTCAACCAAATGCCTACCCCTAACTAAAACCTAAGTCTAAATTACATCTCAGTCCTACAAATAGCAGTATCTACCTACAAGGACCTGCATTTCAGTGGCCATGGTGAATGGGTAAGTGTGTGTTCAGGTACAAGTCCCCATTGGGATATAAAAACACCACCCTTCCTCCACACATGGAGACCCACAGGGTTGCCAAGGAGATGGAAACGTCATTCCCAACTACTGCAATTTGTGTTGAGCAAATGAGTACCAGCGAGAAGGGCAGAGTGAAGAATGATATTAAAAATAAATACAAGGATGGCTGTGTGCACAGTCTGCAAGTGAGGGAAAGATGGAAGCAGAAAGCATCTGCTTTTTCTTATAACTTTAAGCAATTTTTGAAGGTGGTAAAAACAACAACGTGGGTTCCGAGTAATCCAGGTCATGAGATGTTTAACAGAAAAATCCTTTTAGATGAGTGATGAAGCCCCTGTAGACTCCACCACAGTGTTAGGTGAAAAACACATTTCTATTAATACACTGAAGAAAACAAGACAGTAAAAGGTAAGCTACAGTACCAGTCTTTACCCCACATTCATCACAATCAGAACTTGATGCTATTGTCTATGACAGATGTTCATCATCAAGCTGACTGGAAAATGTAATGCACACAAAATAGTAGTAGAATGAACAAGATAAGCTTCCACAAATAACAGCAAGATAAACCTATATGTTGGGGAGACATTATTGAGGATGTTTACAAGAGAGATTATGAATAGAGGGGGAAGACAAAGGAGACTAGCTATTTAACAACTAAAAACAGCTTAAGTAATTAACTTATATTCATCAACTGAATTGAGATACATTAGCCAGCAAAGCTAATGAGATGGCTGTATAATACAATAATGATGGATAGCATTAGCGTAGAAGGAACATCACAGGTATACTATACTCGGATGCTAATAATCATCAGCAGAATTTCTGCAGCAAAGGAGTCTAGAAACCACCACAATCTCCAAAGCCCGGACAAGGATAAAGATTTCTTTTGCTCAATTTCTGCAGATCTAAAGTACACACTGAAATCTTAAAGCTTGAAACCAGCACTGATGCCGTTAATTTTTCGGGAGCTTTTCCAGACAACATGGCACTCTGAGCAAATTAAATCACATGACGTTCTGGAGCTCGATCGGCTGTTTGTTTCAACAAAACACCACTGGCTGGTGGTTTATTTATGATGCAGTGACAACCATTGTCATATTTGTATTTATTTGCAGTGAGTGACAGTGGTATTTTGTTTGTATCAACAAAAACGAACAGATAAAACAGATTTACTACTAGCTAATGTCAACCAATCAACATGAAATAGTGATGACAGTAACTGTTTATTATTGCGATAGAAATTGGTAGCATTCCTCTTCTTATTCGTCTTATTATTATTGCTGCTGGTGTCACTGTTATTCCTATTACTGCTACTGTAGCTAGTACAAGTGAAGGACATCTGATATACAACTACTTGCACATTTATGAAGTATTTCTTCATAAGTGTGACAATTTACTCCAGTATGGGTATTGTAAGCTAGCTAACAAAAACTAACGACATCAATGGGCCACAAAATCACCATTATTCGTATCAGCTCTCATACATGGGCAATCTGACCCACTTAACACAGATTATTGTCCTTGCAGACTATTACATAGGTCCTCCTGATGACAGGCAACCAGCTGGAATACAGATCTATACGGAGCTGCCCTCAGTGTCAGGTTACCACACCAAAGACTGCCAATGGGGGGAAGCCCTGAGTGAAACTGTGTGTGTATGTTGTTGGAAAGAGTGACCGAGTTTCCTATTTGGTCAACATATATATATATGCGTGTGTGTGTGTGTATGGTTGTGGTAAGACACACAGAATGAATACAAAAACTTCAGAGAGTATGCTCTCTAGAGAGCATTTCATATAGGTATGAGATCACTTACAGAATTAGCTGCAGGTCAAGCTGGGTCAGGGTCTCTGCAATAGTTAGCATCAGGGCAAACCAGAGAAATGACAAGAATTCTACTGCATGGTAAGTGATGAGTAGAAGGCTTTTGTAATTGTCTTTAAAGTGATCAACTTTCAGATTTCATCATAGAAATTTATGCATAGCAGATATGTTAAATAATCCTTTTCTTGTCTTGATGACCACTCAAAGCGCTTTACACTTCAAATGCCATTTACACATTCAGACAGAGTGTATATACATATATGTATATATACACACATGTAGCATGTTTCTATTACACAGCATTCACACCCATTCATGTGCCGCGGCACAGCCGCCGGGAACAATTTAGGGTTAAGTGTCTTCCCTGGGAACACATCGGCATGTAGACTAGTGGAGCCGGAGACTGAACCTCAACCTCTCTACCCATTGCTCCACAGCCTCTCTGTGTGCCTCTCCATTTTTTTCTGCAGGGGCTGAATGAAGGATGAATTTGAATAGGAGCGCTAAGCAGTGCAAACAGGAGTGAGCAAGCACATACAAACCCTCAGACAACAGTGGGAGAGATGCACACAGGCAGCTTGACCCGATTCATCTCGTCTGTATTCAGCCTTGCACCTTGTCCATTTGACGTCAGAAAGAACCCATTTCACAAAATGGGCAAGGTTGTGTCTTTACAGAGTTGGGGCTGACGTGTGGAGCAGAGTTTGTGCAAGCTCAGTGCTTGCACATGTTGTATATCAGGAGCACTTGCACTATGTAGGTACCAGTGTTTGTCTGTGTCAGAGAGGATTCCCCTTTGCGTCAGTTGCACAATTTCACGTAGGGAGGGTGAGGGCGCCAGCACATCACTGTGGACTGAAGAGGGACAGTCCAGGAAGATTCACTGAAGCAGAGTCTTTACACTTTATATGGATACATACACCATTGTCCACATACACATATTGCTGTACAAATTTTCAATATGTGACGCAAAAATTATTAATATGACTCCATTAATTACAAAAGTGCCAAAGAACAAAAAGATAGGAAACGATGACAACAAAATCAGACATGGTGAAAAGGGGGACACGCATGGTCATATGATGCAGAAGACAAGGTTCATCTTATTCATCTATGTCTCTCTTTGTCCTTCTCCTTGCCACCCCTTCTATGAATTCTCTCCGTCACACCGAGGATACCCCTTGCTGCCTTCCGCCCCCTCCCATCAACATCTCGCTCTCCATCCACCCACTATAAAGTGTTAGCTGTCCGTCTCTCTCCCCCTCTCTCCCTTTTTCCTTCCTCTTTTAATGTGTCTTCTTAAATTGTCAAGCCTGCTGCTGACGCCATCCTCCTCCACTCAACCTACCCACTCAGTCCTGTGGGACGAGCTGTGACTCATACTCGCTCCTTCCCTCCCCTTCCTCCCTAGTTACCTACCTACCTACCTTTCTGTAGCGCTCTCCAAGTCTCGCTTTCTCTCGCTGTTGCGCTCACTAGTTACAATCTATGTATAGTTCTCTGCTGCATGTGGGGGAACATACTGAAGGTGCATGGAAAGAACAAACCAGACTAATGGTCACATTATACTTCTCCGACTGCGTAATGCGTTATCTGACTGCGTCACCACGGAGACACCTCGAGCCGTTATACTTCTGCGTCGTGGTGACGGATACGCGCTGCAATTTCCCGCCCGATCAGTAGGGGTCGCTGCGCAAGGTTGTTGTGCTTTTGGCTACAGCGAGCAATGGCGTCCGAGAGAGAGAGACTGTTGTTGAAACAGTGGCCATTTCTCACTTTTCTGTGTTACGGAATGCAGTTTTAAGATCATTTGAGGCGAGAAATTGGCCATTGAGAGTCTAAACATGTGCTGTGTGTGTTAAGATATGACGTATTCATAGTTTGGCAGCGGCGTTATCGGCGGGGATCAGCCCCGCGTCTGTGGACGCTCGGTGCGCACTGTGAGCCGGCACAGAACAGCGTTATCTCGGCGTGTCCTGAGGACCAATCGCAGCTCTTGCCGTCTCCGTTGTCCCTTGACGGAGTGACGGACACTTAAAAAATATTTCTTGCAGTCGGAGACGACGCAAAGGCTCTACGACAGGCTCTGTGTCGACACAGAGGACTCTGCGTAACCTACGCAGAGAACTTTACGCAGAAGTATAAATTGGGCTTAAAGAATAAGAACACAAGAAGTAGGTGAGGAAATATTTTGGCCAATACAGTTTCACTTCTGCAGAAAAATCAAATACTAGGAGTAAGAGGGGATCCTGATTTTGTCGTGATGCAGTCAGCAGTGCAGAAATATGGGTGAATTCCATGTTGGCCAAAATAATCACATTAAAGGTGAAGTAAGTAGTTTATAGTGACATCTAGAGGAGAGGCTGAAATTTACAACAAAGAACTGCTCCTCTGCTCACCCCCTCCCTTCCCTGAGCGATACGGTGTCAGCAGATGAGGTTCGTGAGGCAAGGGAGAGGGTGAGCTACCACAGCCGTAGCAGACGAAGCGGAGAGAGAGGAGGTGGGACTTCCACTACAAGTAAAGCGACGCTTGATTTGTTCTCTCGCGTTTGTCCTCACAGGCTCCGGTAGAAACATGGCGTCTCGCTGCTAACAGTGGCAATGCAACCGCGGCCCTCGACCATGTTATTTTACATGACTTTTTGAAACACTACGAAAATGAAACAAAAAATATTATACAGCGACTAGACAATGCAGGAGCACATAATATGTATAAAAAAGTGGATTTTGGGTTATATAAACCCATAAATACTACACAGTGTCCCTTTAATATAAAAATGTTTCAACAAATTGCTGGTGTTTTTATCCTTGGAATTCCCATTGCAACTTCAGCATTTGATTCAATCTCTATGTGATATTTTGACATCCCAGTGTTCCGGACAAAGAGAGGACACTTGGAGAGTGAGAGGAAGAGAGTGAGATAGCAGCAGCGCAAGCAAATGAAACAGCAGAGGTGAGAGAACGCGAGTGAGAGCAAGGCAAAAAGGTCACACAGGTCTAAAATAACTCACATGATTTAAGGTGCTTCATCGAGGGCTATTGGGTAACTGCAAAAATTAAATATTACAGTATTAACACGCCAACCATGTGGATGGCAGGGCAAATGACTGGAGCACAGTTTCACACATAGCAGGGAGAAAAGGCATTAATGTGGACTGCTCTGGGCAGTAACAAAAGCCCAGTCTCTGCAAGACAAAAGCTAATGCGGCTTTTCCACTACACAGTTCTAGCACGACTCGGCTAGAAAAAAAGCTTTATTTTGCTTTTCAATTGGGGGTAGTACCTAGTACCTTTTTAACACCTGCTCTGGCGAGGTTCCAAGCAAGCCGAGTAGATACTAAAATGTGACTGCGACAGACTACCGTCCACTGATTGGCAGTAAGTGTCATCACTGAAAGAGTCATGAGTGTGAGGTCTGACACAGGAATCAAACAGAGCAATGACAAACTGTAGATTGGTTAAATAGACTCCATTTAGCAAGGACATTTCTAAAATCTCAATATTTAACAGGAGTTTGGTGTATTTAGTGACAGCACTGCAGCCATGCCATGACAAACCAATCCACGTTAAGGAGGTACTACAGTAACGGAAAATGACATGCCTGATACCAAACCAAGTAGAGCAGAGCCAAACAGTGCTAGAACTGTATGGTGGAAAATTATTTACTATCCAAAGTATAGAACTTGACCCATTAATGGTGACATAAAAATGGGAATATATCACTACTCAGAACTGTGAAGTTACTAAATTAGATGGACCAGAAATACATTAGAATCAATCTATTGCGGTGTCAATTGATGAAAGAAATCAGGTACATCTAACACTTTTTGGTTATGGAGGTTAAACTTTAGGATGTACTTTGGGATGTCTGTTGGACAGTTTGTAGATAGGGCTGGGTTCAACAAATAGATTTTACGAAAGGCACACCCTGGACAGATCGTCAGTCCATAGTTTTTTAATTTTCTAGATATCAAATAGCCTAGGAGTTATGGTAATGAGAAGCAGGCATGCCAAAACCTGTCAGCGAAGACAGGATTTGGTGTGACGTTGGTCATTGGTGTGACCTCTCTCCACACCGTTCACTGGAAGCATAGTGTTTACAGCGTCAGTGTTTTCATCCACATCCCGCAGTGGGGAGAAGAGAGAACCACGAGGAGAAACAATGATCAACATAACCGAGAACATCTTCGCCACCATCTTGCTGCTGCCAGTGACTCAAGCAGGAAGTTCCACAGTCCCAAGAGGTGAGGGCAACACCTGCAGGCTCAGCATGCAGGGGGCAATAACATTTATTTTTAAGAGGTTGTGAGCAAACTTTCAGCCCCAATTCTAAGCATATGGGCAGGCAATTAATTTTGGAATTGCATTAGTTTAAGATAGTGGTTAGAAAACTGCTTACTAATTAAATTGTCTAAATTAAACTAGCATTTCAATGTTCTGGAGAGGGAGAAACATAATTCAAAATAATTAACTTTCTTAATTGTTAAGTATTTACATGATATTCAAGCACAGTGAGGGGATTTAGAAAGACTGCCTGCTCAAATTAAACGTGTCATTTTAGATGAAAAACTGTGTCAAAATGAAAATGGGTGGCAACTCCTGCACTGATCATGAACCTTACGTAATGCATCAGCTTCTCTTACTGTGGAAATGGGAGCAGTGAAGGAGGATGCAAGAGAAAAAAAAGAACAGAAAAAGATGGAGGAGCAAGGGGTGGCTATTCAGACAGGAAAAACTTCTCAATGATGAAACAATCTGTGCTGTTAAGTGATTGGACCAGACCTCCACCAATGGGAGGACCAGCTCCATGGCAACAGGCTCTGTCACCAAGTGAAAATCAGCCATATCCCTCAACACCCCCATATTTTTCTCTCCTTCTCTCTCACGACCCCCCCTCCTTTCCCCAATTACAAGGCCGAGTGTATTTATCACTCGGTATTCACATTAAATACAAATTTAACAGCACACAGACACACACAACACATGTGCTACTTATAGTCTGAACAACACAGCTCAATCACAGATACAAACACACACGCGTGACCAAATGAGGCATGCAAATGTACAAACAGACTTAATAGGGGCTTACAAAGTCATTAGAATATGAACCATTCACACTGGGTTATTTAAAATGTGCAGATTGGTGATGACTCCCCTCACACACCGTCTGACTGTCACCAGTTATGTCCCTCACTCCTGATGAGAGCAGTGACTAACTATTAGGTCTGGTTGAGCTGATTCTTGGAACTAAACAAAATGACCTCACAGACACAAGAGAGAATAAGGAAGTGGGTCCCAGCAAATTAAAAAGAGTCAGCTCTTTGTTCAAGCTAAGATTATTCTCTAAGATGGAATCATATCTTAGTAGCAATCCAGCTATACTGGACGGTAAACTTTCCAGGCTTAAGCTAGCTGACATGTGATACATCACAGCACACCAGTCAACATTTGAGGCCAACTGATCTAAAGTCTGTTCAATTAAATCAAGTGCCAATGTTATGCCAGCTGTACATGCCAAGAGGTGAAGACCAGAGGGAGCAAGATATACTCATATTTACTGCAAACTTATTACTCACTTATTTTGCCGTCTACAGCATGACCTCTCGTATCAACCTGACCTGTATTGAGTAGGATAACGGTGAGCTCAACTTTTTAAACATTGATAATGAAATATAACCATTTGATTATTGGCCTTGAGTGTATGCACATCACTCATCATCTACAGATTTATCCTCCATAATAAAAGTAAGTGACTGCTAATATCACTTCAGCACACTAGGTCAGCTGTAATTACTAGCAGTAAATCTTAATGGACACCGGCCGTAATGACAAGCTGAATAAACTGATTTCCTAATGTGTAATACATTATCGTGTCGTGGGTCACTGGAGTCAATAGCAGCTGACACCAGCAGACGGACAACCACTTATTCGCAAATTCAAACCTACGGACAATTTAGAGTGTTTTGGACAGTGGGTGGAAGCCTGAGTACTCAGGGCAAATCCACATACATGTATGCAAAATCAATGCAGAATGACCCTTGCCCTCTGCCGTGTGCCCTGCAACATTTTATATTGGAGTCAAAAAACATGTTTGTTAGCTTTAGCCTTTAATGGTGAGATGCTAGCATGGCAAACCTCCTTCACTTTTCCAGGAGGTACCACATAAAACAAGACTTGTGTCCTTAAACCACGCATCCTTTTTTGTGTATGACCGATTTTGGCCTTCATGTGTTACTTACATATGCAAGTATATGCATATACTGAAGGCCACATTATACTTCTCCGACTGCGTAGTGCGTTATCCGTCTGCGTCACCACGTAGACCACTCGAGCCTTTATACTTCTGCGTCGTGGTGACGGATAGGCGCTGCAATTTCCCGCCCGATCAGTAGGGGTCGCTGCGCAAGGTTGTTGTGCTTTTGGCTACAGTGAGCAATGGCGTCCGAGGGAGAAAGACTGTTGTTGTTGAAACAGTGGCCGTTTGTCACTTTTCTGTGTCCCGGAACGCAGTTTTAAGATAATTTGAGGCGAGAAATTGGCCATTTAGAGTCTAAACATGTGCTGTGTGTGTTAAGATATGACGTATTTATAGTTCGGCAGCGGCGTTATCGGCGGGGATCAGCTCCGCCTCTGTCAGGACGCCCGGAGCGCACTGAGAGCCGGCACAGAGCAGCTTAGCTCGGCCTGTCCTGAGGACCAATCGCAGCTCTTGCCGTCTCCGTAGTCCCTTGACGGAGTGACGGACACTTAAAAAATATTCCGTGCAGCCGGAGACGACGCAGAGGCTCTACAACAGGTTCTGCGTCGACGCAGAGGACTCTGCGTAGCCTACGCAGAGCACTTTACGCAGGAGTATAAATTGGGCTTGAGATGTAAGTGTATCTGGATAGGCGTACACGTGAGTGTGGAAGGGGGGGGGGGCTATCTGTACGAAGAGTGCTATATAAATAAAGAATGAATGATTGATTGAATTATTAATATTACACCAGGCATAAGGCAACTGCAATGTTCCAATACTGACAATGCTGTGCTTGAATAGAAGATTATAGCTAAAAACTACATCTGAATACAGCTATGTAGATCCCATTCTAATTATCAACTACCTACTTCACAACTGGACAAAAATCATATGTGGCAAATCAATAAATCTTTGCTGCCATTTTTAAATTCATTGGATGTTTTGTCTATGTGTTTCCTCAATGAGAAATTGCTCAGGCAACACTGCCACCCCTGCATAGATTAGGAGGAGTGTTAATTAAGAGAAACTGGACATGGCAGTGAATCACTAGATCATGTAGTTGCCCCTATCAACAATGTAGGCAAAAGAAGGCAACTTCTGTTCAACATAAATAATTTAAAATAATGATGGAATTGAACCAATTACTCACACAGTGTATGTTGTGTACCCGATTGTGCATACTATTGGTTGTATTTACTTTTAATTACTTCAGTGTAAATATATAAATTTCTAAGGCACAGACACCGGCAACATGTGCATATGTGCTTCAACTTTTGGTAGTCAGGTGACCTGGAGCTGCCCTCTCATTGGTTTCCGCCCAGATCCTCCCTGGGACACAGCTCTCTGCGTCCATGGCCAATCAAACGACACCGTCAGGGCTGTCATTCGAAATGACTCCCCTGCTGTACGTATTCGAGTGACGATGCTTACATGCACACATGGAGTATTCTGCTAGCGCTCGCCTGTGACTCATGTAGATAGCTTATCCCTGTAAGCAATGAATTACCCTAATAAAATAGCTGTGTTATTCCAGCATTACCCAGAATGTTCAGCCATGTAAATACCTTATTCTGGCGACTGCCTGTCTATGTTCTTGTGTGCAGCTGCAGTCTATCATGTCTTTATAGGTCATGTACACAAACCTCTCGCATATGGAAGAATATGTGCATTCTCCAATATGATAAAAAAAAAAAAAAAAAACATTAGACGATAGAGGTCAACCTATATGGGTTTTTCTATGATTTTGGTCAATAATGTTTAATCAATTTCTGTTTATCCTCCATTAATAATACAAAAGACATAGACAAAATCTCTTGATTTAAAAAAATGCACTACACTTATATATTTTGAATAACAATTTATAAACTAAACATTAACTACATTAAACAAATAGACTAAAGGGTGACAAAGTTTCATTGCATTTGAAACTTCAGCAAGCCAGAGCAGGAGGTACCTCTAGTGTCACATTCGCATTCACACTGATAAAAAGCATGTGGACATATGCATCTCAGACAACCTAACAATTGTGGTCAGCAATTTGATCTCAAATGAGTGATGGCTGTTGGAAGAAGGTCATGAATCTGAAGTCTTATAAAGTTAGTTACTTAAACCAGAATCTCCACCCTCTCCCACAACAAGCACTAAATCACTAAAACTAAGCCAGCAGTAAAACAGCAGCAGGAAGGAGGAATGGAAAACAGACTAATACAAATTAACTCTCACGAAACTCCACTTAGTAAGATAGCGTCAGGATCATTTATTTATACTGTATTATAAAAACAATCGACTACCATTTACTATCTTAAGCCAACACTACTGCTCAAAAGTTGTGGTTTCAAAATGAAATACAATGGTATGAAATTTCCTGTAGTAATACACTCAATGTATACACAAATACAAAGTTAATGCGCATTCTTCCTATTTACAAACACTTCACAATCAGGCAAGTGAAGCTAATAAAATCTGAAATAATTAAGGTCAGTGTATGAGATGGAATAGTTGCATTTCAATGTAACCAAGATCACCAAATGAGGGATTCATAAATGAACATGCTTTAATATGATGAAAACAGTTGACAGTTGAATCTGTTAAGAAGTAGGGATTGAGTTTTTTTCTTAAATGGTACTTGGATTTAAAAACAAAACAAAACAGACTATAAGAAACCTCAGCATGGGAAAGTGTAAACCTTCTGACTTCTGACAATAATTGTTACTCTATAGGGTTGCTATTGATTTTTCCTCCCCTTCTCTCCCTTGCCCTCCATCGCACCAAAGTCTTTTTCCCACGCACTGGCAATTAGTATGCAGGACTGAGGGTGCAGGAACACCAACTACCTGGGGAACACAACTCCAAAATAACAAACATACAACGTCGTGGTCATATGCATCGACAAATGTGCATACAAAACTGCATTTTGCGAGGGGAAGGTCGAACTCAGAATGCAGTGTAACCATTTCAGCTTCAGCCACCGCATCTATCCCTGCATACTTGTTTAACATGTAGAGTAACAATGATCGAGAAGGGAACAACATTAGCCTTGGCAACCTGACACCAAATGTGTCCCTTCCATCTGAGTTGGGAGTTGTTTCTCTGTGTTCCATTTATAACTAGCAATAGAATTGTTATTATTTTATGAGCGAAAGAAGAAGGTAGTTGAATTAGGGTATAGGCTCAAGACACTGGTACCTCTCAATGCATTCTAATGCTGGCAGCCATTATGGGAATAGACCATATTCTGCACATTTCAGGACTGATCCAACATAAAAGGAAGCAATGTGGACTGTGAGTATGATTTTGCAAAGCTTCAACCATCAGAAAAGAGAAAAGGGAAAAGCCAGGTCTTCTAAACATGAAGCAGTGCCGAGGCCACGAGGACAGCTTTCTATTAATAGCAACAGATTTTTTATTCAAGAGGGCTCTGCTGTTTCTCTTACACTCTCTCTCTCTCTCTCTCTCTCTCTCTCTCTCTCTCTCTCTCTCTCTCTCTCTCTCTCTCTCTCTCTCTCTCTCTCTGTTCATTCGCATATATGGAACAAATGAGGGGGATAAACACTGACCGTATGCAGGTGTAAATGTGTATCGTCTGTGGAGATCACTTAGATATTTCACATCGGATCCATTATTATTATTATATATATATATATTTTTTTTTAAATCATCATAATCACAATCCACAACAGCGTCGTCAAACCGAGGATAAACTTCAGGGTCTCTTAACACGGCGCTTCCCACAAGCCTAATGTAAGCTCGTAGGTTATCCTTTTTTTTTTTACTGTACACCTCCCTCCCTCCATCCCTCCTCAGTATGACAGAGTTGCGGAGTCGACACCTACTTCTTAGTGACTCTCCACCCCCACCAGGCCACCTCCTCCTTCCCTCTTCTTAAACAGGGACACAGTGGAAGGGAATTCCTCATTACCTCAGCATTTGCCTCACCAAACACAGTTTGCGTGTCTGTTCATACATATGTGAACGAAAACACAACACAAAATGTACTGACAAACACTATCAAACCAATCACATAGCACAATTCTCTACACATAAAAGCCCCTTACAGCTTTAGTACACAGATAAAACTGTTGCAGTTATACAAGTAAACTATTTAATCATTATATTATCTTCCAGCAAGCCCCATTAGTGTATTACTTTTAAAGAATGCTTTAATTTCTTTACAAAAATCAAGGCAGGTGTTAAGATGGCATGCGGTTATAAAAGCAGCAATGGCTTCACATGTTCATGCACAACAAGAACCTACATAACCTACATAACACAAACACACAGACACAAATACATGCTTACTGTATTTAGAGTTCAGCTCTGTGGAAATCCAGCCAAGTCAGATCAGGTGTCTCACAGAAAAAAAGCACATTATCGCAGAAGAAGCAGCAGCAGCTCTGAACCAAGACTATGTTGACAATAGTTTTATCTTGCTCTGTAGTACGGATGAACGAACGCCATTCCCTTCAGCATGCAAATAGCCGAGATGCATAGGTGTCACTTTCTTTAGCTTACTCTGGTTTCTTCATCTTCACACTTGGTCTGTATGTAGTCACCAAAAGCTCAGTTTTGTGGATGGGTTTCATTTGAAATGGTGAGGAAGGCGATTTTGACTGCCCCCTTTCTTTTTCTGAATGAAGCACAAGCACTAAATGCTAAGCGACTCTCTCTCCGTCTCTCTCTCTCTGTGTTTGCATCGCTCCATTTTCCTCCAACCCTCCCTTTCGTGTGGATTCTCTCTCGCCCGCTCTCTTACATATCTGGTTTGCTCCCTGCCTCTGTATAACAATATAATTGCAATGACAGGCAACCCAGGACTCACAAAAAGCCCAGCTGTTTAAAGGGCTGCCTGGCAGCAGGATACTTCTGAGTGGTTGCAATAAATGTGTTCTTTCACAACAACAACGCAAGATGTGGTACCTTAAGAAATTGTAAAATAAAAGACACAAGCCTCAATTTGCCAGAGAGAATACACAGTACAAACTCATTCGAGTATCCATTTCCATATTATTTCCAGCTGCTTGTAAAACTCTGCTATGGCGGTTAAATAAACACAAGGAATAAACTGATGAAACCATTTTATTAGCTCGAAAAAAACTTAATCTAATCAACATCTTCAAAAGAATATGACATACTTGCCCCCTCACTGCAAACATGAGCTTATGAAGACTCGGAATGCAACCAAGCAGATGCTAGCTAAAGTTGTTTTGGTCTGTAGCATAATACTAACAAATTAAAAGAGGGGGTCATCGCCACCGAACATAGCGAGGAGGACACAATTCATTCAACGTATGAATTCCCCACCAGTTTGTGTAGTGGGACAGGGACAGTATGGATGGAAACGTACATGACAGACCATGTCGAGCTTGCATCAAAAAACCTGCGCCTGCTATGTCCTAGACATGCCGCTGTGGAGATGAACACATCACAACAAAACTGTACCCGTTTTAGCACCGACAATGGGTTATGCTCTTAGCTCACAAATCTCTGCCCCTATGGCAAGCAATGTGGGGAAGCCAGTGACCAAAGACGAGTTTAAATCCACTGCATGCATCTTTCTTTGCTCAGAGTTAAAATCACTGGGCTGCGGAAGGTAACAATAAATGAAATGAAACCTCAAACTAGGGATGGGACTTTTTTGTAGACAAAATCGACCGACAATCGACGCGCGCACCTCGACAAAAAAATGAAAAGTAAAAAAAGTCGAAGTGTCACAAACACGTACATTTCACAACCACGGAGGTTAAAGAAGCTGTGCACGAAAAGGTGATCCTGCTGTCCAGACTCTATGCGCTCTGACATGATGGTTTCGCGTGTCACCGGCTCGTTCTCTCGAGTGGCTGCGTGCTTCCAAGCGTGTGTGTGTGCATGCAGTGCGAACGAGGTTGCACTGCATGCCGACAAAAAGTCGACAAAAAATTTGACACGTGGACCTCAACAATCGACTCTAAAAATGTGTGAAATTCCCATCCCTACCTCAAACACAGTTAAACTCGGGTCGCATTAAAATAATTGTTCGGCACTAGCAGTGGGAAAAAAAAACAAATCACACCCATTACTGCTTAAAATTATACTACAGTAAAGTATCGAGATATATGTGACTCAGTCCTAATGAAAAAAAAACTCCTCCAAACATAGTTAAAGATCTTTTAAATATGGAATTGAATGGAAAAACATACATTTGTTGAGATTCTTAATTTTTACAACTTGGGACAAAGCAAAGTATTATTTATTTCATTAATAAGATCAATTAAAAGATTGTCTGAAAGACGGACCAACACAAAATGTTGCAACTGAACAGTGTTTTTTGTGTGGTCTTTTTGTTGTGGTCACCACAGAGCAGACCAACCACTGGCAACGGGAATGGAGTTAATCAACATTTTTGTGGGCTTTCAAATGCCTGGTATAGCCACTAATTTTAGAGTAAAAGAGGCTATATAGAGAAAAGTAAAACAAATATGCTGACTGAGAAAGTAAGGTGAAGGTACTGGAAAAACTGATATAGTAGTTGCACTGCGTTGATGAAACTTGAGTCTTTTAAATGTTTCCACAAAATCAGTCATCAGTGGGGCAATCTTACAATTGAATTTTGACAATAAGTAGGACAATGGTGACAAGTGAGTTGTGTTAAAAGATGCCAAAGTTTACAACGTACTTAAGTTAATGTGGGTGCTGCACATAACGCAGTACAGAAAATGGTAGGTAATGATAGGTAGGTTATAAACACATAGACATTTAACTTCTGTCCCAACCTAACCATGTTCAATCAAGATACCAACCACTGATTTTTTAATCTGTGCATGGCTCTAAAATAGTTTTCTCACACTGACAAAATGAACGTAGGTGATACCATATATTACCTCAATCCATTTGCAAAAGCCTCCTCTGCCTTTAACGGTGAGGTAACCTCTATAACATGACAGTAAGAGAAGATTGTAAAGGGCTTAAAATACAGCAGGAAAGCAGGAGGAGCTGAGCAAGGATCAGAAGCAAAGAGATATCACAGAAGAAAAACTGATTGTGAACAGAGTCACCTGACAAGGTGCTATAGTTGCTTCATTTTGAATATAATGAGGTGACGCTTTTAGGAAAAGATAACTAAATTTGACTTTTATAATAAATATATTCACGCCTTGGGATCAGTGACGGGATGGGAGCCTTTTTGTATTAAATAATTTTAATTAATTATGCTGCACTACTCATTAAGATAAAGACATACACATTCTTAAAAGTGTTAATAAATGTACCTGAGAAAAAATTCAAAAAGAAAAAGATAAAACATGTTCTCAACCACTGACGTGAGAATTCCTATGTTCTTTCTTTTAAATTGTGATGGGGGAACCCTCCAGCTTTGAAGTAATGCAAAGTGCAAACTGCAAAGAAACCAGCCACCTCCCTTCTACTTTGATCAATAATTTACATCGCAGCTAAAGAAAAAATGTATTACAACAGACAAATGAAAAACTGTGAAAAGATAGAGATACAATATATAATAAAGAACAGGAAAATAAGAGGAACAAATAAAAATAGAGACATGGAGAAACAGAAGCAGGAGTGGTTAAGAGAAGAGAGAGATAGGAGCAGCAGCAACAGCACTGAGCTTGGTGCTCTAGCAGAGATCTATATATAGCTCTTCAAATCTCTCTAGAAAAAGCCACTCTCCTGCTTCTGCAGCTGCAAACAGAGATTCAGAGACAGAAGCAGATATGCTACCTGGCTGACAAATGCAAAGATCGTGTCTATTTCAATTACATTTGCCTGCAAAATACTGTAATATATAAACATTGGACATTATGGCATGGACAAATGTTGGATTTTGAGATTTAAACAAGTAGATTTACTCCAGCACATAAAATGACATGTTCTACAGGTGTATGCAAGAAGATTATAGCAATGCATCCTTCAAACACAACAAATTAAAAGACTATTGTGACTTATCAAAAATGCTCACTCCTTCAGCTAGTTGTACTAAGCCTACTAATTTTACATTTGACAATTTCATTCATTCTACAAATGGAAGGATATAAGGGGGAAACATTTTGACAAGCAGGCAAGATACCATATATTTGCTCATTGCTGGCCTTAGCAACAGCAGACTGTTGATTCAGTGACTCACCTCCATCAGATCTTACAATAGATGAGCCTTTTCTTGATGATAATACCCTGCCACCAGTAACTGGACTCAGCCAAATATACGAATGCAATGCATAGAAATATACTGTAATAGGGTCACAACTTGTACACAAAGAATGAGTGTACCCATGTTTTAAACCTGAACTTGCTCAGTAGAGGTACTTTCTAAACCTTTCGTTGATCTCACTGAGCAATCTCAACATCAATTGTGACTATGTTGGCAGTCCAAGCCAACTTGCCATTTACCATTTCTTGACATTGCATGACTGGAACATGCTTATTAATATTTATGTTTTCAGACGCAATAGATGTTTGAATTGCAGCTCTGACAATCTGTGCAGTGATCCCAACTTGTTTGTCTCAACAGTGTTGCTATATCTTTTTTTGGCTCAAGAGTCAAAAAGAAGCACTGAATCAAAGACAGTGGCGAATATAAGTTGTTAAGTATTTATGCCTGGGCAAATAGTATACCGTGTGAGTATTATGCAAACTATAGAATGAAACACAGACAAAAGGGCAGGCTGATTTTTCTCTCCTTGATCAATTAAAGAGGAAATAAAACCTCACTGAGGGAAAGGCTGATATGATGAGTTAGTTAAGAGAGGAGGCAATAAACCTTAGAAGTGTATTAAACAAAATATACCATAACCTTATATGCGAAAGAGCAATAAAAAAACGTATGGCCAATAATGAATTATATACCAAATTATAGATGAGTTCACTTAGACTCAGCTCTGATTTAAAACATAAACTCACCAACACATACCAAAGACCTGGAGCATCCGGTTATTTACATTTACATTAGCTGTTATTTCTGACCATCAGTGGACATAGATATGTATAGAAATACCCTGTTGTCACCAGCTGATGGAGGCTTTAAGTGCGACTGTGATGACCAACTACAACCCATTTACATCCATTCGAATCTCATTCAACCATCTAAACGCGTAATTATACTGTATATCCCTTCACGCACACATTCATTCAGAGTTCAGTACGGATTCTTAGAGACGATTAGTAAGAAAATGTTAACATGGCCATCTCGAGTAAAGCATGGGGGAACGCGGACTTTAAAAATGGTGCTTGTCTTTACTAGACATTCTATCTTAAGATTCATCATCCATTTAAAATCGTATTGACATGTTTTGCAGGTTCAGCTCACCGTTTCGCTGGCCGCCGTGTGGACAATCCTTCAAGTTCCGTCTGTAGAGAACATATGGAAATATGGTCAGAGCTGTGGCTCTACAGTTGCCTGAAAATATTAGCTTACCTACACGCTAACAATAGCTAGCTCAAGACTTAAGCCCCGATTCCTCCGGCGAGTATAATTAGCCACGTACGGCACCTAGCCTAGCTAATGTTAACCCGCTAGCTGGCTTTTCTCTCCAATGTACACAAGCTAACCACGACAGGAAAAACAACTGATTTACATTACGAATGGCGGCGTGAAAATGAATCATATACTCGCAGCGACGCTAACCTTGTCATTAAGCTATATTGCCAGGTATTTAAAAAGCAGGTGCTAGCTTATATAGCTAAGTAGCTTTTCGAATGACTTACCAATGCTAGTTCAATGGTGGTGGTGGTGCTGCTAGCTGCTGCTGCTGCTACTTGATTCACTGCGACCCCGACTGTCAAAATAGCGCCGCGTGAGGGGACAGCGGCATAAACGATAAAGACCTCGCGCTCTGGTGAGCGACGGTGTCAGCCACAGCAGCGCAGCTAAACAACAACAAAACGCCAAAGAATAAAAAGGAGACAAATTAAAGAAAATAAAGAAACAAAACGCTATTCCCCCTTCTCGGGTACGGCTTGTGTGAGAGTGTCAGCGTCACTTTTTTTTTTTTTTTTTTTTTTTTCCTCCTCCACCGACAGTTTACGTCAGCGACGTACCTCACAGTCGCAGGGAGACATTGAATAGGACACAGTACACTTGTTTTTTATAGGCCTCACGTTTTTATAAAGTGCTACATATCACTCACTGTCAAAATCTATTGTCTGTGAAGGCGCATCAGGAATCTTTTTTTTTAATTTCCCCTATGTTCAGTTTACCTGTGTATGAACTACGAGTAATGTGGCACGCAGAGACTACAGGTGGCGTGTAAAATGATAATAAGGCTGGAGAATTATTTAAAGGTCTGGATGGAACTTTTCCTGAATTTTCCAGCCCTTTACTCAAGATACGACATGCACAGATAACATATAGTTAAAAGTGCCATATGTAAGAATGTGGCCAAAAACAGTTACTACATTCAAATTCAAAATACCGAGGTCATTTAGGTTTCAGTTTCTGACGTAACTGGCAACCCGGGGTTGCTCGGCTGCTGAGACTCTACTGACTGCAATGATTGGTGGACGGTGGTAGGTGGCGCCACATGCCAAAACCTGATTTCAAAACATAAACATGATTTGCAGTCTGCAAAATATATTTTTTAATGCAAATATTTTGTCTGTACTGTTGTTGTTGGTGAGTTCAGTTTGTTATATGAACATTATTCCTGAGTCTCTGTGACATATTAGGAGGATTTTATGGCCAGTTGCTTTAGATTTATTACATAATGCACCTTTAAAGTTGGTGTCCATTTATAAAGTTTGGAAAACACTGGCCCAGATAGTGAAGCAGTGTCAGTGAATTGTTTGTGTCTCTCTATTAAGGAATTTTCAGATACTGTTTTGCATTTTCAACAGTGGTGTGCAGGGGGAGGGGGGGGGGTCTTGAGTCACAAGACGCATGCCCTATACCGGCTGCCATAATATGTGTCCTCTCAAGCAAATTACAATAGAATGTATTGTTTCTAAAGGAGTGCCTTTCTTGTGGGAAAAAAAGTCACCCAGTGCCCTGTAAGATGCCCATACAATTTTGTTTCACATGGGTGCCTTTCCAATCGAAAAAGGTGCCGTTATAATGTTCCCTACATGACAGTGTCCCAAAAGGTGTCCTTAGAGGACATGGTATTCACTGTAAAGGATGTCTCTCCCTGTATACCTGTGTGAGAATGTGGGAAATCCATACTAGTGGCGCAGCAGGTGCCCTTTTTTTCCCTGCCCCTGCCTTTCCAAATGTCTGTGCACGCCACTGATTTTCAATGTATGCTCAACAAAAATATAAACGCACAAACTTGAAATGGTGAACAAAAATAGAATGTCATGACATTTGCTCAGATTCTTGATGCATTTGTTTATGGAATGATTTGTTTTAGGTCAGAATCACTTGGCCACTCCTGTTGACTACAATCTCAAGATTGAGTATTTGAACTCACAAGAGTCATGGAGCATGTCAGAGTGGTGGTCAATATGCGTGACCAGAACACACACACTCCTTATGGTCTGGTCAATAAAAGGGCACACCAAAATGTGGACTTTTGTCACTTGTCAATATGCCACAGATGTCACAAATCATGAGGGAGCGTGCTGTTGGCATGCTGAGTGCTGGGTTGAGCGTTACAGCTGTGGCAACACAACTGAATGTGCATCATTCCACTGTCAGCCGCCTGTGGACTCGTTTCAGAGAGACTGGAACGACAGTGAACCAGGTTCCAGTTCCAGTTCCCCAGAACGGCCGTCAACTTCAAGTGGCTCTGCAGAACTTTTGTTTTGAAATTGATCCCAATGCTCGCAAATTAAAGCTACTTTATTGATGAAGTTGTACAAAAGTTTCAGGAAGACATTACATTGTTACATTTAATGGATAGCTGTGCTTATACTGAGATTTTACTGAGATCAACTGATCCAATAGGGTTGTATTATTATCGACGAGTCCTTCTCATCGTAAGAGTTATACTATACTAAGTCATGCAGAAGAAATAACTGCAATATCCTCTGACCTCCCTCATCCAATAGTCAGCTCACTCAATTAAAATGAGAGCAACCGCGTGATGACAGGAGTCTAAAATACAGGTGTTATACAATGTGACATAGAGCCAATGTGCCATGCTGTAAGTGAAGTATCAAAGTACAGGTTTTGTGACAATCTGACAGGCCTCAAACACGTGCGCCACCATGTCCCGTTTGGTCAAAAAAATTCAAGCATGAACTTTAAACATGAGTGCAACAAGCTCACCAAGTTTTATCAAAATCAACACAAGGCCATTTTTGAGCATATGAAACCAATAAAATATGAAATGCCTCATCACATCTGATAGCTATTTTGCTGCGGCTCTGCACATATTCAAGCTTTTAACTGGAGTTAGAACTTGTCCTGCGACGAATCTAACAGAACTATTTCGCTTCGATCCGTCTTGTTTTGCAAAGCACTACACTGTGCTCATCTTGTACTGATGATCCCCACATACTTCTGCGAGAGGAGCTTTCACCAAGGCAGGACTTGTGATCAAGTCAAGGTGTTTATTGTTGCATTCACTCAAGTCAAGTAAAGGATCTAGAAGCACTTTTCCACCCACAGTTGCAGCTCTAGTAAATAAATATCTTCACACGAAACCTTTATGTAAATAATGGACGATGGGGGGTTGGGAGCTACTGTTGTGTGAAATACTTGAAATCACACACATCTCCTCATCTTGTACTTGTAGTTCCTAAGAATCCCCACTAGTCGGCAGGAGAGTACTTCAACGATCATTCACAGGAAAACTACCTTCTCATCATTTAAAATGTACAACTGTAGAAGAGCTTTACAATTGAGTCGAGTTACTAAATCATGTTGTATTTTTTAGTATAGTATATACTGTATATATACATAAAGAGAGCGAGAGATCTTGTTTCTGTTTTTGCAAAATTGCCTTTGGGATAAATAAAGTTGTGTAACATTGTACCTGATTGGCAGCAACTCAACATGCTGCACAGGTTTTGAGTGGCTTTTCTGGATGTCATTACAAGGTAATTAGGCTGTGTATGCATAGAACTGTTCAACATGTTTATACTTGCACACATACATGCAGTTTCTTTTCACTGTCTTTGAAGTGACTTTTCTCTTGTATGACACATCACACACACACACACAGGACTTGTATGGACACACACACACAAAGAGCCATGATTTTTTTTGCAGCAGCACATTGTGCCACCCTGCAGGTTAACATGACAGAGCCTGTTTAAATACCGCCTTGTGGTCCCCACCTGAATAACCCTGGAGCACTTTATCGACCACAACTGGTGAGATGAGTTTTGGATTCTGGAAAACTGGGTTAAAAGGCACTGCATTTCAGCCTCTCGCTGACAGGAGTGATGCTAGATTGCGTTTCCCTCTCGGTCGATTCGGACGTGGCAACATGGCACAGAAACAACCTGACCTTATTTCATCAGGTTCTCATCCACATATGGAGACAACTAGACCCCTTACATCCGGCAAGTATTGTTGACCCAAAGAGGTCAAAGACTCATGAGTGTGACACTGCAAAGAAAACTGTATACTGTAGACTTTGTGAGACACTTCGTGTCAGCAGCGAGCGCGTACGTGCGTCGTGAGATCATGACACATAGATGCTTTGCCAGTAATTTCCTCGGTGCCCCGGTGCGCTCATTGGTGCGTCCCTCCAACGTGTCACCACTTTTGGTGGATTACCCCAGATGATATCTTCACCTCCAGAAGAGTGAAACACCACTCCTTTCTCTTACCTCCTCCTGCTCTCTCTCACACTGAGCAGCTGCCAAGGAGGACTTTTACCACTTGGAAAAAAAAAGTTCTTGCGTTCAAAGAACAACTCACGGGGGAAAACATTTTCACGTTTTTTTATTTAGTTGTTTTGTTTTTTTTTCCTCACGCAAATCAAGTTTAAATATGTATTCAATTACTTTAGGGTCAAGGATGACGCCGTTTTTATTCAAGTCATTCCTGTTTTGGGCACCTTTGGTACTGAACGGTCTCTGCGTCAGTGCCTCCCCGGGCTGCGCGTCGTGCGCTTTGGCAGGAATGGACAAAGACACGGAGGAAAAGCTGATGATAGAAATCGCCAAACAGCAAATTTTGGAGAAGCTGCACCTGAAAGAGAAACCAAACATAACGCACACGGTGCCCAGGGCTGCGCTTCTCACTGCGCTGCGTAAACTGCACTCGGGGCGCGTCAGACAGGATGGCACGCTTGAACTCGAAAACAATATGCCCACCAAAGAACAAGGCTATGAAATACTGAGCTTTGCAGATATAAGTAAGTTTTTCATTCACCTTTTATGATTTTAAGTTACTTTTTTCCCTTTGTGTTTTACTCATGCACTAATTTAGGCTGCTGGATGTGATGAAAGTTAGAGTCACTTACAATATATTTGATCAACTGTCACATTTATCCTAGAAATGGGCCATAATGTGACCCCAGGTTTTTTTTGTGGGTGTGTATTATCTAACCATATTCCTGAGGTAAAATATATCCAAAACTAGTGAAAATAGAGGGAATTGTTCTTTTTTAAAATACCCAAGTATTGTTTAAAATATTTTTTTCTCTACTGACATAATCAAGGTAGATATTAACAGTCTGTGTTGTCGATTTCATCGATCCATAGGTGAGACAGGCAGAGGTGAGAAGGCCAACCTCAGCCTGACCTTCCAGTTTCTGCAGGAACGTGGCCAGAGTATCCAGGTATTGCAGTCTGCTCTGTGGATCTACGCCCGCTCCTCTGGGGACCCTCACAGGGACTCCCGGCTCCCTGCCCGAGTTTTCCTTACTGCAGACGGTGGAGCATCTGGCACTGTCCGCTCCATGGTCATAGAAAAGATGCTGGAAGTCCAGGAGAGTAACTGGCACACTTTCCCCATCACCCGCACCCTGCAGGAGTTCCTCGATGGTGGCCAACACCACCTGCGGTTGGAGGTGAGCTGCGATGAAGATGGAAAGAACCTTTGCTCCCTCGAAGGCTCGACTGATAGTCCCCACCAGCCCTTCCTCGTGGCCCAGGTGCGTCAACGTGATACTTTCAAACATTCACTCAGGAAGCGTTCCTTGCGTTGTGGCAACGAAGTGAGTGTGTGCTGCAAGAGAGACTTCTACATCAAGTTCAAGGACATCCAGTGGGACGAGTGGATCATTGCACCCGAGGGCTACCACATGAACTACTGCATGGGTCAGTGTCCCCAGCATCTTTCTGGCTCCCCTGGAATAGCGTCTTCGTTCCACGCCACTGTCTTCAGTCAGCTGAAAATCAATGGCATCAACACAGCCACGACGTCATGCTGCATTCCCACTGAGCGCCGGCCACTCTCCATGGTCTTCTTTGACTCTCAGCACATCATTGTCAAAATGGACATCCCGGACATGATCGTGGAGTCCTGTGGATGCACATAAAGGACAGAGGAAAGACATGGTATGCGTAAACGTAGATTTGCTTTTGTGTTGATTGAGGACAAAGAGACTCACATTGACATAGATTATGTCTCGCTTTGGATCAATTTGGCCACAAAATGTAACATCAACCCTTTTGTTTTGTACCAAATCTGACTCTTGTTTTCTTGACTTTATATACATAAGATGATGTAGGTATCAGATATGCACCACGATATGTAATATATATATTTTCTTATTCTGGGATTACACTGTGCCTTCTTTAATTCACAATGACAAAGTTTCCCATTGAGTATAATTCGTTTTAGACTGAACTCAGCTTAAAATTTTTAAAATGAGGGTTAACATTTAGAACTTACTTTGCGTTGACCCCCAATCATATAGTGTTTTTTTTCTTGCCCTGGGTCCTTTAAAGTAATTTCAAAACCTAATCAAATCAAATCTGCCGTATAGGAAAAGTGCCACCAACTTTATTGACTAATGACTGTGTAAACCTGTAGTACAGTTCTATAGGTATTCAATTTTTTTTTTTTTTATTTAACATTCATCAAAGATTTTAATTACTTTTTATGCAAGAAAACACTTAAAATGAAGAGTTTGCCATATCTGTCTGAGTGCAGTTGATGCACATACAGGCGGACATTATGCCTAATCAGCATCTCCACTGTATTATTGACACAAGTCAGCCTGTCAGTTGAGAAACTGTCACTCTGTCAAACATGTGAACCAGCATTTGTCCTGCATCGTGAGCAAACATTTAGCTATTGCTTCAGCTTCAGGTAATGTGAAGGTCTGTGAGGCATTTGGGTCAATGATCACGTACTGTTGCCCAGTGGCACTTATATCTCCCAGAGTCTAAAGTTTTCTGGGATGATGCAAAATTTGAAGATTTTTTTTCTTTTTTGTTTTGTCAGTGACTTGGACGTGATCCAAAAAAAATATCTGCAAATGTTTTTCTGCCTTTTCTGCTGCCTTTAATGATTCAGATTTAGGGGTGGGGGGGGAATGATGTTAAGAATTTTATTGTTGTTTTATTTTGTAAAGCACCTCTTGTCACAGGACTTAATGTGACAATGAGTTGCCGTTGTATCATAACTTCTAAGCACTTTATCGTCCTACTGTATATTTAGAGCAGATTTTATAGGCCGGCAGAGAGAAAAAAAAACAAAACAATCACCAATGCTTTCTAAGATCTGTTTGTTTAAATGTGTGGTATTTTATATATAAACTGATGCAATGTACAGTACACTGATAATGCAGTAATACAGCAAGCAATGGGAACAGAGCCAGGATGTGACTGCTGTTTTGGTTTGAAATGTATAATTTTTGTTTTCATTTTTATATTACACTATATTTTATGTATATTAAGTAGTCATGTGTGTTGAGACTGATTGATAACATTTGTGTTGCAATGACGGTTTATTTTAATAAATAAATATTTCAAATCAACTTTGGTATTTTCTATTTTTGTACCTACAGCATTGCACCTCTCTTCTTGAACCCCAGTGACATTGAATTTCACAGAAAAAAAAGTAATGGGAAACGTGTATACAACTTCAATCGAGCCGAGCAGACAGAATTGTACACAAACCTCCTAAGCCTTGTTTTCCTAACACTCCTATTATGGTTTGCTTTAACAAACAGAAACAACGTTTCCAGGTCACAGTGACCCACTGACTTTTGATATATTTAAGTAGTTAAAATATAAAAATAAAATGTTTAACATCAAAAAAGTCTCCATTAAATCAACATTAGTTCCATATAATTCCATATATTATAATATTAAAAGTGCATTTAATTTGCATTTTTACTAGTTTGTTTGTTGGTTAATTAGATAGTACTAGGCCTGTTTAATAAATGCATCATCTTAGTCTTATTATCATTCTTCATTACCATCATTTTCACAATTTCACCATGCATGGCAAACAAGGTGCACACCATGTAATCACACTGATACTGTCTGTAAGGCAAAGGTCGTATTTGCTCATACAAATATTGGAAGTGTGGACCGTCTGTTTGGTGTGTCAACAATTACACATTATATTGGCATCTCATTTTCACATTTTGCATTTGCATTTGTGATTGATCACGAAAAACCAGAGAGGCAATGTATGTTTTTTTGTTGTTGTGTGTGTGCCAGTGATGGCTGGTGGTGAGAGCGCATTCAAGGAGAACCACAACATACATACATTACACAGGGCAGGCTGGTGCAATAAATAAATAAAGTGTGAATACGTTAGGGGTGATAAGGACCAGGCACACATTCAAACAGAGTGGTAGACAGGCAGAAAGGCAGGTAACAGGTAGCTGCACATATACCACAGGAAGAGACAGAGTCCAAAGCATGAGCAGCACACTGGGGAACAGAGACACTAAACACACAACCAGCAGAGATTAAAGCACCAGCCGCACATTGTCATATGGTGCATCACAATGACACACTCACCTGTTAGGATTTCCATTCTTATATATGAACTACATTGTATTTTCATCTGTAAGAGAATTAATAATTGATATTTGGTGAGCTGCATTTGCCAAATGTCTGGATTTGCACTGCCAAAGTCCGGAGACCCTCCCCCAGCACAGCCAACAGCAATGCTGGTGTTTCATTATCCAAAATGGGCGTTAATCCATGTCTGAGGTACTCTGGCACCAAAAAGAAATATATTTGTGAATAGTACATGGAAAAAACTTGTCTAAAACTTGAATTTAAAAGGATTTGTGGCTTGAAGAGGGTATTCTTCTTTAAAAGTCTTGATTTAGAAGAGCTAACAATACAAAAACAAATGACACAGACCATGCCTAACTATATTCTCCAGATTCACCGAACACCTCTGTCTCAAAGACACAAGGAAAGTGATGGATTTTATCGCCGCGTTACACAACTCATACAATTAGCAGATGATATTAAACAACAAATACTGCAAATAAACATTTATTTGTGCACACAAAGGTGCAGATTAATGCAGCGGTTCAAAATGTGTCATGCTACTTGTATGTATAGTCTATACTTGGGCTGTGTTTTAAATGTTGTTTCTGCTTCTGGATACAAGAATGAAGGGAATGTTTGACTCTATCAGCGATGGCAGCAAAAATGGGCAACAATGTGGCAGGCAGACTTTTCCAAAATCCATGCTAGCTGCTGTAAGACTGCTTTAACAGCTTTTTGGCAAACAACTGGGAGTCTCAAGGGCTTGTTGATGTTGGTCAATGAAGGATGCACACACTGTTGTTTAAACAATTTGTTTAAGGTTTTGATTTACTGTATTTGGACAGGAAATGTGGACCTTAAAGGAAACAGGAAGCACAAGTTCACATATGCCAGATGGTATCCTGCCATGCAGGTGGTTTTTCTATGCATGGATTTTCGTTTTTCAGGTGCAAAAACCATTTCATTTCATTTGGGAGCTATTCCATGACCTTCCATGTGATGCTTTTTTTTACTGCTGTATTAAGGACATTTGTGTGCGTCTGCCTTTTGTTTATGACGGGTGAAGACAGCGGTGAGTGGGCGGCTGCACGTGTAATGGGTTTAAAACATGAGCATGAGGACAGTCCAGCGTCAACACAAGCACGATGAGCACTCTTTGACACCTGGAAAGTCATCGCATTGGCTTCACTCATGGAAAGTGGATAACTCACCTACTCTGGGAAAAATAAACTGACTCACTGATACACTGACACACTGACCCACAGACTCACTGTTTGTTGTGTGCCACTAAATCCTTAATCCTTCACTCCACTCGCAATCCCACAATCCCATGGGGCGGGGTAAAGCGTCAGTCAAACTCACTCTCACGGTGCCGTGACAGGACAACCTGCGGATAAACTGCCCTCACACTCTCGCCTTGACCTTAACTGTCGTCAGGTGAACGGTAAACAACAGTTGGGTTGTTTACATCAGCGCATCCACACGTTGTCATTTATTCATCATTCTACGACGTATGGTCAATAATTTGTACCATCCACGGGTGCGACATGTTGCAAAAATGCTTGAAAAGTAAGTCTAGCAGCGAAGTGCCACCATAACCACCGTTGACCGGGTCAGATTAAATCCCTAATCGCAGATTAATTATTCACTTTAGCAATTTAGGATGAAGGCTTGCCAACTGAGTAAAGTGGCACAAAGCATTGCACCCAAACAAATATGGCATACAACTATTTCCCAAAATGTTTGCCCTGTGATACACTCCAAGAAATAAAAGTAGAACCCTATAAGGAACCCTTTTTGGTTTCCCTTAGTGTTACCAAGAACCCTTTTTGAAACCCTTTATTCAGGAAAGGGGTTTTTAAAGGGTTCTCTGGATCAAAATGGTTCTTACTGGAACCATTAGTGTTACCAAGAACCCTTGAAAAACCTTTTCTTTGGGAAAGGGTTTTTCAGAAGCAAATGGTTCCAGGTAGAACCTCAGCCCTTGTAGAAGGACCCTTATTTCTAAGAGTGTATCTAGCATAACACATATTTGGCAATTCATGCTTAGATATAAATCAGTGCACAATTTTAATATTAGCGTATATGGATCCATAGGAGCCTTTGAAAATCTCATTAAATCAGTCAGTCTTGGCGGATTCCATCATGTAAAAACCCAGAATGTGAATATATAATGACAGAATATGTTTGCACATGTACTGTATGTATTCAGTCAGTCCAACTAACCGCATGCATGCCACAGTGCGGTTTTGCCATCTGAAAACGTAAATGACGGATATTCCATCACATATCCTGACTGAGGAAACCATTTCTAAAGCTGTAGATGTGTTACGCCACCTGCCTCCATACACAGCACATACACACACAAACACACACACACACACAAATAACTCCTTTTAAATCCACAGGATGATCCCATTACAGGAGACCCAGTTACCTGTTACATCTCTGTGTTACATCAGAGACGACTAATTAAAGAACAGCATTGTGCATCCTTAATGTGAACTCCGGTAGAGCTTTACCTCGGACTTTGAGTCCGCTGTTGAAGAGAAGAGGTCACTCCTCTGTCTTCAAAAAATATAAACCATGTGGTAAATCAATGGTTACAATAATGGTAAAGTATCTTATAATCTACAGTGGGGCAAAAAAGTATTTGGTCAGCTACCGATTGTGCAAGTTCTCCCACTTAAAATGATGACAGAGGTCTGTCATTTACATCATAGGAACACTTCAACTGTGAGAGACAGAATGTGAAAAAAAAAAATCCTGGAAATCACATTGTAAGATTTTTTAAAGAATTTATTTGTAAATTATGGTGGAAAATAAGTATTTGGTCCATAACAAAAGTTCAACTCAATACCACGCAAGATCTCATCCTGTGGGGTCAAAATGATCATGAGAACGGTGAGCAAAAATCCCTGAACTACGCGGGGGGACCTGGTTAATGACCTGTAGAGAGCTGGGACCAAAGTAACAAAGGTTACCATCAGTAACACACTACGCCGACAGGGAATCAAACCCTGCAGTGTCAGACGTGTCCTCCTGCTTAAGCCAGTACATGTCCAGGCCCGTCTGAAGTTTGCCAGAGAGCATATGGATGATCCTACAAGAGGACTGGGAGAATGTCATGTGGTCAGATGAAACCAAAATACAACTTTTTGGTACAAACTCAACTCGTCGTGTTTGGAGGAAGACGAATGCTGAGTTGCATCACCAAGAACACCATACCTACTGTGAAGCATGGGGGTGGAAACAACATGCTTTGGGGCTGTTTTTTTCTGTAAAGGGCACAGGACGACTGATCCGTGTTAAGGAAAGTAAGAATGGGGCCATGTATCGTGAGATTTTGAGCCAAAACCTCCTTCCATCAGTGAGAGCATTGAAGATGAAACATGGATGGGTCTTCCAGCGTGACAATGATCCCAAACACACCACCCGGGCAATGAAGGAGTGGCTCCGTAAGAAGCATGTTGAAGTGGCCAAGCCAGTCTCCAGACCTCAACCCCATAGCAAATCTGTGGAGGTAGTTTAAAGTCTGTGTTGCCCACCGACAGCCCCAGAACATCAGTGCTCTAAGATCTGCATGGAGGAATGGGCCAAAATACCAGCTACGTGTGTGCAAACCTGCTGTAGACCTACATCAAACGTTTGACCTCTGTCATTGCCAACAAAGGTTATATTACAAAGCATTGAGTTGAACTTTTGTTATTGACCAAATATTTATTTTCCACCATAATTTACAAATAAATTCTTTAAAAATCCTACAATGTGATTTCCAGGATTTTTTTCACATTCTGTCTCTCACATTTGAAGAGTACCTATGATGAAAATGACAGACCTCCGTCATCATTTTAAGTGGGAGAACTTGCACAATCGGTGGCTGACCAAATACTTTTTTGCCCCATAACACTATATGAATGTGTCAGTTCAATTTGTAGTACTTCAAATCGAATAGTGGAGAGTACTCTCAGTATTTACAATTCATGTGTGTTTTACCTAACTCCTAATATATACATATATATATTATTTCATTTATTTTAGATGATTTCTTACAACACTGTATATCTGTCAGTGTTGATGCTAATCACAAGCTGAAATAAAAGACCACATTAGTATTTAAAATGAACTATGACGTTAATTTGATATAACCGCCAACTGACAGAAACATTTTTCATATTTTGATTTATTTATTTATTTATTTATTTGACTTCTCGATCGAGACAATGCATTCACTGGTTTACTTGGCTAATGGCGTGAAGGAAATCAGCATCAAATACATGCGTTTGCCACTTGGTGGTATAGTTTTAGCTTAAGGTAAACTCAGGTTTCGGGAATCCATGCAGGTGTCACTCATTCAGATTTACTACAAAGAAAAATCCAATTAAACCCAACCCGTGCTTTACCGTGATTAGGCTATTTAATTTGGTCGCGTTAACCGTCCAAGATTTCCCCCGGAATTGTATATTGCTAACAGCAAAGCGATATTTGCGTTGAGTGGGTGTTGAGGGTCCATGATATAAAGAACAACAAAGAAATAAAGGAAAACGTGTCTGTGGTATTCTTCTTTTTAAAAATATTGGAGTTATAGAAATCGCTGATTATGTGTCATAAATAGCAAATAAGTGCATATTCTTGGTCTGTTCTGTTGTATTTACAGTTTGGTCAGCAGGTGGCACTAGACTTAATGTATGGGTTCACGTGGCTATGAATCTATGTGTAATAGCAGGTATTTTGGGCATTAAGTTCCTCGCAAGCTCAAACATCTCCTCACTTTATTGCGGTAACTGACCTCTACTGATGCCAGTGGAAGTTCCGATCACCAACCACCACTGACCTGAGGACAGCACAGTACCTAATAATATCTATTTTTCAGAGCTTCTCGAGAATGCTGACGTGTGCGATGGAAAAAATGATTACTAACACTTGCCCAAGGCACCTTTTTAAAATTAGAAAATAAAGGGTTGGGCCTTTCCAAAATCTGTCAACAGAGCTACATTACATGTAATAGCAAATTTATCCCTGGGTAACCTTGGTGCCTGTTGATGGATGTTGTTGTTTCATTAAATGCTGCTGCAAATCACATAAAGCTCATCTCGGATTCATTTGTTTTTACTAGTATATGGGCAGAAGAATATGATTTCCAAATCTCCTCTGCAAAATCGAGTGAGGGAATCGAGAGGTTTGTTCCTCTGCACCTTAAAGTCACACGATCCTGTCAAAAAAATAATTGCCCTGACTTGACAACTAAAGTATCGCATTCATAAAGGTTAGGAGTGGTTTAGCTGTCTGTAACAACATGTTAGGCATGCTCACAGTTAATCTATTTGGTAAAACTAGTCTGAGGACTAAGGGTGCAGTAGCTCTCTGAAACGCTACTCGCTGCATCAGACAGGTTCCAACGACCCAGCTTCCAGTCTTGGCCGTTTGATCAAACCATTGGTATTGCTGCAAGTGACTGCTTTTTGGAATGCTTCCCTACTCTCGACAAAACAAAATCCCAATTTACGTCCAGGATGAAAAAAAAAACGGCAGGATGCTCGACATCCCGGGCAAACCACCAGCCCGAGGCAAGACAGAGTCTCTTGCATAAACATATCTAAACATGCAAAAATCCTACATCCTAATCCTGTAATTTTCAGCTAACAGTTCTCATCTGATCTGATTAGACCTTTGAGTGCAAAAAAAAGAACAAAGTTTTGACAGATTGTCCTATAACGAGAGATTATCTTTGGCTCCATATGGATGCAATAAATCAACTTTTTAATTTCTCTTAAGGTTTCTTTACTGGCATGATCACTTGAAGCTTCACTGGAACTGTTTTCACACGTTTGTACCGTAGATTGGTCTGCAAACCTAAAATTGAGTGTGGCCACGATGGAGAGTAAGTCCTGAAGGTGAACAAACGAGTCCTTAATGGAGGCGATTGGACTGTCAGGACTATCGTCTGTATTGGGAACTTGGGCTGTTAGTGTGGTTGTGTCGCTCTGCTTGGGGGACGAAGAGACTCCATGTATTTTTCTACAAGTGCTGTTATCATTAGCAATCAATTAGCTCACTTATTTTCATCCAAATACCTCAGTGACTACATGATAGCGTGCAACCTGTGGGGTATAACGCATGAATCCGGTATATCTGATGACTTGATCAGTACTCCTAGCACATTGACTGCTTGGAGTTTTTATCTACGGTTACATACTCCAATAAAACAGGCAAAAATACAAGCTCACATGCTCAAAATGTATTGTTTGATGGCCATACATACTCTGTTTGTGTGTCCTGCCAAGAGACACGCCAACTTGTCAACATGTGTCCAACTGGCCAGGGAGTACAGGTTGATACCATCTCCAGAACGCTCACTAAGAGTTTCCAGATTCAGCTTGAGGCACTAAAAAACAGGGGGATATGAAAAGGTATCAGATGTGCCCAAAAACCCAGAGTCAGATGTCTTGGTCCTGAGGAAATTCCTGAATTGACCCAAGTAAAATGATTTGCTCTGCTTCAGCACTGGCCCAAACATTTAGTCTGAGTGCTGTTGAAGGAATTGCTCAGGGTAACACTCCCAAAATCTTACCACTCTGGTACAGATACTGTATTTCACAGGGTTGGGGTAGGTTTGGGCATTCCACAATTTGAAAATGCAGTACTTATTTAAGAATGTACATGTTGTTAGTACCATTACTGTGACAGAGGGATGGAACGTTGCAAACCTGGAACCATGGTTTGTACCACATAACATCAGAGGTCATGTAGTTACTGATTAACCCTCTGTTTGAATGTACAACACATGCTTGCTGGCGACAGTGCTAATAAGATTTGGTATGTTCTCCCCATATCTGCATGGGTTTACCACAGTCGATCTGTCTTCCTCCAAGTCCAAAGCCTTGTCATATTACTTTACTTTTACTGGAGACTATAAAGCATGATTTGACACATGTACCGAACTCCAGAGATTCTCCAGAGATCTTCCAGAGGGGGGCTGTATGAATGCAAATGTCAGCAGAAGTCATCCTGGAGATTATCCAGATATACCTCTTGCCTGCTCGCCAGATAATGTCAAAGTGAGCTCATGTGAGGAAACAGAAAGAGAAACTCCAGAGGATGCTCAGTTAGTGACCTGGTGAGGGCCTTGTTTCCCCGCATGCACAAACCAGGTGCCAGCCCCTCGTCTGGATCCTTTGGGGAATCTCCCGCTGCATTTGTCAGATGGCAAACTCTGTATCTCGAGACATTACCCAGAGGTCTTGTCTGAAAACAGCTTAGATTACCCACAGGTGTGAATGCGAGTGGTGTATGACGGTTTCGTTGCCTTTGTAGACTGTCAAAGGTCTAGCCTGGAGCTCCCCGATGTCATTTCCCCCCCCAAAAAAAATAATCAAATGAATTGTAGTGACCGCTCCCTCATGAGGATTAGATCATATATAAAAGTGGGTGTAGTTTTCCAGTTGCAAGACAAAGTCCCATTTTGAAGCCTTGAGGTTGGCGACTTGACCGGTCACGGTCGTTACCTGTAACCAGGCACCTATTGGACGGTATACGCTGTCAATCTCACGGTGTTGGCTCATCATATACGTGCTATCTATACAATACAGTAATCAAGATCATGTTCTAGTGAAGAAAAGCTTAAACTAGTGATTGAGACTTTTAACTCTTCAGGAAAATGTTTCCTGTCTTTATAAATCAAGCGTGAATTAGGCTTGTTTTCTCAGACTTCCCTTCAACCTGCTTTGTATTTACAAGCAGTGCTATGACACCCTGGTGGTTATACAATAAAATGTTAAATCCTGGTTGGACTCATCCAGCAAATTGGAAGAGTGCTTTTTCTAAGCTACAGACACATGATGCATCACTTCTGCCTGGCGCCCATATCCATAATGTTCCTAAAATGTGGGCGCACTGCCGGCTGGTTTTAGTCTACATGAGCAGAAATGACTTTGAAAGTGATAAACGCTCCCAATCATGAGCCATTTTCACACATGGACTTGGTGATTTAGGTCCAGACGTGTTGCAGATTTTGCCGTTCACATTATGACAAATGCAGTAGGAGATTATCTGTGATACAATCACAACAGCAGGATGATCTCCAGAGGATCTGGGTAAGTGGGTTACGCCTGAGAAGAAAGAAGGACATTCACCCTTTCACTCCAGTGCAACTTCTGTGGAAAAGTGCTCATGTTTACAATATCTCTTCAGTGGAATGAAAAGTATTATAAATACAGAACATGCATCAGCGTGATAAGAAGTATTTCAAATAACAGGAATCATTTGAGGAAAAAAAATATTTTTGCATATACTTTCATTTGGGTTTTGGTTCTTGTCTCGTTACATGGGTGGGGTGTGTGACCTGTACTGCAGCCAGCCACAAGAGGGCACTACAGATGTCATGTTGTCTTTATATAATCAATAGTCACTGGTTAAAATGTAGGTATTAACCAAAATGACACAATACAGAAACATCCTAACCATATCTATGAAGTTGTCTTCATGATAACACAACAGTGTTGAGATGATTCTCAATGTGGACAATAAAGTGGCATCAGAAACTGACCGACTATAATCAGAAAAAACAACAACTGACAAACACGGAATTGTTTTGTTTCTGAAAAACCAGGTGGAAAGGGTTTCATTGAGGGCTGGATGTAAGTACTTCGTGATCCAACGGGAGCTTGGATCAGCACAGCTCAGGGAATTAATGCTACCGGCCCTTGTTGTTCCACTGTAACCTTCGCCTCAGGTCTTACCGCACACGGTTTCCTGTGCGGACCTAATTCTGTCAAGGTGGCCTCAACACTAAACTCCATCCAATCAGGTTATTTTATGCCAACTAAGCCATTTAATGCGACAACTTACAAGATGTAGTGTAGGATAATAACCTACCCATCACAATGTATGTAAATAGAGTACTGAATGTTGCTTTAGCCTGTCAGACCCAATTATCATACTGATCAATACGTCTATTTGACAAGGTATGTACAGTTTATCACAAGTACAGGATTAATATCCTGTCAATTTAATGTGTGGTTGCATATTGCATTTTATCACATACTTACCTAATCAAGGACATTGGTATCAGAAAGGCTTCACTTGGTTCATAGCAGAGGATTCACTCAGATGTAGAGGAATCTGTCCAAACATATAGGAAACTGCAGGTCTGTGGCATAAATAAACACAAACAATTATAACACATAATATATATGTAGAACTTACATTTGAGGTTCAGTTCTCCAAACACTTTTCCATCGATATCACAGTGCTACAAAAGCAGATGTAGTAGAGTCCTCTGTTGTAATATGATGTGATGTAATGTTCCCTGTTATCATGGTGTTTTGGTTTGCCCTGTTCTCAGGCTTGTATTATGCTGCCCTCTGGTGGCAGTACCACAAACTAACAGAATAAAAAAAACCAACAACAACAACAACACACTAATTAATGACATACATAAAGCTAAATGAAATATTTATATGATCAGTTGCTATGGTGTTTTATTATCATAATGTTTATATTTTATCATCAAAAGTGAAATTGTCATCTGCAACACAAACACATATATATCACAATTCAGAATTAATCAGTTGAAAAATAAATTGTGCAAAAAGTAAAATTGTGCAAAAAGTAAAATCGTGCAAAAAGTAAAACTGCAAAAAGTAAAATGATCTTACTCAGCATAATTCTATAAATTATGTAAATGATGTTCTGCATATATAATCCATTCAAGTCAGTTCTGTGTATTACAGTAGTGCGACTATCAGATAATGCTGCAAAACAAATGAACACAAAATGCACGACAAATACATGGAATTAGACACAGTATATGTATCAATTATAATAAACATAAAATTGCACAACATAAATTAAATACATTTAATACCATACGTTTGTGCGGTATATATCAAATTTGGGTTTGATTGCCGAAATTTCCCCCCAAAAAAACAATGCATTCATCTCTTGGCAAAGAAATAGAACTGTTATATACCTGTTACCTAATATTATATGTAATATTAGATAATACAATATGATTATTTTATATCATATCATAGATATGATATGTCAAATTTTGAAAATTTGATTTAAGTCATGACATTTTGTCATTTACATCATTTAAGTGATCATACGTAAGATAATAATTTAATATTTGATGTATTAATTTAATTTAATATAACAATTTCAGCTGCATGCATTCAATTAAAATTGACTGTTATATGAATTTAACTTTTCAAAATCCACATGCATGATTGAAACACAACACATTCTCCACATTTACTGCTGTAGAACGAATTCCATTTTTTGCACATATTTTGCACATATTACTACAAGATCTAATCTGTGCAGCTCTTACCTGAGTGCAGACAACAGTCATGCAGCACTGCTCCTGCTCCTGTATCAGTCTCTTCTCTGCCATTATACTCTCTTTAATGTGTGTGTGTGTGTGTGCAAAAGGGCCTGCGATTGGAACCTGTGCAGCTCCAGATCAGCCTTATATACAGTAGACTCTCTCAGCCCTGGGACCCCAAACCAATGGGAAGGGAAACATGTGCAAAGGACCATCTGCAATGGAAAAACAAATCCTGTAAAAGATTTTGTGGATTTTCGCTGTGAGGGGAACGGTGTCCAGCTGCCCGGAGTCTTAGTGACAGATGCTTTCTCTCCCTGTCGTTCACGGCCAACGTGCACGTTCCTGTATCCTCCAGTGGCCTTTAATTCTCTAAACCTGCACTCGTGCAACACTTTCTTTCACTTTGAGTCGAGGACAAATCATGTTTTTCTGAACAGTAAAGTTTAATATACATATATATATATATATATAGTGTATATATATATTTATTTTTTAAATAAGCAACCATGAAGGCGTGTGTTTACGCCTCCTATTATGTGAATATTCTGTAATCTAGAATATTTGCCAGCACGACCTCGTGAATTCGATCTACTGGTTTAGCACAGTGAAAGTTTGACATGATTAGACAGTTGTTTCAGTAAATAAAAAGGTGCTTATTTACAGCTTTCATCTTCACTTGAACCGCGGTGGCTTGGCTTAGAGCTTTCGTTTTGACTTTAGCTTCATTACTGACCCTGCCTGTAATCTGCAGAGTACAGTAAGCTCTCTATGAGCTTTGAGGTAAACGGCTGTGACTTTTAATTCTCTCCCGTTCACCCTTTCATTTCAAATCAGCGAGTGTAGCTGGAACGGAGTCGCTGTGTAGCATAATGTCACAATTCAAGTCCTTTAATGCACGTTTTAATGCAACAATGAGTGTCTTTTATTCATTAAGCGTACGGTAATCTGGTAGATGTTTCAAATTATTGTGCCCCCGTTGTCTTAAGATAGGGTCGTGTTTCCAAAAGTGTCAATAGTTTGTGGTAATGTTCTGCAAAACATTAACCCTTTGTCACACAACAGTATTTTATGCACAAATATGAAGGTATTACTGTAGAAATAATCTGAAAAGATTATCATTGCTCAAATGACATGACACAAACATTAAAAGTGCCTACTTAACTATTAACTAATTAAATGTAAATGTTTAATCTTTGGTCATGTATTTATTACATGATTCAATCAATGAGGCATCTATAATTAGACTGACTGAAGTGCCTGCTTCACCGTCGTAATCCCTCCTCATTGATAATCTAGTGAAGCTCATGTTGGACTCTCTCTGCAGTCAGATGAAGCATATGGCTCCAGCATCTGTGGACACTTAGCTTTACATCCAAAAATTCCCCACTCGTCTGCCACACGAGCAGCTATAATAGGACTAAAAGCCCAAGACTCTCGTTGACAAAATCAGATTTAGCCACTGTCCGTATGTTCTCAGTGAACTACACAGTCTAAGTTCAGGTCGTTCAACTGTCCGCGCTCTGACTCGAGGCTAATTTAAACAAAGAGGAACAGAAAAGTGAAATCTCCTCCGTGACCATATTGTGTCATCCTTGATCTAAACAACAGGTTTGTCTGAATGATGCAACACGCGGTTATTCGGCGTATGGTAGCTGCAGACCACTAATCTGATTGCATCATCGACAACATACGCACAGAGTGGAGAAAAAACTAGTTTAGAAAGACTGCGTCTGTTATTGTCTTGGAAAAGGAGCTGAAAGACCCTTTTCAGAGCAAATGTTTTGATTCTTAGATAGAGTTGGGGAAAATACAGTTATCAACAATGTTCAATTCCAGTGTCACAGAAAGTCACGAGTGTGGGTCACAGGGCGAGTGAAACTGAAGCAGCTAAATTGAGCTCCATCCATCCTAAACCTCAGTAACTGGACCTGTGCTCTCCCTACACTGACCTGTGAGGTAACACACACACACACACACACACACACAGCTTTCCATGACTTCAGAGGACATTACATTGACTTACTTTCATTTCCTGGAGCCTCTAACCTTAACCATAATTACTACTGGCCTAACCCTAATCCCAATCCTGGCCCTAACCTTACCTTACCCCAACCTCAGCCTATCTTTAAAAAACATCTTCACATTTAAAGGCAGTAATTCACGTTATGGGAACTTGATTTTTGTCCCCGTAAGGAAGACAAGTCCCCGTAATGTGACTGTGTAAACAGATTTAGGTCCCCACACACACACACACACGCACACACACACACACACACACACACACACACACACACACACACACACACACACACACACACACACACACACACACACACACACAGAGAGATTAACTAATCCAAATCAACAGTTACACAAAGGCTGGATTATTGTTTGTTTGACTCGTTTAGTCGTGGTAGATAAATTATATTATGCTATGCTATGCTATGCTGTGTTATATATTTATTATGTTATGTTCATTATATCATGTTATTTTATGTTATTTTATGTTATCTTATGTTATGCAATGTTATGTTATGCCATGCTATGCTATGTTATATTTATTTTGTTTTGTTATGCTATGTTATGTTATTTTATGTTATGCTATGCTATGCTATGCTATCCTATGCTATGCAATGTTATGTTATGCTATGTTATGTTATATTTATTGTTATGCTATATTTATTATGTTAGGTTATGCTATGTTATGTTATATGTATTATGTTATGTTATGTTACATTATATTATGTTATGCAATGTTATGCTATGTTATATTTATTATATTATGTTATGCAATGTTATGTTATGTTATATTTATTATATTATGTTATGCTATGTTATATTATGTTGTGTTATTTTATTTTATTTTATGTTATATTTATTATGTTAGGTTATACTATGTTATTATGTTATGCTATGTTATATTATGTTATATTATTTTATATTTATGTCATATATTTATGGTTTGGGAGGTAAAACTTACATTAATGAATGATGTCTCACTTTTAATTGATACATGTTAATTATTAACTGTGGCCAAATGGAACTCAGAATGAATTTGGTCAACAGTAAGATGATGATTATTCACTGGCAAACACAGAGAGAATATCGTAATGTCTGTTTGTGCTTACATTCCTGTCCGAGTACAAATGTGGGAGTGGACCTGTGAAGTTTGTTTTGCGTAATTTTGAAGAGCCTCAAACTTTTGTGAAAGTTTGGGAAACTGTGAGCTGGAGGTAAAGTTACAGACCTGGACCTCAGATCCCCCCGGTCCAGAGTTGCAGACTGAATCCGGTCCATGTTTTGTGTCGGACCTGACTGAGCTGCAGCATCCCCCCCCACACACACACACACACACACACTGCTGCCACACACGCTGTCCGTCCCAGTGACTGCTATTAAGTTTCACCAATAAAGTAAACAAAAACATTAATAGATACATCAGCATCCCAATCACTAGATAAAAAGGCGCTTTATATAGACCCAGTCATGTCCACGTATGTATGTTATGAACACAAAACATGTCTTTATTTAAAACGCTCGCTTCTAAACGTGTTTATATTTACTTACTAAATCAAAAAAGCAGGGGATTGATCAGTTAGGGAGGATAAAGTGGGGGCACGTTCACTAACAGAGGCAGCAGCGTGGTCCCCCCCCCCCCCTTTTTTTTTTTTTTTTTTAAGAAAAACAAAAAGTGAACTTCCTGTTTCGGGGTGGTCCACAGACTGTGGAGAAAGAGAGGGAGGGGGGAGGGAGAGAGGAGAAGGGGGTGCGCATTCCCACATTGGCTGTGTGTGCAGCCGACTCCAGGGCGCTTTTGCGGGACTCCACGGCCGAACATGGGGTTCAGTTTTGTCACCGTTCGTCAGCACAAAGTGACCGTGGAGGAGCGAGTGTGAGCGAGGACAAAGTGTCGGGGTTTTCTTCTTTTTTTTTTTTGCTGTGAAGAAGTCTCCCAAAGTCATCTCCATCCGAGCGCGTCTGCCACGGAGAAGACGGGGAGGGGGGAGAAGGGGAAGAAGGCTTTTACTGGAAAAAAAAATCAAGACTTTTCACACACACACACACACTGATTTATTTCCCACCCCGAACGACTGTGAGGATCGAGTCAGAAAAAGTTTTAATGCGGAATTCTCCCGCATCAACCTGAGGTAAGCGCTGCTGCTGCTGCTGCTCCATTTCAAATCGCGAATAACTCGCGTTTTACGCACGCTTCCAAAGTCGTGCTTTGTTGCTCGGAACTGTTCTGAATCATGTTTGTTTTTTAAAAAAGGATGGACATAAAACAAGATTGTGTTTATTTAATATATGTAATAGTTTGAGTCATCTGCTCCGGTGATGGTGCGCGACTTTTACGCATCAGGGGGTTTTGATTTAAAGTGACTTCTTCTTCACGCTCCCTACAACTCACAGTCAACACGGAGCAGAATGTGTCTCCTAACCACACCAGGCATCCTCCTCTGTGTGTCCAGTGTTATGTGGAGGCATTTGGATGATTTGTGTCTGTTTAAACCTCGTAAATAGTCCATCGCACCTCTCTGCCTGCATGTCTTTGGGGGAGTCCTTCTTGTAGGGTCCTGGCTGCCAGCACATTTAAAAAAAAAAAAAAAAAAAATCATCTGGCACGGATGAGTGTGGCAAGGCCGCCCAGGAACAGCTGTTTCTTGTAACCTGAAATACTTGAGGTGCCAATATCTTTTTCCAAATGTGAGTTTCTCGTCAGGACACCCACAAAAACAACAGCGGCAGCAGCAGGAAGAGCAACAGCAACAGCAACAAGTGGCCTGAGGCTTCCTTTCCTCATCAACAGCCTCTAATCTGGGGATATTATCTAATTGTCCTCAGTGAGAAGTGACTGTAGCTGTTAATGTGCAAAGATTAGGCTGCTGGTGGTTCATGTAGTGGCCCCGGGACTAAAGAGCGTCAACACTGGTTTGAATAGAGGAGCCAAACACTTATTTATTCCAAAGTGACACTGAGAAGTGCTAAGCACACACATCTACAACCTTCCTCAACCACTATTTGCACAGTCACACAGTCACACACACAGCCAGAGGGTTTGTGTGTGTGTGTGTGTGTGTGTGTGTGTTATTGTTAGTCACACAGGGTCTTAATAGAAAACATGAGATGAAAAATACTATTTAATGTGCAGGAGTTATTTTCCATGTTTTTCACTCAGAGTTGTGGATTATTGTGGATTGTGGGGGTCAAAGGTCATAACAGTGCTTTAAGAGATGTTAAAATGAATGGGAAAAAAAGTGGAATAGCATTTTTTTCTTACATATATTATGATTTGTTTGGCGATATAATTTAATTTATAACTCACGCTTCGGTTTAAAATTCTTTACGTCACTTTACTCTAGTGCAAGGATGAGATTACAAAAGAAAATACAATTTAACAGTTAAACTGATCAATTGCAGCATTGCTTGAAAACAATGTGATTTAGATTGAGAAATGATATTAAAAAAACCCTAGTTAAGATTGTTATACATGTTATACATGCTTGATTTTGTAATTTTCAAGCGAGGAGAACAGGAACATTATCTTGCAGCCACCTCACACGTTTTGTCAGATTACAGGCAAACAGAAAACATGCTGAACTTTTTTTTTTTTTTTTTACAAAGTGATGTTTTTATTGCAGATTTCAGGGGTTGATACGAGGAAAGTGCACTTGTCCTCCTGGGCCACATGTGAAAAGCTCTGCAGGGGAGCTTCCTCGCCTTCCCCTGGTCTTTATCAAGTGTGTCAAGGCCAAAAGGCTCGTTAATAGGGAGGGGGGGGGATGCTCTTAAACAAATAGATCATACAGGAAGTCAACTGTCTTCTGATAGGCCGTCAGAGTCAACAAGAGAGGACTGACCGGGTCATATCAGAGCACTGATAAGTCTCTATCAGACACAATACAGTTCATTTAAGGGATTCCTTACAGGGAAGATAATGTTGTAATCTGATTGGTTTGACTTGTCTGTGGTTCAAATCAGAATCAGGTAACATCTCCTCAGCTCTCTCTCTCTCTCTCTCTCTCTCTCTCTCTTGCACGAATTTGAGATTTGACGTGTTGTCACGCCCGGTCATGTGACGTGACGCACCCACGCGTGTACCCAGAGGCAGGCTAGCAACAAGTGGTGTGTTTTTGACCAGATTCCATTTTGGTCTGCTCAGCAAGAAACATGTGTCACGTGATGCCTGTAACCCCCCCCCCTTCCTCCTTCCTCCTCCTCCTCCTCCTCCTCCTAGCATCCAGAAGTGGGAGGGAGGGAGAGAGAGGGGGGGAGAAGGACCACCCTCACTGGGATCACAGCCCCTCAATCAGACCCTTTCACACCCTCTGAACCTGAAACAATCAGGGTTTAATAGCAGCTGTCTGTCTGCGCCGGGTCCCGGGCTAAAAGCGCCGAGGCTCACAGTTGCAGAGTTGATCGGCTTTGGCCGTAAAAGAGAAGAGAGACACACGGGGATGCTCCAAAGGACGCACATGTCTTCGTCGTTGTCTCTCTCTCTCTCTCTCTCTCTCTCTCTCTCTCTCTTTATCTCCTAGTTTTCCTCACATACTTCAGGTTCACACGAAGAAGCTCATGTCAGACTCTGGTATTTTCAAGGTTATTTTGGTTCAGCGTTGAGCAAAGCTTCATTCACGTCGTGTGTGTTTGTGTGTTGTCATTCACTGACGCGGGCCTTTGACCAGTGACTGAATTGATTTTAGTCATGGTTGTTTTTTTTTTGTTGTTATTGAGCCAAACGCTGTCCTGTCCCCCCCCCCCCCCCCCCCCAAAAAAAAACAAAAAGCCACAGTTATTAAGTATGCAAATCTGCAGGCCAGATCACGCTAATGATTTCCCCTCAAAACTATTAAATGACGCTGAAATGAGGAGGAGGAGGAGGAAGAAGAGGAGGAGGAGGAGGAGGGGGTTGTTATTAAGTAGTGGGCTGACACACGGGGGCAAAGGCATTAGACACTTGAATTGCATTAGTCAAAGGGCACAAGTAATAGAAAAGGAGAACGTTGTTGTCATGGGAAAGATTCTGAAAATCATTGTTTGTGGTCACTTTGAGTTTTCCCACCCATTACTGGGAACAGCAGACGTTTCTTTTTTTTCTTTTTTTCTTACAGGAGATAGAGACTTTCCCTGCTAATGTTGGATGTTTTGGAAACTTTTGTTTGTTTGTTTCTGGATTGATGAATCAGTCGCTGTCTACAGATGTTATTTTAGCAATAAACCTCTCAGCAATAGTCGTATTTTCACCGTGCCACCTTCTTCATTAAGACTGTGTAAAGCTTATTTGCTCGGGACTCCTTTCACTTTACCTCACATCTTGATGTGAATATATCATTATCGAGTCATAATAATTGTCACAATTGTTGAAAGTGTTAGAGTTATTTTCAACATAAAGACATTTAAAACTGCATTTACCTGATTTTGCATCATTTCACAGAGCAGAAAAAAAAAATCTATATTTAATTTGGCCACATAAGCCTAGTTTTTTACTGTAGTTGGCAAAAATATGTGCAATGCACAATGAAAATGCATGCCAAGTATAATTTGGCAATATTCACAAGGACTTCATTTCTCTGGACTTAAACCTCACACAAAGCTCCAGAGGTCACGGCTATGGCAGAGGCCTCAGAAATGTAAAAAAAAAAAAAAAATCAGATCAGATCATCACACAACATCGAGGGAAGACGGGACAGGAAGTGATACTTAACAAGGTACACACAAGGAAAAATGACAAAATAATACAGGAAACAAAGAATCGAATACACTCACTGAAGAATACAGAGAGAAACGTTACAATAAAAAGTTAAAGCTGAGTATTTGTCCAACATAAATATCCCAGGGGCTCATCACAGACGAAGGTCTGGTAACGTGTGCAACAGCAAGCAGCTCAAAGAGAGACGCAGGTTGTATTTTACTGTAAACGCGACGCTTCAGTGTTGGCATTCGCCCGAGGGAATAAGTCTGCTATAGGTTCCAGCCTGTTACTGACGATAAAAGGCAGCGCCGATCTGTTCGCCCGTCGTCCCTCCTCCTCCTCCTCCTCCTCCTCCTCCTCCTCCTCCTCCTCCCTCCTCCTGCTTTGAATGAGGGTGGTAGTTTTTGATAAATGTGTGTGTTTGCATGTGTGTGTGTGTGTGTGTGTGTGCTCACTGTTAACTATTGTTTCATGTGGTTGATATTAGAAATCAAACCGCTGCTAATAGGAACCAGGTGAAAGTGTGTGAATGGTGTTCAAATGCACAAACAAGCCCACGCTGTTCCTTAGTCATTTCCCACTGTTCCATTAAAGCCACCTGTTTGAAATATTTCCCTGTTTTTAAACGGTTTCATTCGATGTTGATTCATGTTAATGCTAAAAAAAAAAATACACAGATGAGCAACAACATTGAAACACGTATCTGCTTCTTCTTCGTCTTATTATTATTATTATTGGTTGTTTTTTTAATGTCGTGGAGCTTGGTTTGCAACCCGTCAGACGGAATTAATCGCTGTATCGCGATGTGTGGCGACAAATTAGCCTCTGGCTGCAATGGCCAACATTTTGCGGCTTTCCGGCGTAGACAGCAGATCTGGGACATGAGGGGCTAATCACTGTTAGCGGCTTTCTCAATGTGAATGCAGATCAGTTTAAAAAGATGGGAGCAGCATGTCGTGTATTGTTTTGGTCTTTTGGGGTTCTGTCACCACCGAAACCTGCTCAAATAATAATAATGATGATAATAATAAACTTTATTTGTATAGCACCTTTCATAACAAGGATTGCAGCATCGCAATAAAAGGGAAATGCAATTTAAAAAGCAAGAAGTCTAAAGTAAAAAAAAAAAAAACCCTGTTTGAACTTTGAGATAAAACACAAGAGACAAATAAAACAGTAAAATACAACACAAAGTGGAACAAAGTAGGAGAAAGGCTCGAGTCAAGAGGTTAAAACCTCTGTTTTAACTTGAAAATAAACTGAAAATGCAAATAAAAAACACAACACAGGGTGGAATAAAAAGGAGGTAGTTGAAGGCTAGAGTAAAAAAGATAACTTTTTAGTCTTCTTCCCCAAAACATCCCCAAATGTGATTGACTAAACTAGATCCTGCATATTCACATATTTCATAACAGTGGGTTCTTGGTCAAAAAACAGGTAAAAAAATAAATAAAATAAAACAGCTGAAGTGCTGTAGTTTTGCGCAGACACACACATATTCTATATATTTCTAAATATGCATGTATTTATATGTATAAGAATGTGTGTGTGTGTGTCTTCAGCCATGTGTTTGTTTCAGTGTGTGTGTTCTTAGCCACTGATGACTCACACCCTGCGCTGTCCTGTCGGGCAGAAAGCGAAGAGGGGGCGGTGTTTATTGTTTCGCCCCAGGTTGCCGCGGCAACGGTGCTTTTCGGGTGCTGCCATCGCCAGCGCAGCTACAACACGGTGTCTGACAGTCACCGTTCGCCGCCTGTGACGGTTTTCTTCTTCTTCTTCTCCTCTCCTTTGTTTTTTTTCTTCTCTTTTTTTTTTCAGTCCGTAAAAAGCAGCTAAGCTACATTTTACAGCTGGATTAATTATCCACGACTTCCACGAAGCTAGAGTGAGACACACACAGAGGGAAAAGTTGGGAAAGTTGGTGCAGAGGCATGTTGCGTGTGTTTGTGATGAAGCTTCTGGACAACAAGTTTGTTATCTGAGATGAGATAACCGCCTGAGATTCTTGGCTTCTTGGCAGATGTTCTCGGGGTAATTTCGGAGTTTCACATACCGCGCTCTACCCCGATAACGTATACAACATATATATCTCAATATGAACGTATGAGGAAACAATACACGCGTTTCCGAAGTTTTGCGTCGTTCATAAATTGTTCATTTTGCACCAGCGAGTGCAGAAAGGATATATTTGGTATTTCAGTGCCATTTAAAGTCTGAGCTTTAAAATTGAGGATTATAAATATGTTGTTTATTGTTTAAAGGTGCATTATGTATTAAATATAAATCAACTGGCCATAAAATCCTCCTAATATGTCACAGAGACTCAGGAATAATGTTCATATAACAAACTGAACTCACCAACAACAACAGTACAGACAAAATATTTGTATTAAAAAACATATTTTGCAGACTGTAAATCATGTTTATGTTTTAAAATCATGTTTTGGCATGTGGCGCCACCTACCGCTGTCTACCAGTCATTGCAGTCATTGGAATCTCAGCTGCCGAGCAACCACGGGTTGCCAATTACGTCAGAAAACGAATTTTGAATTTGAATGTAGTAACCGTTTTTGGCCACATTCTTACATATGGCACCTTTAACAATAGTTTTTTTTTTTTAGTAATAGTAATTAACGCTGAAAATATATATGAAAATAGGTTTGGATGAACACATTTTAGTCAATTAAGAGCAGAACAAAGGATTTTCAACATTAAAGGCACAAAATAACACAGTTAAGCTTCAGTGTTGAGAGAGAGCAGGTGATATTTTTGATTGATTTTATTCGGTGGCTAAAATCAGTCTTTCTTTGCTGACGCTTCAAAAACTGAAATACCTGAACCAACCCTTTAATACACAAACCTGACATTCAGTGGCAGCTCAGTGACCACGTTAAGCTCTGCTGAATGTCAAATAAACATTAAAAAAGTTAAAGACAGCACATTGTACCAGTGTAAACTCATAGGTTGTGTATAAATCTGATCTGAGTTTCTGAGTTTTTATCCCAAACTCTTCCCAACTGTGTACGTTGTACCTATTACATGTGTTCTAGGTTTACAGTCACAAAAACCTACATTTTAAACAAAGGCCTGACCCAAACCACATTGGTATTGTTGCGTCATATATCGCGTATTTACGTAAAAGGAACCATGTTGTTTTCCACAACCGCAAAGAAAGAGAGAAATGTATTTCTTTGTCCTCCTTTGCCCCTCTGGTTTTTTTGTGTGTGTGTGTGTGTGTGTGACTTGTCGTCTACATTTTTTTCCCCAGCTCTGTATAAATCTCCCTGGTCCTTTCTCATTATTTTTTTTTCTATTCTTGTTTCCTCCTGCTCTGTAAGTAAGACGCTTACTGTGGCTCGCTGGTGCCACGTTAACCAGATCAGATGCCATGACAGGAAGTAAGTGCGCTCCAATGGACGTAGCAGAGACACACACACACACACACACACACACACACACGACTTCCTACAAGCCAAATGCAGGCCAAGCTGTCACTGATACGCTGACATCAATCTGCTGTGGGTCAAAGGTAGCATCACCCCTCAGTCAAACAGCCTCATATTTACTACAGCAGATCCGACACCATGTTGTCGAGTTCGCAGATTGCTTTGATCAGACGTCACAAACTCTCACCGGTGATGTGATCTGCTTTGTGGTGTTTTTTTTTTTGTTTTTTTTTATCCTCTTGCGATCGCTGATACTGATATTCTTCACACACATGTTCCCCCCGCGGTCCGCCGCGGTTTAAAAGTAAACAAGAAAAAAGCTCGTCTTTGTTCGGAAGTTGTAACAGAGAAGATGATTCAGTCGTCAGCGAAAACAACAAACAGTCGTGTCCTATATAAGATGTAATTAACTTTTCTTCGAGAAGAAGAATTTTAAGTCCATTTTAAGCTCCGTCGCATTTGTTGCCTATTTGCAAAACGTAATTAAGCCGTTAGAAAAAATAATATTGCTGGCACACTATGAGAAAGAACTTTCCACTTTCATTATCGGTGGAATTCGGTACGAAGGAGGAAAAAAAAAAAGAGAGTAAAGGGTGAATGAGAGAAACATTTCCGAGTGAATGCGGAGGAGTGAGTAAAAGAGAGAGAGAGAGAGAGAGAGATGCAGATTGTTTTAAATCCGCAGCGAGTCAGGCTCTCAAATTTATGCCCATGGGCTTCTTCTTGGGTGGGCTGCAGGAGGGCGGTGCGCTCGCTCGCTGGAGCAGGGGAAAGTTGCCGACTGCAGACTGCGGGGCCTTAACTCTGAAGCTTGGCTTTCCCTGCTGGAACACATTTACAGCTCAACCGTCCTGGCTCACTCACTGACTCGCTGACTGAACTAACACTTATTGAGCAACCTCATGTCGTTATATTAGATAGATTCCACCCCCACCCCCCTTTCAATAACGTCTTGTTCTTTAGCTATGAAATACTGCGTGGGGCTACGACACAACTGTCCTGAGCAGCCAGTTTTCCTTGGCAAGATATTATTATGTTTTTTTTTTTTTTGCTAAGAAAATGACACTTTAAATTAAGTCTGACATTCCAGGCTTAAACTGATTTAGAAGTAGTTTGTCACTCCAAAGACCAACGACGGAGCAAATCCTCATCTCAACCCAAGGACTTGGATCAGATAAGGCATAATTCCAGCTCCTCCGCGTATGTCGTGCCAGCTATGACTGTTTGTTTTGATCCGGCCCCACGTCCGTCCTTCGAAAAAAAGATTCCCTGATGTTTAGGACGAAGCAGAGGAAATCGCTCAACCAGCCAGCGAGATTCAGGCCTCGATTCAGTTTTGTCTTAAACCCAATTTATACTCCTGCGTAAAAGTGCTCTACGTAGGTTTATGCAGACCCTGCGTCGAGGGAGAGCCTCTGCGTCGTCTCTGACGCAGAGGATCTATTTTTTAAGTGTCCGTCACGCCGTCAAGGGACAAACGGAGAAGGCAAGAGCTGCGATTGGTCCTCAGGACAGGCCGAGATAATGCTGCTCTGTGCCGGCTCACAGTGAGCACCGAGCGTCCACAGAGGCGGAGCTGATCACCGCCGACAACGTCGCTGCCAAACTATAAATATATCTTAATACACACAGGACATGTTTAGACTCTAAATGGCTAATTTCTCGCCTCAAATGATCTTAAAACTGCGTTCCAGGACACAGAAAAGTGAGAAACGGCCACTGTTTCAACAACAACGATAAGTCTTTCTCTCTCTCGGACGCCATTGCTCACTGTAGCTAAAAGCACAACAACCTCGTGTGGCGACCCCTACTGATCGGGCGGGAAATTGCAGCGCGTATCCGTCACCACGACGGAGAAGTATGAAGGCTCGGGGGGTCTCCGTGGTGACGCAGTCGGAGAAGTGTAATGTGTCCTTTAGCGCTGAGGCCCCACGGTGTCAGCGTAGCATCAAATATAAAAAGAATACTTGATCATTCTTTCTAATATGAAGTTGAACGCAGAATCCGATGGTGAATCTCTTTGACCTGGTTGTTAATTTCATCATTTTGTACTCAAAGGGCTGCGTTCCTGTTACTTTGGGAGGTTTTGTCCTGCATCACTGGACTGAACACACAGCAAGGGGATGACATAAGCCGCATGTAAATCAGTTTGCAGCAGAGCAACTTGAAATTTTAGAGGCTGTTGATTCACTATCATTATGTGCTCACACACACTCACACACGCACACGCACACAACAATAAGAGGCCAGAGGGAAGTAGTTGTAGAAGTCGTTCCTTTAGAATGAACAAGCCTTTAATCACAATAAATGTGTTACTTTAAAAAAGTAAAACACTCATTATCCCTGGAGTAAAAAAAAAAAAAGAAGAACTCGAAAATATAAGAAACAAATGTGCTTTTCTTCTTCTTCTTCCTTCCTTCCTCTACTCCAGCAGAGTTGGGTGATTCCAGCTCGCGCATCTGGCTGCTTTGCGAGCTAATTCGCTCTGAAGGTATTACGGTTATTGGAAGGCTTGTAAACCATTAAGTCTTTATTTACAAGAGAAAGAAAAGAGGGGTCTGCGGAACGGTGTGAGTGAAGAATGAGGCTCTTGGTACAGGCGCTGACCCCACTGTAAGCGATCGGGACAACTGAGTTTGTTGAGTGGCAGGCCCACGGGACATCTGGTCCTATTTGCAGCACACACACACACACACACACACACACACACACACACACACACACACACACAGTGCAGACCACTCCTCAATTATATAATTGTGCCCATTAATTACACAAGGATGGCAGACATTTCCTGGTAGCCATTAACTAACAAAAAGAGAGCCAGTAAAGCAGGACTCCAACACACACATGATTACAGTGTGTGTGTGTGTGTGTGTGTGTGTGGTGAAACATAAAACTTGGCCTCCATGTATTGGAGCAGCCCAAGGTTAAAAAGCCATGTAGTTTATTGTATTTCCATGGTTACGCTGAGGACGAGAGCGTCTGTGATTGTCCATTACGGCTGGTGTTGACGTGCAGCACGCGTCAAGTTATTAGTCAAAGAAGAGAATAAATGACTTTGCAGCTGTATGTTAAAGACGGTCGTTGACTACAGTTATGTTGTTATATCAGATATATTCAGAAGCCAATGTTTTTGGCCACACACAAAGCTCCCCTACAGGTTGCCCCCCCCCCCCCCCCGCCTCCGCCCCCCGCCCCGCGAGACTCACCTACGTGTTGTGACTGGATGGATGCAGGTGTGATGGCCACGGTTTACTGTACGTCTGCTGAGGAGAGCGGGAATGAACGCTAAATGGTTTACCACAGAGGTTCAGCGTGATCGCAGAGGAGTCAATTATCGATTTGTAAATGCCCAATCGTGCCATATACCTGGAAACATTGTGATCAGGTCTCAAATTTTACCCACAATTCAGTTGGACAGAGTCTGCACCAGTCAGCGCTAGTTGAGGACAGTCGACATGGCTACTTGAGGACAGAAATCTGTTGGTGTGTGAGGAGTAAAAGACTAGAATCGACCTCATTCATGTTTGAATTTTTTTAGTCAACTTTGGATGGAATCGGGTAATGTGTACCACAATGTGTGGCCAACAGCCAATGAAAAAGAGTAGATGGGACACAGGAAATAGCGTCAGAAGACGTGGTCAATCTCGCAAGAGTTTGAAGCGTCCAGTTGGCTTCAGTTGGTTTGACATATCATGTCGTCTGTGATCCCTCATGATCCCCAGAGTCCTTCAGTCGTCAAAAAAACAAAAATCTGCTGACACCAGTGGTTTAGTGAGAAGTCAAGTCTTTAGAAAACCAGTTGTGACTGTGAACGTTGTGTAGTGTGTCCTCAGCTTTAAGGAAAGAGTCACAACTGGTAAATTGGTATCTTTGATGGCATTTATGAGTAGTGCTGTGCAAAAAGGTTAACGCGCACCCATGACGACCGACCGGAAAAAGACGCGGACGACGTCTTCATTTCCAATTTTGTCTTTCTCAGACCCACAGTCCAACACCCGGAGCTATTCAGTTTATATATATATTTTTTCTAAGATAAGTTAAAGGTACCATATGTAGGAATGTGGCCAAAAAACGGTTACTACATTCAAATTCAAAATACCGAGGTCTTTTAGGTTTCGTTTTCTGACGTAACTGGCAACCCGTGGTTGCTCGGCAGCTGAGACTCTACTGACTGTAATGATTGGTAGGTGGCGCCACATGCCAAAACATGATTTCAAAACATAAACATGATTTGCAGTCTGCAAAATATATTTTTTTAATGCAAATATTTTGTCTGTACTGTTGTTGTTGGTGAGTTCAGTTTGTTACATGAACATTATTCCTGAGTCTCTGTGACATATTAGGAGGATTTTAACTGCCAGTTGCTTTAGATTTATTACATAATGCACCTTTAAGATAAGATAAGATAGTCTTTTATTTGTTCTGCAGTGGGGACATTTACAGTGTTACAGTAAAAAGGCAAATCAAAATAATAATGAATAAACATCCATTACTGACACCAGGATTTTTTTTCCTGAGATATGTGATAATAGTTGCATTAATATTGTTAACAATATTTAACCTCTTTTAAGCTTTGGGGTCAAAATGGTCGATGTGAGGATGCGACGTCGGATCACTTGTGTGGTTCTCATGCCGTGAGCTGACCTGCTGCTGCACTCAGCATGAAACAAATGTTGGAATGACAATGCGGCTGTCAACAGCTGTTGTTTTTTCAGGTCTGGAGATGTTGTCCTCTCCTCCTCCTCCTCCTACTCCTGTACTTCTTTTTTTTTTTTCTTATGCTTGTCACTGTCTTTATCCTAAAGGGGGGGTGGCAGCAGGGGTCGGGGGGTCTGTTCGGGGAAAACAGGAGCTCAGACGGCGATGCACCTGCTAGCAGAAGGTTGAGGAGAGCGTGAGACAACGGGAAGAGTAACCGGTGGTTGCAGGGACACTGCCTCTCTGTGAGAGTGTCAGGCGGTGGTGGTGGTGGTGGGGGGGAAGACGGCAGGGTACAGTGAAAGGACGAGGCTGTGAGAGCGAGGCTCTCGGTCTGTGGGCTGCAGCGAGCACAGAGGTACCACGCTGGGCGTTTATGCCAGGCTTATGGGAGCGAGCTCAGCTGAATACACACGAGGTCGACGGAGATCCGCGCTCACTTTTCATTTCGCGCCGCGCACAATGCCGTGCGTTCACACTGTGATGGACTGGTGAACTGCGCAGGGTTTTGCTCCCTTTTGCCCAGTGCATCATGGGAAACATTTCAGCCCCCCCCCTCCCCCACCACCACCACCACCACACAAAGCAAATTATGCAGCTTCAAAAGTTGTCACATTTAGATTCCTTTAGAATAACTGTTCTTCTTAGCATGGCCAATCTGAGGCGTCCTGAGCTGATCACGCCGTAGCCGGTTGTGACTTTGTGGGACTTTCCCAACTGCTGATTATTTCTCCAGCAGTTAAACTTCCTTGTCCATCACTCTGTTCCCGCATTGTCGCCTATTCAGGCCCGGGACAAGCAGTTGTTCTGCAGTCCTTTATTGGCCATCATTAGCCGACACCTGCAGTCCATTAACAGCCTTGCATCATGTGTGACACACACTCACACTCACACACACACACTCTGAGTTCTCAGTGTGGTCACGAGCAAGACTACATTTAGGATGAGAGCGGAAATTTGTTTTGCTGCGGATAAAACAATCGCTGGGATGTTCAAAGTTCCAAACGCTGAAAATCCGCAGGATCCCATTCAAAGAGGGGGTTATTTATCGACTGTCGGTCTCGCGCAGCTGCGGAGCAGAGCTGTGGCGAGATACTTACTTTTAGAGCATGTCAGTGTGTCTGTGTGAAACGCTGAGTGTTGTGTGCGTGTGGTTGGGCACACACACACACACACACACACACTGGGCGAAAAAACTCCCAGATGTGGAAGCTGAAGCGAGGACGTGTGAGTTGTTGATCATTAGCTGAAGTTTTTGGTACAATTGTGCCTCTAAGAACGTTTTTTTACAAAAGCGATCGTGGCCACAGCTTTCAGAGAACACAGACCTCCATCAATGCCTTTCAGTTTCTTAATACGCTCAAGGTCAACAGCAGATCTGCTGGGTCCAGATCGAGACCAACACCAAAAACTCTAAATCTGTCCTCATTTTTTGAGTTATGCTGCTCGCTGACAGACAAACGTGGCCAAAAACACAACCTCCTTGTGCGTCATGTCAGTGTTTATTGAGAATCGGCTTGAAATTTAAAGCAGAACTACTCCGTGTCAAACCGGCTTCGTTCATGTACAGCAAAGAGAAATAGTTCTCGACATCTCCACCATATGCTCCGTGGATGTAACATTCAAGAAGCTCGCAAAACTGTCAGTCGCTCCTCAACTGGATTCCAGGAGAACAGAGGAGCAGACTTTTTTGTTCTCTGACTTTTTCTTTCTACGAACAACAGCAAAACTTTCGGCCACATTATACTTCACCGGATACGCACTGCAATTTCCCGCCCGATCAGTAGGGGTTGAAACAGTGGCCGTTTCTCACTTTTCTGTGTCCCGGAACGCAGTTTTAAGATAATTTGAGGCGAGAAATTAGCCATTCAGAGTCTAAACATGTGCTGTGTGTATTAAGATATGACGTATTTATAGTTTGCTAGCGACGTTGTCGCGTTGGTGATCAGCTCCGCCTCTGTGGACACTCGGTACTTGCACTGTGAGCCGGCACAGAGCAGCGTTATCTCGGCCTGTCCTGAGGACCAATCGCAGCTCTTGCCCTCTCCGTTGTCCCTTGACGGAGTGACGGACACGTCCGGCGACGTAGAGGGGTCTCCGTAACCGACGTAGAGCACTTAACGCAGGAGTATAAATTGGGCTTTTCTTCCTCCACTTATTCGATCATTGTTTATTTTCCCACTCTCTGCAACAGATGATGGTAAAAGTTTTACAGGGCCACTGCAGAGATAAAGCTACCAGACAGAGTCGTGTTTATGCAACCCGAGATGAATCTTGACCAAAGTGAACCCCCTAAAAAAAAGTGTGTAAAGAAAAGACTGTAACATTGCAGAATGAACTTTTCCTCTTTGGTGTTCCAAAATGGGTCACTGGCTTCCTTCTTTTTTACCTTATATGTGTTTGGTTCTTCTTTTTAAGTCAGTTTATACGCTTCAAAATGTTATTTATTTTCATTCAAGTAACTTTAGTAGTTGTAGTAGTCGTAGCTAATCACTTAGAACTGATGGTGAACTGAGTCCTCGCCCTCATCCTTAAACCCCCCCCCCCCCACCACACACACACACACACACACACACACACACACACAGTCTTGTGTGTCCCAGCTCACACTCCAGCTTCCTGTGGGATTGAGCCAAGCCTCGGGGGCAGGAGGGATGTCTGTTTCCAGCCAATGAGCTCTGTCACACATGCTGCAGCTTGTCAGGCTCGGTTTTTATGCGAGAGCAAGCGGGTGTCAAAGTGAGTGTGTGTGTGTGCGTGGAAATGTGTCTATAGGGTTTGTGAGTCTCCTGGAGCCCGAGAGATGAGATGTTTTCTCTGTCAGTGGAGGTAACTGTCTGGACACGGTGAAACTTTCAATTAGTCGGGGGTGGGGGGGGGGTTCACTTTGGTCCAGGTTCACCTCGGGTTGCGTAAACACGACTTTGTCTGGGAGGTTTATCTCTGCAGTGGCCGAGGGGATTTAAAAAAAAAAAAAAAAAGAGCTGTAAAACATTTACTATCATCTGTTGCAGAGAGGGAAAATAAACAAAAGTAAACAAGCTAATTCTTTTTTTTTTAATACCCATTGAGACGCGGGGTCTCGTTCTCAAGAGAGGCCTTTCAAGGACAATCACAACAGTGCAACACAAGAGTTACAGACAGACGACAATAAAGGAAAATGTGCAAAATGTAGGGATGTGAATCTTTGGGTTTGCTCATGATTCGATTTCCGATTCTTAGGGTCACCATTTGATTCAAAATCGATTCTCGATTCAAAAATTGATACGATGCATAGTGTGTTAAGGCAAATTATGGCATCAAAACAATACAGTTTGTATAAGATAACGTGATAATGTGATCACACAAAGGCAAACTTAAGACAAAAGTTAACATTTATTCATTCAAAACAAATTAAAACTTACTTACTGTACAAGAAAATAACTTGCATAAATAAAAGCTGGGACTAGCTGCCCTTTTCTCCCAGAAGTTACAAAAATAAACTGTACACAAATAAGAAATAGAAACTAAAAAAAAAAATGTAAATCAATTTTTGAAGTTTATGAATCAACTCAGAATCGTGGATGATTAGAATCGCGATTCCTATGTGAATCGATTTTTTCCACCACCCCTTGCAAAATGTCAAGTGAATAAATAGATTAAAATACTAGGAGCAAGTTCCCAAAAGACGCCGTCTCCAGTGACTCTAAAAGAATGTTAATATCTGCTCAGGGAATCAAGCTCAACAGCTTCAGACTCTGCTTGTTCCAGGTTGAGGGGGGCAAAGCTCTGTGCAGACAGATGGGACAGTAAAAGTGAACATAATTGCACATCTTTGGGGTTATCCGTCAGTGTAGGACTATTCATTTGCCCTAGAAATAAACATAGGGAAAGTAGTATGTGCTTAAAAACTCCTCTTGTTGCTGAGTGTGGTCCAAAGATGCTGCTTTTCATTGTTAGAATGTAGTAAAACCTTTTTAGACGACACGGGAAAATGTGGATTTTAGTTGCATTCTGACTCATTTGTTTCCTGACTAACTGCATATCAAGTTACACAGATTTGTAGAATACAAACATGAATAGGATTTGTGTGTATTTTTATGTAAGCAAAGCTGTGTGTTTTTGTCTATTAACACACAGCTATTGTCTTTTTTTTACTCATGGTCGACCATCAGAGCCGCCTTGTGGTGTGTGTGTGAGGTGTGTGGGTTACCACAGTCTATTGTCACCTATGCACCTACACACACACACACCCACACACACACACACATTAATCTAATGTATCCTCAATGTCTGACCTGCAAGAAGCTTTTTGAAACATATTCACAGTTTCATCCATTTGGGAAAAATGTATTTCCAACATTAGAGACATGACTTGTGTCTCCACCAAGAACCGTTTTAAAACCCTTTGTTCAGGAAAGGGGTTTTAAAGGGTTCTCTGGATCAAAATGGGTTCTTACTGGAACCATTAGTGTTACCAAGAACCCTTGAAAAACCCTTTCACGAAGAAAGAAATGGTTCTAGGTAGAACCTCAGCCCTTGTAGAAGAACCCTATTATTTCTAAAAGTGTACACTGACTGTTGTAGATGCTCGTAGCCTTTATTTATTTATTAATGGCTATGGCTAAACAACCAAATGTGAACCAGGAAGAAACAACTTCTACCGCTATTAACACACACACATGCACCACAGAGACACACAAGTCACACACCATTAGTTATTCTTTATTAACTTTAGTTGAACTGTAACCATTGATTTACAGAATCCAACCCATCGTGGCTTATTTTGAAGATGTTGTGTCCACCGTGTGCCGCGTTCAGTGTCCTGTTGTAAATAATACCCCTCGGTTCTAAACAAGAAACACACAGAGTCAAATACTCGTCTGTTTCTACTTATTTAGGGCCCGAGCGCTTATTTTCCGATCAGACAAACACAATTTAAATTCACCCTGTGTTCCACTAAAAGAACTTGAAATTACCATCTGAATCGTCGTGACCGAAACCCCGGCCTGAGCCGGACAATCGGTTCTGAATTTTTGTCCGAACCCGTGGTCGTGGGGCTCTAAGGGCTTGGGCCTTTGGTATCCATGTCCTAATTCACATGCTCACTTTCCCTGACATTAACTCTAACACACCCTCAGGTCAACAAGAGGGTTGTTTTAACCTCAGCCAAGTGGGGTTTGGAAGGTGGTGGTGGTGGTGGGGGGTGAAATTAGCAAAAAGAAGTCACCTCAGTGGTCTCTCCTTCTCCTTCTCCTCTCAGTAAACACACTGAAGAGCAAACGTTTTTTAACTTGGAGTGTCAGTGCCAGAGCTCTTCTGCTAACTGACCCAGGTTTCTGAAGAGCTGCACATAACAGACACCCACATTGGCTTTTGTGTGCAGGAGGGTCTTTACATAACCCGTGTAACCAAGCACATTGTCTAGCAACCAGTCGGCCACTGAAGGGCCTTGTAAAAGGAGGTGAGGGTCTGCTTGAGGGGAGGCCAGGAGCTGCATTGAGAGGCTAGTACGGCAGAGCTAGTTAGCCTGATAATGACGCCACAAGCGCCAATCGTAAATAACATGAAATAAAATAAAATAAAAACGTGGCGACTTCTTTTGCAGTATTAGTTCTGGCATAAAAAGTGTAAAATCAAGCATGTTTTGGTATTAAATCTGACCGATGTTTCAAAACTCAGTCTATTCATTAAATAGCTCCGATGTTTGCCAACGTAAACCATTTCTGAGTCAACCGACGCCCATCGCTGCGCTCCGCACACGCTGCTCTCTCCACAAAGTCCGGCCTTTTTGCTCCGGGTTTCCAGCGTTTGGAGCGGAGCCAGAATTCCCCAGGAGCTGCTCCTCAGGATGTTGAGGTATATTTTCCCTCCCCACTCGCAAGGATTAGTGATTTGCCTTTTTTTTTTTTTTTTTTCACAAGAGAAATATTTGGATATCGCTGTCAGAGGAGAGTTCAGATCACACCCAGAAGACGTAAAGAACTTAATACGGAGGGATGCTAATGTCAGGAAATATTTTAAATGTCTTACTAGCAGATCTAGTTAAAATCAACTTTTTAATCATTTTAATACTTATATTTGAGACTCTGGAAGCCCTATGAGTAGGCAAAGTGTGAAAAAAGATGAGTCATTCATGTTTTTGTGGTCCGCCTCAGTCTAAGTACAGGAGATGAAACACGCGATGTTGACTCCCGTGCGCAATCTGACGTCACAGTTTGCAAATTCGTGGAATTGCTCCACTTTGTCCCTAAAAAACACGATAGCAATAGTATCCAGAAGAGCAGAAGTCCGGATAGTGTTCTATTCTTGGCTGCACAGTGCAGCACAGAGTTCTACACAAACTTCCAGCCTCAGAGGATTTACGTGTCCAGTGGATACGTTTTATATATGACGGCAATGTGCCGGCTTAGAGTCGGCACACGATGGCTTTTCCAAATGCTAACTGCTGTTAGCTGCCTTAGCCTCGGTGACGCTGACGTAGTTTCCTGTGTCTCATTTGCATTTAAAGAGACAGGCGCTCAAAAGCGAGCGTTCTGAAAGGAATCCTTAAGGTATTTTGACCAAAGCATGTCACAGACATGCTCATTAGGACACCAGGGAACTAGGTTAACTTGTAGAAATAGGGTTTCTACTTTAACAATAAGGAAATGATCAGAATTATTATGAATACCCTGATTATTGTTTATGACTTATACGGAGAGTAGTCATTTAAATAGTTACCATTTTGTTTTCGGTAACCTCGCCAGCGTCTCTGGATTCATTTTGACTAACACCTCATTGTCCTCAATCAGGTGCAAAAAGTCATTTGAGGAGCAGAACAACAGGCTCTTGCTGGTAACTGTGATTTTGACACAGGGACTCATTATCAGCTCCACACTTCACCTTAGATCAGATGATAATGACCCATTTATCACCGACACTTGATGCCCCTGTCATTCTTAACAGCTCCCCACCAGGACAGAGGAAGCTTTTATTACTGTTCCTGAGATGTCGCTATTGTCTTCCAATACACAAAGACAAGGTGTCCTGATGGCCCCTGTGTGAGTCCCACGATGCACCCCCCCCCCCCCACCCCACCCCACCACCCCTTGTTGCACCGCTGAGTTTTCTCGCTATTGTGACTCGGCGCTACAATCATGAGGCTCGGCCAGAGTAGCAAGACAGGGGGAGGAGGACGTGAGGTTGCATGGGTGCTTTGAAAAGATGTGTGAAATAGGAGTATGGGTATTAAGGGACTTGGCTCAGCTGGGGATCTATTGTGCGAAAGGCTGAACCCCCTGTTGGCATCCATGATCTCCTCCATTGACAGAGAAGTTCTGCTCTACTTAAGTTTTTTTTCTTCACCTCTTTCTCACTCTCTCTCCCTCTCTGTGTGTCTGTCTGACCATGTCTTACTCAGAATGTTTCCATGCGGTTAAGTCGAGCCGTGATTGCGGTTGTAGCCTCGACTGCGCCGTTTAATTGGACTGCATTAGTTACGCACAGCCCATGGTTAAGAAGAAAGGGATTGGGCCTGGCCATCAAAGGGTTGGCGGTTCAAATTCTGGGACAGGTCAAAGGCTGGGGGGGCTGCCCGTGAGCAAGGCACCCAATCCCCCCATTGCTCAGATAAGTGCTGCCCACTGCTCCTGCACTCAGCATGTGTGGTTAAACGCTGAGGTCAAATTCACTCCCAGTAAATTGGTGTGTCCACAAACAAATAACTCATTCTAATAGAGAAATTGAACACTAGTTGATTTATTGAATAAAGTGTGACCGCTTTAAGCTTGTTAGTATAAGGCATTTTCCCGTGGCTGCCATTCTGATTCGTAGTAAACTTTAAAATGATTAAATAGTTTGAGCTGGCAGATCATAAACTTGGTCTCCACATAAGTTTAAAAATATACTGTTGTGTTTGTCTGTGTAGCAGCTTCTTCTGTTGTTTCCAGATTAAAGCTGTGGGATGGTAACTGTGGAGAATGAACAAAGTGCCCTCGGCAAATTAGATTTGATCGAACTTAAACACGCTGCGGTAATTCGACTCCCAATCGCATTACGTCCGTCTTTGACAAATTGGATTCAGGACACTTTTACTGGGATTAACGTGTTTTTGCGTGTGTTTTAAAAGTCCAGTTTTAGTTGGACTAACATTTATATAGTGTCTTTTTATCAGCCTTTTCTGCTATTTTGGTCTTAAGGCCACATTATACTTCTCCGACTGCGTAATGCGTTATCCGACTGCGTAACCACTGATACCCCTCGAGGCCTTCATACTTCTGCGTCGTGGTGACAAATACGCATTGCAATTTCCCGCCCGATCAGTAGGGGTCGCTACGCAAGGTAGTTGTGCTTTCGGCTACAGTGAGCAATGAGAACAACGAGAGAGAAAGACTGTCGTTGTTGTTGCAGCTGAAAGACATTGAAACAGTGGCTGTTTCTCACTTTTATGTGTCACGGAACGCAATTTTAAGATAATTTGAGGCTAGAAATTGGCCATTTAGAGTCTGTATTAAGATATGACGTATTTATAGTTTAGCAGCGACGTTGTCGGCGGTGATCTGCTCCGCCTCTGTGGATGAAGTTGCTGGTGGTGATCACTGGATCCAAACCAAATACACTCCAAATCAAATACATTGTTGTTTGTAAGAAACACAAAGATTTAGTAACAAAATCACAATTATACAGACAAGTAAATATCTATCTGTATGGATTTCGAGACATATTCATGGACAAAGCAAGCACATGAAATGATTGAAGTACACGTCCGACTAAAACCAGACATGGATTTTAGAATCCATGTTAAACATATTAGTTTTGAAACTAAATAGAGTCTCTCAAAGTCAGACTGACACGCCGAAACAATGCGATTTAGAGTCTAACTAAAACTGCATGTATGCCCTTAGAGTCCAGACCAGATTCAGACTCTGTGCACATATGTGTCACAGGTTTCTACCCCGGTCTTGCGACCAGAAATAATTAAAAAAAAGCTGTGACACAGAAGAATAAGAAAACAGAACCGATTTTAGACTGGGATATTTGTTTTATGACCGATTTTATGCTCGAACAGCTGAAAGAAGTGGACATTTTGAGGCTCATGACTGATAGGATGGTAGAAGGACGCGGACCGCCATCAAAGTGTGTTTAGGACGAATGTTCTGTCCACTCAGGATGGATGATCTTAGGGGGGGTCACTATGTACTCTTGAAATTGAATGGCACAAAGCTCCACAATTGTCTTTCTCAGAGCAGCAGAAGCTCATATGACAGTGTTTCCCCTCTAGTCGTGATATACGGTAAATTATTCTCATTCAAACTTATCTTTATTTTTCTCTTGGCGAATCGGATGCAGGTTGTGAGCATGTTTCGCGCTGACTCTGTGTGAATGTGTGTGTGTGTGTGTACATACACCTGTTTGCACAGCGTTATCCAGCTTGTCTGAGGCCAACAGGAGTCGCACAATCGTCAATAGTAGAAGTCTATAAAAACCTGTCAGCGACAAAGGGAGAACAAACAGCTGCAGTTTGTTCAGGATTTCCTCACAAATACGCGGCGAGGAGGACGGCGGGTAGTGAAGACACGGAGAGAGTTGGTTAGCGTTTGACTCTCATTGTGGGAAAAGAGATGAAGGGAGGATGAAAGGGGGGAGGTCTGTGTCACTCACTCTCCAGAGTTATGCTACAGAGAAGAAAGTGGAGTTATTACAGAGACTTGATGCTGATATTTAACCCTGCACATTAAAAAAAACACATCAAGTGAAAGATTTATTCAGATTATTGAAAAGAATAAAGTGCCCAGATATAAATAAAAGTAAAATTGAGAGTGGAAAACATAACAATACAATACGACGACTACTACTAATAAAAAATAAATGGTGAATGTAAATAAGTACTTTAATAGTGTGTATTAGGAATGTGAATCTTTGATTCGATTCAAAATCTATTCTCGATTCTGTGTTAAGGCAAATTATGGCATCAAAACAATACAGTTTGTATAAGATAACGTGATAATGTGATCACACAAAGGCAAACTTGAGACAAAAGTTAACGTTTATTCATTCAAAACAAATAAAAACTTACTTACTGTACCAAAAAATGACTTGAAGTTACAAAAATAAACTGTACACAAATAACACAAACTGGTGTTTTGTGTGGTTTTTCAAAATAGAAACTTAAAAAATAAAATTATATATATATTTTTTTTTTTTTTTCACCCCTAGTGTGTATAAGTTCTATTGAACTTGTTCCCGTGTTTTTATCTGACGTCAGACTCCAGGAGTTGTCTAAAAACCCACACACACACACACACACGCACACATGCTGGTTGTAAAATGTCCTTTGCTGATGCAGGCACTTAGGACCGGGGGACAAATGTGCTCCCCGCTGACCACATGTGGCCTGTGAAAAAAGGAAATGAGGAAGGACTGTGAGAAAAAAAAAAAAAAAAAAAAGTTCTACCGTCAAGTGTCACAGTTTGTTCTGGGGTCAGGAAGCTGCATGTGTTTGGCTGCTGTGGCCCCTTTAAAAACGTCCACTCTCTTACACTTTGTTCCGTGACTTCATGCGACTCTGCCTCGCGACGTCAGCCGACGCTGAAGTCGCTTCGCTCTCGGGGAAGAGGACGTTGAAGAGCACTTTGCTAATTAGTCAAATGTGTGTGAGATGTGAATGACAACAGTGTCCCCCCCGGCTCACACTGTCCCCACGGGATAAGTTACCACAATAGGAGCGCAACACTATAGAGCCCTTGTGCAAACAAAAAGTGTTCTCCAATGAAGGAGGCATTTAAAAATGATGGCTCTTCACTGTGTCTTCTCAGCCCCTCTCCTTCAGAGCCCCCTCTGTTTTTTTTTTGTGTCATTCTCGCCATCTTCTTCTCTCAAATCTCACCTCACCACTGTCCCGTTTCAGGACATTTGGCCCCCGGGTTAAACCAAATGTCGCCTTTCCTGTCCTTTTTTTCCCCGAGATGTTTCCAGAGGCGGATCGGCGCGAGGAGCGGTAAAGAAGAGTCGAGATTGGCAAGACGAGAGGGAAAGAGAGGGAGAAAAAACCCCCAAAAAAACGTGGGGTACTGGGATCAGAGGTAGAGAGTGGAGTGATTAAAATTCATCCCACGGTGCAAACAAAGGGAGGAATGAAAAAGGAGGAGAGAAGCAAGAATGGAGGGGGGGGGGGGGGGGGGGGGGGTGAGGGGTGTAAGAAAGATTTGGGGTGAAAAGAAGATTGTAAGCCTCAGCAGATCCCTGAACTGAACACCCCACCACCACCACCACCTCCACCCCCCCCCCCCCCCCAAAATGACTGCCTTTGACTCACAGTACAATTATCTAGTGAGACTATACGGGAAAGAAGCGAAGGTAAAGTGGGTGAGGATCGGGGTAAAGAAAAGTAGAAGATGGATAGATGAAAAGCAAGAGAGAGAGAGAGAGAGGGCATTAATTATTCGTTTTGCTGAGGCAGAGGCTGAACAGGGGTCAACAATTGACTCAATTACAAGACAAACTCTCCAAGGACCCTACACCAGCACTCACAGCAGACCCCGTAGCTCTTGGGGCAGGCTGTTGATTTTTTTTTTTTTTTGCCTCCCCTCTTCTCCCCCGCCCTCTCTTTTCTCTTTTCTTTGCCTGTAAATGTTTGCCCCTCTTCAGGTGGCCCCCTGGCAGACGCAGGAACTCCACAGAACCTCGGGCGAGACTTTAACCTTTTCAGCCACTGAATGATTCAGTCGCAGGGAGAGAGAGGGAGTGAAGAGGCAGATGAAGGGCGAGAAGCCTTCTCTTTGTCAGAGGCCTTTATGGCTTGTAATGAATAAAAAAACGTCTGGTGGTGGTGACCAAAATGGAGGTTGTTTTTTTTTCCCTCCATAGCACAGGTGGAATTTTCATTTTCTGGAACAGTGATATGAATAGTTTTTATTTTTTCATAGGTTTATGAAAGATAACTTAATATGACATTTACAAGGGCTTTTGTACATTAATAATAGAGAGAAGATCATAAAACATCTATTTTTATTTAAAGGTGCATTATGTAATAAATCTAAAGCAACTGGCCATAAAATCCTCCTAATATGTCACAGAGACTCAGGAATAATGTTCATATAACAAACTGAACTCACCAACAACAACAGTACAGACAAAATATTTGCATTAAAAAATATATTTTGCAGACTGCAAATCATGTTTTGGCATGTGGCGCCACCTACCGCTATCTACCAATCGTTGCAGTCAGTAGAGTCTCAGCTGACGAGCAACCACGGGTTGCCAGTTACGTCTGAAAACAAAACCTAAAAGACCTCTGTGTTTTGAATTTGAATGTAGTAACAGTTTTTGGCCACATTCTTACATATGGCGCCTTTAATGAAAGAATTCAATAACAGTATATCGTAATGTTATTTTCTTCTTAAGGGTTAGGGTTAGTATGTATATATATATATATATATATATATATATATATATATATATATATATATATATATATAATGTTAATGCACTAATACATAATTACCACAGATTTGTGAAATGTTTCTCTCTTTAGTCATTAGTTTTTTTTTTCCTGTCCATAAAATCATTTTAAAACCAGAATGAACTGGTTTCTTCAACTTTCACTCTTCTCCAATTCTTAATCTTTAATTATCTGACATTTTGTCTTTGATTACCCTACCCATGAATAAACGATATATTTAGACAGTTTTTACATGTCCGTTAATATTAGAACTTTTTTTTTTATGATTCCATCCTGATCATTTACAGATACAACCTGTCATTTTGACACAAATCTCTCTCCTCCGTCAGTCGAAATGTTTGCTCAACACTGCTCTCTCTCTTTCTCCCAGTCTCTTCTTCTTCTTCCATCCTCTCTCTCTTTTCCATCCTCCCTTGTTTCTCTTTGTCGCGCTCACTCTCTCCACCTTTCTCCGTCTCTTGTCTTTCAGTCTCTTTCGTCGATCCCCTCTCGTTTCCCCCCTCCGCTCCTCTTTTGTAAGAGAGAAAGGAGACGACATGAATACCACACACACTTTGAGTCACTCGCTGCAAACGTTACGGCCGCCAGATTTTTTTCCATCTCCAGTGAATCACTTTACTCTCTCGCTTCTACAAGAAACACTGGCAAAAATATATCCTCCTTGTATGTATATTTTCTCCTTATATCAGGACTTTTTATTTCTCTATAGAGAGATAAGTATATTCCAGGATATCAAATATCCTTAAATCCTTAATCAGGATGAGTTTATGGATATTAACATTTCTTTGTGTCTATTCTAAGCAATGCAATACCTTCATTTCTGATTCCATTCATTGTCTAAAGTCAATAAATGCATAAGAGATCATCATTTTTAAGTCTCTCTGAAATGGTTTTATTTAAAACCTGGAGAAAGAGTCATGACTTTGCTTTTATGATGGCCATTTGCCTTTATTTCTGTTACTATATCGGTAAATGTCGGGGAAAGATTAAGATAAGGGAAAGTTAAGGAAATAGAACTGAGCCCCAAAATAATTATTTTTACTCAGAAAGAACCACCTGCAACCGATCCATTTATCTAATTCAAGGAGACGTTTGTACCTTGTTTGTCTTTTAATTCCACATCCTCATAGTTTTGCTGCTCTCACATCATATGGGATGGATGGAGGGGATGAGAAAGATTGTCACTGTGAGTGTTTATGTCATTGGACTCATAAAAGGAAGGTGAAGAATATGCATTTCCTCACTTCTGCACTGATTATTTATCAGTATGCCAACTCGCAGCGGTAGCTCTAACGACAAATACGGGTTACACAATCGAAAATATCGGTCATTTCTGGCGTGAAAGGAGACGTGGTAACAGGTTTTGTCTTGTCGTGATGTCATCAACGTGAATCTGACCACAGTGGTCACTCTTCAGCAGAATTTAAAAGTGGCTCTGTACAGTGTTTTTCAAAATAAGAGTTGCTTTCTGTCCGTCGAAACACGCCAGAATGTTCTGCGGGAGCCCAGAGAAAGAGTGATTGGAAAATCCTCCGCTATAATAGGCGTACGGAAGGACAGACACAAATTGTCTGTGCGTGTGTGTGTGTGTGTGTGTGTGTGAGAGAGAGAGAGAGAGAGAGAGAGAGAATGTGCAAGTCTTTATTGAGCCATTCACTTGCTGGTGACGTAAACTGTGCCATTCTTTTTGTCACATTAGGTCCCTCGGGTCATCAGGACCGTCGGCCGCCCTCTCCATTCTGTTTGTGTCTGGATTTGTTTGTATACGTGTGTGTGTGTGTGTGTGTGTGTGTGTGTGTGTGTGTGTGTGTGTGTGTAAATGATTAGTTTAACTGTGTATTCCATACTTTTTGTTTGAGACTGTTTTTTCTTGTATTTCTTCCCTCTTCAGGACCTTTTTTCTGACATAAACACTGATCTTGGAGACCAAAACCTGGTCCGAATATGACAGAACCTCATTTCTAAGGAAGTGAATAGAAGTCAGTGCAAGTCTTAGGGATAGTGTGTGTGTGTGTGTGTGTGTGTGTGTGTGTGTGTGTGTGTGTGTGTGTGTGTGTGTGTGTGTGTGTGTGTGTGTGTGTGTGTGTGTGTGTGTGTGTGTGTGTGTGTGTGTGTGTGTGTGTGTGTGTCCTCTGCGCATCACTGAGCACTGCACGGAGATACAGAGTGGAATTTAGGGCCGAGACGCAGTGAAAGGGAGCCCCTTCCTCATGCATGAGATAGGATCACTGTTTACATGCACACATAGCGGGGGGGGGGGGGGGGAGAGGTTCTGTAAGTGGAAAAAAACATCTCCGACAATTTCTGATGAAAAGCAACTTTCATTTTGACCACATGTAAATGAAAACCATACGTCGATATTGACGAGACAGGATGGAAATACACTGTAAGTTATGTTAAAAAGGATGTGAATCATAATCTTAATCTCTCTTCACGAGTCAGACTTGACATATTTCATCAAGAAACAGACACATCTGACAGTTCCTGACGTTTACGCACACAGCGATACATGAGAACACTTTCTCACTCACACATGTTCAAACTAAAACTAAAGTCCAACAGAGACTGTTGAGTCTTTTTTTTCTATTGCCAGATGTTGGCATTGGTTCCTTCTTCTCTCGAAATCGTGTCTTTGAGGACATGTGTGCTGCTCTTATGAATGGATAGAACAGTTTGGGTAAAAAACCGTGACGTCAGTGTGAACATCTTGTGATGAGGTCACGTCTCGTGTCCACTCGTCAGCGACTTTACAGTAAGTGACACTGTCCGTGTGTGTGGTCGCCTCACGGCAACGAAATGAGAAAATCTCCCGGATTTATTTCACAAGCGGTTTAAGCCGAGCGTCGGTCGAGAGGGTTGAAATTCCTCATATGTTTTCGTTTGTGCGCTTGTTTGTTATTAATGATTGTGCATGCGTGCGAGCCAGCGTGTGTGATTGGACACACACAGCTTGGTGAGGACCGACAGGAAGTGAACGTGAGGACGGTTTGGCTGATCGTCACGTTCTGTCACACCTTAGACTTGGACTGTTTATTGAGACTTTAGGGTTAGGGTTAGGGTAAGGTTTGGTTAAGGGTTAGGGTGATGCATTGTGATGGTTAATGTGATGGTGTGTGGTTGTGTGTGTGTGTGTGTGTGTGTGTGTGTGTGTGTGTGTGTGTGTGTGTGTGTGTGTGTGTGTGTGTGTGTGTGTGAGAGAGAGAGAGAGAGGCAGAGAGGGAGAGTTTGTTGTCCCACCAGGGCTGTAATTAAGTAGCATTAGCATAACTACAAGGCAACAAATGAACTAATCACTCATTTACATGCACAGTTTAACCAAGTTAAGGCCATAGTCTGACTAAGACCGGCAACCGGACGACTTGCCTAGTCTGACTACACTCATAGAAATAAAAGTGCTAAGTAGAACCACATAAGGTTCTTTGGCTTGTCCTCATAGGAGAACCCTTTTTGGCTCCAGGTGGAGCCTTTTTTATAAAGGTTCCACCTGGAACCCTTTTGGAGAGTTCCACCCATCTCTTGATCAAAATGGTTCTTACTGGAACCATTAGTGTTACCAAGAACCCTTGAAAAACCCTTTCTTCGGGAAATGGTTTTTCTGAAGCAAATGGTTCCAGGTAGAACCTCAGCCCTTGTAGAATGACCCTTTTGGAACCCTTATTTCTAAGAGTGTACACTCTTAGAAATAAAAGTAGAACCATATAGGGTTCTTCGGCTTGTCCTCATAGGAGAACCCTTTTTGGCTCCAGGTGGAGCCTTTTTTATAAAGGTTCCACCTGGAACCCTTTTGGAGAGTTCCACCCATCTCTTGATCAAAATGGTTCTTACTGGAACCATTAGTGTTACCAAGAACCCTTGAAAAACCCTTTCTTCGGGAAATGGTTTTTCTGAAGCAAATGGTTCCAGGTAGAACCTCAGCCCTTGTAGAATGACCCTTTTGGAACCCTTATTTCTAAGAGTGTACACTCTTAGAAATAAAAGTAGAACCATATAGGGTTCTTCGGCTTGTCCTCATAGGAGAACCTTTTTTGGCTCTGTAAGTTTCTGTTAATCGTGATACACATTAGATCACAGAGTGTGACTCTTGTGGTTGCCACCTTGTCTGAAGAAAGACGCGCATGCACAATTTTGACGCACACGCAGAAGTCTGACTCCAGTCCGACTAAGCGTACACATGCAGGAGCGATTATAGCATTATGCAGGTATGTTAGTCCAGCTAAGACTTGCTCGGTTTCAGTCAGACTAATGTGTTTACATGACATTAAGGCAAACCAAATTATGGTCTTAGTCCGACTAAAATCACCACCACCACCACACACAGTTTGTACAGCTCAGTAAGCCAGAATGTCAAATGCACACTGACAGGTTTGTCCGTTTTGTTTGTGCTGCCGTAGAAACATGGCGGTGCAAGATGGCAGCCGTCATAAATGGTTTATTTTAAGACGATACCGATACACACATGATTTGTCTTCTCTGACAATAAGCGTCACTTGGCGGACGTCTGAATAACTCGGCAAATGTGTAATTTGCGTCCACGGTGTCACGCACGACAAAGTAATAACTCCTCTCATCTCCTTTGTTTAATCGGCTTGGCAGACATCGTGGCCACCGATTGGCGCAGCACAGCAGTCGTGTTGTTTGTGAGCGCTTTGATGTGCACACTACACATGGGTGTGTGTTTATGTAAGCGTGTGTATGCGTTTCGGTGTTTTGTTTGGTTTGCAGACGGCCATGACTCGTCTCATCCTGACAGCACCTCAGCCAGCCCTCTCATTCCATTAGGTAAAAGTGTGTGTGTGTGTGTGTGTGTGTGTGTGTGTGTGTGTGTGCGTGCATGCATGCGTGTGTGTGTCACATCTTAAGCCCCAAACATTAGCTCAGGGATCCCCGGGGCCAATTAAAAGCTCACGCAGAACCCAGATGCCCCGCCCCCTTCTTCTAACATCTGGGTATTAAACAAAAACGCCTGCGTTACATTAGTTATGAAGTCAGCAGCTCTGAGGACGGACCACACAGGAGAAGTGCAAACTTCACAATATGCCTGCGTGTATATGATCCAAATAACTTACCCTGTAATTTGTTCACTGTGTAAATTGATGAGGTTTGTTTAACTCGGCGCGGAATGGAATCGTTTTCCAGCCCTACTGTTTTGCGTCTTCAAAATGTGTCATCAAGATCGGTAGTCATCAGTTTCTGTGTGAGTTATACTTGACTGAACCAGTGCAGGCAGGCGGGGATGAGGCAAAAACTCCGAGGAGGAAGTGTTGCTCTGCATGTTGAAGTCGTTCTTTTTAATAAACGTGGACAGGACAGGAATCCAAATGACCAGGCATCGCTTTTTTTTTTGTTTTTCCCTCGTGACTTTTTGGGGGAAGAGGAACGCAGTGAGAGGAGGAGGAGGAGGAGAAAGAAAGTGTACAGATGAGAGGTGGCAGGTTCAAGGGAAGCATGAAAGTGATGATGTAACACCGTGTAAAACAATGACCCTGCACGCACACACACACACACACACACAGGTGTGTACATTTAGTCATACAACTGTCAAGTGATACAGACAAGTTTCCACATGTGTGAAACATTTAAGCACAGTCTACATTCTCATGGTATAATAGACTCATCCACTTTTATGCATACATGTCCAGCTTTTGTTGTTTTTAAAGTGCTTTATAAATAAAGTTAGATTGGATTGGATTGGTTTAACCCTGAGAACACAGAACAGAGCATTTCAGCTGCTTTATTCCATTACTATGTTAAATTGTACAGTTTATACAGAGGTTATAACCATATGTGCAATATAGAGTTTATTATATCCTTTCTTTTTCAGCACAACCTATAAGCAATCTGATGAAACATTTCTTTAATTTTCACTAATTATAGCAAAAAGTACTCAAAATGTTTAAAGGTGCATTATGTAATAAATCTAAAGCAACTGGCCATAAAATCCTCCTAATATGTGACAGAGACTCAGGAATAATGTTCATATAACAAACTGAACTCACCAACAACAACAGTACAGACAAAATATTTGCATTGAAAAATATATTTTGCAGACTGCAAATCGCGTTTATGTTTTGAATTCATGTTTTGGCATGTGGCGCCACCTACCGCAGTCTACCAATCATTGCAGTCAGTAGAGTCTCAGCTTCTGAGCAACCACGGGTTGCCAGTTACGTCTGAGCTACAACGGCGGAGAAAACGAAACCTATAGGACCTTGGTATTTCGGATTTGAGTGTAGTAACCGTTTTTGGCCACATTCTTACATATGGCGCCTTTAAATTCTGATTTATTTTGCGAAATTTGGAAATACGGTATGAAGTTCGCTTAGTCTATTTTGTGACATCTGCACAATTATCGCTACGTTCCCTGTTAAACATGCAATATAAAATGAATCATAACTTTGACTCAACATCACATAAGAAGGCTAATAAACACCTAATATGCCTTAATGTTAAAGCCTGAATATGTGACCTATAAACACACACCCCCAGGATGTCCATATAAGGAGTTGTGTATTTTTTTCCCACTGCAAATTTACCATGGGTGCACCTGTGACACAGATCCATGCCACGTAAACACTAAAGGCCACATTATACTTCTCCGACTGCATATGCGTTATCCGTCTGCGTCACCACGGAGACGCCTCGAGCATTTATACTTCTGCGTCGTGGTGACGGACACTCGCTGCAATTTCCCGCCCGATCAGTAGGGGTCGCTGCGCAAGGTTGTTGTGCTTCTGGCTACAGTGAGCAATGGCGTCCGAGAAAGAAAGAGAGAGAAAGACTGTTGTTGTTGAAAAAGTGGCCGTTTCTCACTTTTCTGTGTGACGGAACGCAGTTTTAAGATAATTTGAGGCGAGAAATTGGCCATTTAGAGTCTAAACATGTGCTGTGTGTCTTAAGATATGACGTATTTATAGTTCAGCAGCGGCGTTATCGGCGGGGATCAGCTCCGCCTCTGTCAGGACGCCCGGAGCGCACTGAGAGCCGGCACAGAGCAGCTTCGCTCTGCCTGTCCTGAGGACCAATCGCAGCTCTTGCCGTCTCCGTAGTCCTTTGACGGAGTGACGGACACTTAAAAAATATTTCGTGCAGACGGAGACTACGCAGAGGCTCTTCGACAGTCTCTGCGTTGACGCAGAGTCTCTACGTAGCCTACGCAGAGCACTTTACGCAGAAGTATAAATTGGGCTTAAGGGTTAAATAAAAAAATACAGGTGCAGAGTTTAGAAAAATGTGTGCGTGCCAAACCTCTGTAGGCTACACTGCCTGCTAGCTGCCATGTTCAAACATAGAAAACGCATGTAACAAAAAAAAAAACGTTTTTACAACTGCGAGTCCAACTGTGTTATGTTAGTCTCACGCTAAAATGGTGGAAAACCCCTTAACAGTCTGAACATTTCATATTGCCTTTCCATATTCATAGGTTTTTATGGCTCTTACAGTAGAGTAACAGCTGGACTTCAGTTTGGGACTGCTCCGTTTCTGCACGGTCAGCTCCGTACGGCAGCTTCACATGGTTTATGGGTGTTTTACACGACCGGGATAAAGTTGTTTGGTATATGTTGGTGTTTTATCCACGCTGAACTGACATTTTGGGAACACTGCTTTTGGAAAAAACAGGTCCCAGAGTGGGGAAAATCTAAAAAAAAGTGCCACCCTTGCATTTTTGTATACTGCTTTGGGAAAACGATGATATCGTAGTCCCACCTGTCTCTCTCGCTCTTGCGTTCGCTGTCACTTTCTTCATCGTCATAGTCTTCCTCGCTTTTTGATACCTTTTTATTTGGTTTGTTTAATTCTGCCTCTGTGATTGTATACACTGTGATGTATAATTATAATAAAGCATTTAAAAAGAAAAAAAAACAGTGCGTATACGCAGTGTATGCGCATGTTCATCACATCCTTCTATGTTTTTAGTGTATTTCTGTAGCAGCATTACAGCGCCACATACAGGCCTGGCATATGTACTACAGTGTTTAGAGCCATTTTAAGACATTTCTTGATATGATATGCTTTGTTTACAGAAAACTATTGTGGCCTAAGTCTGTTTAGTTTACTCTAACTGTGGAAGCATTCAGATTTCTCTAAGGGACGTTAAAGAGCCCCACCGTAAGCTATCGTATCATAGTGTTTGATCAGTTTTGACCACGTTACAAAAACATAAAAGTAGGATTTTTTTTTTGTGGTTGCTGCGATGACTCAGTTTTCTACTGACGTATCGATTTGTGTTTGACGTGTTGGAAAGAGGTCAGACCATGATTCACAACATCTGGGAAAGAAAGGGTTTTCTTGGGTCAGAGGGAGAAAACAAGTGAACACGTTTACACTCTTAGAAATAAGGGTTCTTCTACAAGGGCTGAGGTTCTACCTCCATTTGAACCATTTGCTTCTGAAAAACCCTTTTCCGAAGAAAGGGGTTTTCAAGGGTTCTTGGTAACACTAATGGTTCCAGTGAGAACCATTTTGACAGGGGAAACCTTTAAAACGCCTTCCCTGAATAAAGGGTTTTAAAAGGGTTCTTGGTGGAACCCTCCAAAAGGGTTCCAAAAAGCCTCCAAATGGGAGCCAAAAAGGGTTCTCCTATGAGGACAAGCCGAAGAACCTTATATGGTTCTACTTAGCACTTTTATTTCCAAGAGTCTACAATGTTCTGGCATAATATTCTGCACTCTGCGTTACATTTTTTAAACATTGTTTTAATGTGTAGTATATATAGGATGAGGAATCACCTTGCCTGACCGCCAAAGGATTTGTCAGCCTTCAATGAAAAAAGCGAGCGGCCAATAAATCCACGGCCGTCTCTTTATGATTCTCACCGCTTTGTTTTTATTTTCCTTCTTGCTGCCTGCATGTGGCCCTGTACATATCCTCGTTTCCCCTCTGTGAGAGGCTCTCAGCGCTGTGGTCACCGCGTTCGTCTGGTGGCCTGCAGGCCGCCTGCACGCTGTCGTCGTTTTTTGGAGGGACCGTGCCGCGGTTTTCTCCCACACACCAAATACAAACACGTGCGCATACGCAAGAAAACACACAGATGGACACTCGCTCACAGTGTGTGTCTCTGCGTTCCTTTGTGTGTGTGTGTGTGTGTGTGTGTCTCAGCTGCACATTGGATGTCCTCCCCCGCACACACTCATTCTCCCCCTCCTCCATCTCCTGGAGCCCCTCTGTCTCTCCCTTTTCCTCTGTCCTTCTCTTTCCTCAGGAGTTTTCCACCTCCTCTCTTTCTTCCCTTCACTTCCAGCTGTGTTATACAGCTCAGGAATATAAGTAGCAGGCCCCGTCTGCTATAAATATCGCCTGCCCACCCAAGACTGTTAGGATTATTATTTTTTCTTAAAATCACTGTGGTCGTCCTATAAACCAAACAGATTATTATCTGGTTTTTGTTCCCCGCTGCGGGTCCTTATGTATCAGGCAAGTTACGTTGCGTTTCAGCGAGCTTGGACGTCTTCTTTCTGCTGGCGTGTCAGGGAGGGAGATGACATTTTTAAGGCCTTTGACTTCCTCTCTGAGCGGCGATGAGTAGAAAAAAAAATGACGTCAAGCTTCATGCAGAGGACGGGAGGAGGAGGAGAAGAGCAACAACCAGTTGGGTGGCGTCCGGGAGCACTGGCGAAGGTGAAGACGAGCGTTTAGCTGGATTTACAATGACGGAGCGCCGTTGGAAAAACAGGGGGATGGGCTTCCAGTTGTTTATAGATGGCGCTGTGCTGCATGCTGCCGTCGGTCTGCAGCTGGGAGCCAGCTGTGCGAATCAACCTCTCCTCATCTGCTTTATCCATCCATCCCTGTCTCCTTCTCTTTTTTTTCCTCTTCCCTTATTTCCTCCGGCACTTCTCCTTAAAAGGAGTTCAAAGAAATATTTGTGGCCGGGGCGTTTTGTACACGATACGGTGACATGTAAGAAATCGGAGAAAAAAAAAGGGGGAAGACAAGACATGAGTTAGATGTTACATGTTTGACAGAGGAGAGGAGAGAGAGAAAAAGGTGTGTCCGGGAGAGAGGAGAAGAGACTGGAGGGGAAAGAAAGAGGGAGGGAGGGAGGGAGGGAGGGAGCGGGGTACAGGAAACCACAGGTATGTGCAGGATGGCGGGTGGGTGGCCTGGGAGAGAGGACAGAGAAAATATGGGCATGTGGAGGAGTGCTGGAACAGCAAGTTATGGGGGAAACTAAATTCAAATAAGTTGTTAACAACCACGTTTTTAGTCGTCTCTTTGCTCCGAGCCTGGAACCTGACAATCGGTGAAACACGACTAAGCAACAAAACGCTATCGAGTGTGTGAAACGACGATCACGGCCGAGTTAACGACGTGAGCGAAGACATTAGTTTTCAACATGTGCGAGACATAAACTCTCATCGGCGTCTGCCGTTTTTCTGCTGCTGTGTGCGGTTTTTTTTTTACGCTCAAATCCCACACTATTTAGTATTATTTCGTAGTCGTGTTGGAGGTGCCGCGCTCAGGTCCTCCTCTCTGTGCCTCCGTGTCTGTCATCAGTCACTCCGGCTGTGTAGCAACAAGGGATCAACGTTTCATTCTGTCATTTCAACAAGACGAGGAACCCCAGCAGTGAGACATCAGCACCGTATAATCCCCCCCCCCCCTCAGGCCCCCCAGCCCACAGTTTACAGTACAGGGATCTGTGAGGTGTGAATCACTGGGTTGAAACCACGGTTACAGTGTTGACTGTATTAAACCACAGTGCTAGTGTAGTAAACACCAATTTGGAGAGTCTTGTCTCTAAAATGTGGCTACTGGATGACATGTGCGGGGATTAATATGGAGAGTATGGGAACATAATTTCTTGGACATTGTATTTTTTAAATCAGCAGGGAAAAAAAATTGTAGTTATCTTACTTTGTTTTTAATTTCCATAACATGGAAAAAACACGTCTACATCGACATCTTCAACTGTAAAATTCATATGTAAAAGTTTTTTGTCCGCTTGTATCAGGAATTCACTCGATGATTTCACTTACTGTCATAAGTGGCTGCTTCTCTGCTCCCGTTATGTCACAAATTAGCTGCCATCGCTTCTGGAATTAACAAAGATTAAAGCAGTTTCTGTTAATAAGTCGATATGACATTAATCTGCCCTGCAGCAGGTTCTGTGAATAGGGCTTATTGTACGTTACAGTGATGTCTCCAGTCCTGTGGCCTTTTCGGTGGTCACACCATTGGCCCCCATCACATTACAGCAGCTGTAAAGAATTCAGAGAGTGTGGGGTAAGAAAAAAAAAAAAAAAAAAGGGGGTAAAAACACAACGGGAGGGTGGGAGGATGGGAGGGTGGGGGGGGGGGAAGAAAAGCAGGGAAGGAGAAGGGGGGAGAGTCTGTGTTAGGTGGGGGGGTTACAAAAACAAAGCCAGAACTTAAAAACAAAGTTTACCACTGAAGGAAAACAACTGGGGTAGAAAAAGTCAGTGGGTGAGGAGAGAAAGACACAGGATGAAGGAGAAAAAAAAAATGGAAAAAGAAGTTGAATCTGGATTGTGGTTGGCTGAGGACCGAAGCCCCGCCCAGATCCCCCCCCCCCACACACACTCTGTCTCCAGCCCTAACACAACAGAATCTCCCACAAGCCCAGCCACATCAGGAACGGCTGGCTACATTATAGCTGCCATTATCGTCTCTCAAGTCATAACAGCCAGAGAACACCCACCTCGACTGCAGCACCGCCAGCAGGGGGAGGGGCGAAAGGGAGAGGTTACAAGAGCAGGAATGAGCTGAGAGAGAGTGAGCGAGAGAGAGAGAGAGAGAGGGAGAATCAGGGAGTTTGGAGGCAGCGGGGGAGAAGAGGGAGCCAGAGATAGACAGAGATAGTGATATACGGCCATGGAAAAGGGAGAATGAGAAGATGAAAGTGGGGAATGAGGGAGAGGGTGGAGGGAAAATACTTTCAGATGGGTGTTTACACTACTCTGTATACTACTCAAAAAAAAAAGTTTTATTTGAGCTTTTTTTTTGTGTGTGTATCTGCTGCCCCAGTCAAAGATTACACAGCAAACAGAAAACCAAGAACACACATGAGCTTGTGTCTGTCATTTACTCGCAGAGCAAAGGAGAAATGAGGTTAAGAAGAAAGAGGGGGGGGGGGGCATCATCAGTTGATGCCATTTTTCACATTGGCTGGGGAGGGAGGGAGAGAGGGAGGGAGCGGTCTAATGTTACACCCCAGAGTGGAGCGGTGCAGGAGCGGAGCTGGATCAGGTCCTTTTGTCTGACAAGACTGGTGACCTGTGGAAAAGTCTGTCCCCTCAGGAGAATGTCCCCAAAGGGAGGGGGACAGACACTATGGGAATGGCACAAATGGCCGACAAGACGAAACACTCTTTCTGTTTTGTTTTGTTCCTTTTCTGTTAGCAGCAACACCGTCTATGGTGGTAGGTGTAATAGCAGAACAACCTATTTTAATTTAGGAGCAAAATCTGACACTTTTATATAGGCTAATACACAATTAATGATGGGTCTCTATGTTCAAAGGTCATCAGAAAAATTATGCAGTAAAAGCTGTTCAACAAGGGCCCACGGTTGGTGTAGTGGTTAGCGCTCTCGCCTTTGCTGCAAGAACACCCAGATTTGAGTCCCGGTTGGGACAACTTCGAGCCCCGGTTGGAACAAGGGCCTTTCTGCATGGAGTTTGCATGTTCTCCCCGTGTGTGTGTGGGTATTTCCAGATTCTCTGGCTTCCTCCCACAGTCCAAAAACATGGAGATTTGGGGATTAGGTGAATGGGTCACTCTGCGAGGGACTGGCGAGCTGTCCAGGGTGTAACCCCGCCTACCGCCCTGTGTCAGCTGAGGTGGGCACAGCACTCCCCGCGATCCTCCCGTGGAGGATAAAGCGGTAGATGATGGATGGAAGCTGTTCAACGAATACAACACGTGTGAAGTTGTTGATCTGTTGTGTTGTGTGTCATTAAGGTAATACTGCAGATAATATGTCAGAAAAGGTACTGGGAATTGCTTAAAAAGGTCCAGTATGCAGTACCGGAGCACCACTAGGGCTGTGTTTCCATCATTGCACAGTACGGTATGGCTCGGAAAGGTTAAGCCCTCGGTCAGGCTTGTGTTTCGACCGAGAACAGTACCTTTGCTTGGTAGGCAGGGATGTGCGATGTGCCCGATGGCTCTGACGGCAAGATACGTAGCATGACATACCCATGCACCGACATCGTACAACGACATAGAACGTGACACAACAGACAACAACGGACTTGGTTTGTGGCTGTTGTCTCAACAAGACGTCAAGATTTGTATGAGAATAAACTGTAGACGTTGATGGGTTAGGGTTAGGGTTACGCTTTTCTGGGTCATGGGTCAAGCTCCACCCGTACCATACCATTACTCTGGTAGCCCAAGGGAAAGGTACCAAAAAATGTAATAGTTGGGGCCAGTTATTTCGGCACTATTCCTAATGGAAATATGCCAAAACAATATGTACGTAAATTAACTGTTCCAATTGGTGGAAACACACTGTAGAAGTCTCAGTGAAGCATGCATGTCAAACCAAAACAAAAGTGATTATAACAACCGATATAAGCTGTCATACCTGCAACATAATGTATATGTTAAGTAACTTACGAGTCAGAAGAAGAACGGTAGAGCTTGGAGTCATTTTAGAGCCATTCCTGGAGCCTTTGTAGCCAATAAAGCAAGATTTCTTTGGAAGTAAATCCAGAGATTCACCTTCAGTTGGACTAACGTTAGAGTTATCAGGTGGTGTATATGAGGAGGGGAGTGTTTAAATTGACATCAGGCTATTTTGAATCATGGTTTTTACCCCAATAATGACATATGGTCTGATGTGAGAAATAAAGTTTGGGTTAAATGTGGGTTTTGCTGTGAGGCTTTTCCTCTACGCTGTGTGTCAATATTTGCAAAGATAATGCCGAATTGTTGTTGCATGAGTCTGGAAGTCGCACAATCATCCATTATAAGAGATTATTCAACTGTAAATTTGCAAACATCATCCTCATTAGCTGGTCATGCCAGGACAAGTACGACCGTACCAGTTAAACACCTGATGAATAAGGTGTGGATTAAAATTGGTCCCTTTAAGAGGAATGTGTGTTTTTTTTCTTTCTTTCTTTCTTTCTTTAACCTGAGGTAAGGGAAACCTTCTAAATGTTTGACTCCCTTCAGAGAAAAAATACCTGATTTGCTGTAGTATTTAGCTTTTGATGAATGGCAGGAGTTTACAATGCAGCGGTTGGGTTTCTGACAGTGAATGAGCAATGTTCCATGAACGCAATGAAAGCATCATTTATTTATAGGTGGGAAACTGTGTTGATGGGTTTGGTGCTGCAAGAGGAATGAGTCTGAAGTTTGTTGAAAAACTCATATAATATCTCAACATAGAATTATATGTTTAATGCTTTGATAATTGCACAACACTCTTAGAAACAAGGGTTTCTACAAGCGCTGAGGTTCTACCTGGAACCGTTTGCTTCTGAAAAACCCTTTCCCCAAAGAAAGGGTTTTTCAAGGGTTCTTGGTAACACTAATGGTTCCAGTAAGGACCATTTTGATCTAGAGAACTCTTTAAAACCCATTTTCTGAATAAAGGGTTTTCAAAGGGTTCATGGTGGAACCCTCCAAAAGGGTTCCAGGTGGAACCTTTCTAAAAAGGTATATCTGGAGCCAAAAAGGGTTCTCCTATGAGGACAAGCCGGAGAACCTTATATGGTTCTACTTAGCACTTTTATTTCTAAGAGTACACACTCTTAGGAGGGTTCCAAAAGGGTCCTTCTACAAGGGCTGAGGTTCTACCTGGAACCATTTGCTTCTGAAAAACCCTTTCCCCGAAGAAAGGGTTTTTCAAGGGTTCTTGGTAACACTAATGGTTCCAGTAAGAACAATTTGATCTAGAGAACTCTTTAAAACCCATTTCCTGAATAAAGGGTTTTCAAAGGGTACTTGGTGGAACCCTTCAAAAGGGTGCAAGGTTCTACCTGGAGCCAAAAAGGGTTCTCCTATGAGGACAAGCCAAAGAACCTTATATGGTTCTACTTAGCACTTTACAGCAGCCAGCATATTTCTTTTTGACATCATATGAATGAATTCAATAAACCCAAAACAGCTAGTACATCATTTATTATTGGACTTATTTCTAAGTTGCAGCTCAGTCATACTGTACAACCGCCCTGCGTGCTGTGTGTCCCTTTGAGTCATGGTTTATTCACATGGTTCCATCCCATTCGAGTACATGGTGGAGGATGTTCAGCAGAGAACAAACTGAGCATGATTAGAGACGTCGCTCTGGTGCGGCTTATTTGTACGGGGTGGTGATGTTGTTGGGTTAGCGAAGCTGTGTTTGACTGGGGAGGTTTTGGTTGTAGAAAGTGGCCCGAAAACTTCCTCTCTTCCGTCCTCGGCTCGTTCGGTCGGTTTGCGCCGAGCGCGCTGCGCCGCGGTGGAGCGGAGTTGTTTGGTTTGCCGTCTGATTTATGGCCTTGGGGTTTTTAATTTTCTGCTGCCCCATCTCTCTCAAACCCAACACCACAAATTACACTGGGGACCAAACTCCCTTAGTGTTTCTCACAAAATATTGACCTAAAATAGCACAATGCCACAACACCTGTGTCAACAGCACCATGGATGCAGGAAATCGTCCATCATGAGGAATCCAGATAGAGAATATATACTGTACCACCCTATATATATGGGTGTGTGTGTGTGTGTGTTACAAACATGTTTTTCAAAAAATTCAGCTCACGTCTCGTGTTATTAATTCTTACTTTACACTCAACACCATTTATCATGCCACACACACACACACACACACACACACACACACACACACACACACACTGGTTTCCATGACTTCAGAGGACATTACATTGACTTACATTCATTTCCTGGAACCTTTACCATATAATTACTACTGACCTAATCCTAACTCTGACCTTAACCTAACTTTAAAGCATGTCTTCACCTTAAAATATAGTCATTTTCGTTATGGAGGCTTGATTTTTGTCCCCATAATGTGACTGTGTAAACAGATTTAGGTCCCCACAACATAAGGAATACCAGGTTCACACAAACTGCAAATACACTTGTCTCCAAAACTCTCTTCTCGTACACACCTGCTCCTGGTCGTGCACAGTGCAAACCCCCTTTTTTAGTATTTTTCAAAGTCACACTCACTCTCTCAGACTTGGTGGCCACGAGATTATTATGCTACCCCCTGGCGAGACTGACAGGTGTGTCACTATGTGTGTGTGTGTGTCAGTCTGACTGGAGTCTGTCCTCTTGGTATTTATTAGTCCTGGACAGCTGACTTCCCTTCTCTGAGGTCTCTATTTAGCACCTCCTGCTAATCATCGTACGCAGATCCGAGGCTCGTGCTGGATATATGTGCTGTTTACCCACGGACTGCCCACTTCATTTAAGCGCCGACTAACTTTGCATAGCAAATCCCCTTTGTGGTTTATAGGTCCCTGCTGCCCTTTTAACACTTGTGCTACGACATGACAGGCTGCAGCCTGTCACTGCGGAGCTTTTATTTTGTAGCAGCACACAGCAGCTTTCCCTCACTTTGTCGAAACACTTGTCACATGAGCGACGGCTACGTGACATGTTGATTCTACGTGTAAGAGCAGAGCGGACAAATGTGTATTATATTATATGTATATTTTGATAATTTTGAATAGGTTTGAAACTTTTTTCGTGATTAACAAAACAAGATTTTTAGCTTCTTAAATGTGACTATTTTCTTCATTTCTTTGCTCCACATGACAAAGAAATCATTAAAAGGTGCCATATGTAAGAATGTGGCCAAAAACGTAAAAAAAAAGGGTATTATTATCATGCTTGAGCGGTTAGTAACTAGTTTACCATTAAAGGCGCCATATTTACAAATGGCGCCTTTAATGTTAAACTAGTTACCCTGTAGTAAGTTTTATGGCCAAAAACGGTTACTACATTCAAATTCAACATACCGAGGTCTTTTAGGTTTTGTTTTCCGACTTAACTGGCAACCCGTGGTTGCTCGGCAGCTGAGACTCTACTGACTGCAATGATTGGTAGACGTCGCTAGGTGGCGCCACATGATTTCAAAACATAAACATGATTTGCAGTCTGCAAAAGATTTTTTTAAATGCAAATATTTTGTCTGTACTGTTGTTGTTGGTGAGTTCAGTTTGTTATATGAACATTATTCCTGAGTCTCTGTGACATATTAGGAGGATTTTATGGCCAGTTGCTTTAGATTTATTACATAATGCACCTTTAAAAGTGAATCATTTTGGTTTGTGGACAAAAGAAGACATTTGAGAACATCATCGTTTCCAGGTTTGACAAACACTGATCAACGTTTTTTAACGTTTTCTGACATTTTATGGACCAAACGTTTGCTCAATTAATCGACAGATTCATCGATTATGAAAATAATCGTTAGTTGCAGCTCGTTTGGCACGTTGGAAATGATAAAGACACATTTTTTACTGAAAAACGCCACACCTCCATCTGTTGTCGCCATGACATCAGTGTGTTGAGCAGCCTAATTTTTCCCTCTTAAACACCTCCGTTTACATCTTCAGCTGTGACAGTAGTTAGTGTCTGCTCTGATGTGGTTACCTGTAACGACCAGGTGCTTCTTCTGTCGGCTAGAATTAGCCTTAGAGACATTTTTGAACGATGCCTTCTTAATATGAGCTTCATCGTCAAGACTTTTCTCTTCTACGCTTTAAATGCAAACTATGGAAAATATGTAGAGAATTGTGTCCAAACACCGCCTGGAGGACAACGCGAGGTGAAGAGTGACGCCCGTGTCTGACATCAAGGAAACCTTCCCACTTAGTCTTTTTGTAAATTATTCGTAGCCTTCCCTGCAGCGCTCTCACACGAGCTTAATCGGACATTATCTCTATTTCATGAACATGTTCCGACTTAAAGTGCTCGTCCGAGAGCTGCTCATGTTTCTTCCGCGTTGATCACTTCTGTCCACGACTGGGCAGGTGTGGCGGGTGTTAAGTGTCTGTAAAGACCATTTACAGCACTGTTTTAAAAGGGAGGTTTAAGTTTCATTGTGTCAATGTATTTTTGTTTAAAAATCATTTTAATGGTGCATTAATCTACAATTCATTATTGGCTTCTGGGGGTTGCTGTGTCCCCCCCCCCCCCGTGATCTTGTCTTAACAAATGTTACTGTGTGTAACAGCTGTCCATTCAGAGGCTCAAACCACAACATTTACAACAGTGGGAACATGAATTACACCTGTGATGTAAACTGAGATGTAATAAATTACAAGTTTTGACTATGGGTCTCATAGAGTGATTTCTAAAAAGCAGACTTAACCAAAATAAAGGAGTGAAACTTAAGCCGAAAGACAACATGGAGCAGAAACACGGGGAGATAAACACTTTTTATGAGCTTCATAGTATGACTTTTCTCTTCTACGCTTATTTTAAAAAGATTTCGATGACACCATCCCTATAATATTTGTCTTTTCGCATGAGCATGAAACAAAGTGGAGAAACACACATGACTGAATTGAAACAAACTAGATCCCAAAACCCCTCGCAGACACTGGTGAGCAGAGACTAAATACACTGACAGGGACAATCAACACAGGTGTGACAAACAAGACACAGGTGAAACACAATCAGACAATCAGGGAAGACACGGGACAGGAAGCAAAACTCCACACAAGTTACACAGGAAAGAAAAAACTTCAAAATAAAACCAGAAACAGAACTTAAAAAAAAAAAAAAAAAACTCCACATAAATAAAAGTCCAAACAGAAAAAAAAATCCATATAAAAGCGACCTGGACAAATCCAGGGGTCGGTGACAAAAGTTAGTCCCATAAAAGTGAGTCTTTGTGGTATGGTGAAAGGGAAGTGGGAAGCCTAAAATCCGGCGTATCAGTGCGGTGGTGCAGCCCACGGTGTCCAGGAATGTGCACACAGCATATATATGTTCATGATACTCGTGGATTTTATGTTTTTATGTCCAAATAGTATTTTTTTTTTTTTTAATCCTTATGTTTCTATAAATGAGCAGAAGACTGTGGTTTGTTTTGCTCCGGATTTTCAATTCACAAACGTCGCACTGGTTCCTTTGTGTCTGTCCTCAGAGGCCTTTAAAAGCCCTTAAAAATACACTTTAAATAACGTGTTATTGTAGTGCCTTTAATTGTCCTTTAATTTCTACGTGGTTTTCCGTACTTTATTCCGACTAAGAAAGTGTGACTCTGTGATTGTCAGTGTGTGGGTGTTATTTTTTCGTTGATTTATTTTTGCTTGGTCAGGTTTATTATTAACATCCCTTTTTCGCCACAACCGCAGTTGTTTTGTCTGTGATGACCTAACGTCATGTCCCCGTCTCTGTGTGCCAGGTCCTGGGTGTAAGCGGGAGCCGCAGGTGTCGGAGCTCCAATGCCAGTGGACATGCAGCCACACCAGGGGCTGTATCACTATGAGACCTCCACCAGTCAGCCATCCAGAGGGTACGGCAGCCGCCCTCACACCGCACTCTGCACCCGCATTCACACACTTTTACCTCAGAAAATCTATTATTTGGGGTATTATTATCATGCTTGAGCGGTTAGTAACTAGTTTACCATTAAAGGCGCCATTTGTAAATATGGCGCCTTTAATGTTAAACTAGTTACCCTGTAGTAAGTTTTGTGGCCAAAAACGGTTACTACATTCAAATTCAAAATGCCGAGGTCTTTTAGGTTTCGTTCTCTGACATAACTGGCAACCCGTGTTTGCTCGGCAGCTGAGACTCTACTGTCTGCAATGATTGGTAGACGGCGGTAGGTGGCGCCAAATCATGCCAAAACATGATTTCAAAACATAAACATGATTTGCAGTCTGCAAAAGATTTTTTTAATGCAAATATTTTGGTTGTACTGTTGTTATATGAATATTATTCCTGAGTCTCTGTGACATATTAGGAGGATTTTATGGCCAGTTGCTTTAGATTTATTACATAGTGCACCTTTAATGTTTACTTTATTTTTCATTTCTGTAGCACATTGTTTCACATTTCCAGTGAGTATATACACAAAATACTGATTTCTAAAAGGTTATATTGATATGTGACATTCAGATGCACTTTCAAGGAGCTACGTCTCTGTAAAGAGATAGTTAATCTTCCTCGTACGTCGGCACGGCCTCTTCCTGCCAATAAGTTGTCATTTATGGTCGGTCAGTGAGCACAGATTTTTGGAATTTCGACAGGAATGAAGGTATTTAACCTGGCGAGTTCAAAGTGATAACAAGGTTTTTTTCCACGTCTTCATTTTGTTTGACTTCACGCACAGGATTCTAAGTGTGTTTGGACAAAGCCACATGAGCTGTTTAGTTTCCAGTTGTTATGAAATGATCGTGATACAGATCATCTGAATTCACCCTGGGAAAGAAAGAAAACGAGTATCTTCTCTGAACCCTTAGTGCTCATCTGCTCATTCTTCTCTGCCCGCATCTCATTCTTTCGTCGACAAACAGTCTAGAAATCACGTCCGCTTTTCTCCAGGAAGCAGAAACCATCTTCAACTTTTTCAGGGACGAGGAAACTGTTTTCTATTTTAACACAGGGATATTACGAGGCCACAGAAGCAATTGTTGTGGACACGGAGCACTAGCTCAGCCCCTCACCGCACACCCCCTCCTTCCCACTCCCTCCCTTTCCTGATGCCACCCAGGTTGCGGGGTGGACTCGGCCTCTCTGACAGCTGCTAATTACAGGCTGACCAGGCCCTGTTGCGCTCTGCATGACTGCCTCGCGCCCCACTCAGGTTACCCAGAATGAGCGAGAGAGTCGGAGAGAAAGGTGGTTGTGCTGAACAGAGAAGGACAGAAGAGGAGATAGAAAGAGAGAGAGAGAGAGAGAGAGAGAGAGAGAGAGAGAGAGAGAGAGGAATGGCAGAGAGGGTGAGGGAGTGAGAGAAAAAGAGACGGGGGAGGGAGGAAGAGAAGAAGAACAGAAGGGATGAATGGTGGAGAAGAGAAAGGGAGAAAGGGCCCGAGAATGGGAGAAGGGGAGGTAAATTCGGGTGGAACTAGGGGGAGAACAGTGGATTAGAAAGGACAGATTAAGCTCCTGTGTGGAATACACGTTTTTTTGGGTGACAGAATTTAAGACGTGAAAGGAGGAGGTGGACGGATGAAGTCTGCTCATGTAAGAAAAGGAGGGACGGAGAGAAGAAGAGGAATCAGAGCAGAGCAGGAGAGAGAGGCAGCTCAGCACTGAGACCGAGGGAAGGTCAGGGAAAACATTGAAATTCATGAGAGGACTGGAAAGTTCCTGTTCAGCTTTACTTTACTCTATCGGGAAGGGGGGAAAACCCCCAGTTTAGTAAGTTTCCATCATGGAGACTAAGATAAGGGCTATACGCCATCTACTGGTGAGAATGAGTCATCACAGCAGATGAGTGCGCTTGTGCTACACTAAATTCAGAGGACGACGATTGTCATGATTACACAGTCATTGTAGTGGCTCAGTGGAGTAAATAAATCTATATACTTTTGTATTTCACATATTTATTTTGTTCTAAAATGATCCATAACATTATCATTTATATTTTTGCAGCACTCTTGATGACTTGCTGCTCCTTTATTTTGTTGATACACAACATATTTTATGAACCTAGAATAGCTTGGACTCAATATTTGATGCATGTGTTGTATTTCAAATTGAATTTTTATTTCTTATGCTAGATATTTGCTCTGATATTTGCACTACACCAGGAAAAAATCCTGTATCCTATTGTTTTTAAAGCTGAAATCAAGTTTTTTTTTTCCATTCTTTTGTTGTCATTTCTCTATTATTTTCCTAATTTATATATTTAAAACCCATGCGTTTGTTCTCGCATTTGCAGCCTAGTGCCATCAGACCAGTCTCCCTACAGTGATGTGTCTTCGCTGCGCTCCCAGCTCCACAACGGCCCTCCCCAGGACTGCCGAGCCATGTATAATCCCATGACTTCCACGATGACTCATGGATCGGGACCGGGGCAGGCGATTGGCCACAGCATGGATCAATATATGAGGCCCCCTCAGGCCCCACCACCCCACAGCATGATGGGCCACAGGGGCATGCTGCCCACAGAGGGTGAGCCACAGTCAAGAGTATCTTTTACCACCACCTGAATCTCACAGATGCTTCTGGTTTGAAGAAAATGACTCAGATTTTATAATCTGAGAGAAGTTAATGTTTATGTCCTGTTTCTGTCACACAGGAGGCAATAGCACCCCCTACTGTAATCAGAACAACATGATGTCCTCTCATCATAACTTCTGCCAGGTTCAGCCTGGCTCTGATCAGATCGGGTCTGGTGATGGTAAGGAATCACACACATAGTCGTGTGGGAAGTAGCTAACTTTAAATGTATGCGCATGTGTTTCATTAAAACGTCTTTTTTATCGTCTAGGTTCAAGGTTCTCCACGCCTCGTTCCATGCTGAAGCTGAGCAAAAAGAGAGCTCTGTCCATCTCTCCTCTGTCCGACGTCAGCGTCGATCTACAGACGGTGATCCGGACGTCGCCCAATTCCTTAGTGGCCTTCGTCAACTCGTGCCGCAACCCCAACGGAGCCAGCTCCTACGGCCACCTCTCCGTGAGCGCCATGAGGTCAGATAATAAACTGAATCAACAAATACACTCTTGTGATGTTGATATTATAAAAGCCTCGGGACATTAAAGCTGCAGTATGTAACTGCTGCAAATGCTGCTTCTCTTTTGGTTTCATGAACAACGTTATTTGTTTTGTTTACTGTGTCCTTCATCTAATAATGGGCTCTGACAAACAATACTATCAGGCCTGACTGAAGGAGCGTTTGTGTGTATACAGCAGCAGAGCGAAAGAAGCATTTATCCCGTCAAACTGCTGAATTTGATAATTCAACATGTTTGCACTCATCCCACTTTTCTAGCACAATGTTGCCGTTGCCTCCGTTCGTCTTGACTTAAAGGGATACTTAAAAAATATAAAAGCTAAATCACTTCCTGTGTGCAGCAGTGTAATGTTGCCAGGCTACACAACATCTAAACACTGCTGTACTGAGGAATACAGTGAGTCGTCTGCTTCATCAGCAGTGTGTGAACTCGTTTGACAACGGTTTGAATCTAATGGACATTTGTTTCCATTTAAAAGTTAATTTTCGTTCTTTAGCCACATTGAGCCACAATCCCACACCGACATTATGTGGTGAGCATGAGGTCATGAAAACAAGAAAATCCCCTCACACAGAGTTGAAAAAAAAAAACAAGTTGCAATACCGGAATAATTACAATATATAAATGAATGAACTGCAATAAAACACCCATACACATGTATCAGATAATGAAGGAATCATGTCATTTGACAAAATTGTTTGACATTCATCCACAATGAATTCATATTTTTTCATAATTTGGCCACTCTTTGTTAAATTACATCCATCAGCTGTTCCTTAAACTGTCACATTGTGTTTTCCATCCCTCCACAGTCCGTCCCTGGGTTATTCCAGCAACATAAACTGTCACTCCAGGCAACAGGGTGCCATGTACGGGGGAGGCGGGGTGACGCCTCTGGGCGGACACACGCCGGGTCCCTGCCAAGCCTCCCGCTTACCTCCACACAATCCTCGGCTCCACGCTCCACCCAAGCATGGACATGTAAGACATCTCTCTCTCTCTCACTTCCTTTTACAAAGTGTAAAGATTCAGCTGTCAGTGCACCTTCTGTCGCTGTGAGAGGAATAGAATGGGAGGTGGGAATAGGAAGTTAAGAGCATGTGATGAGGACTATTAAAATGTGTGTTCACCGTAAACTTTATTTATTGTGCAGCTGAAAACAGAGCCGGGGCTGGGCAGTGTGATGGACGGCATGAATATGAAGAGCTTGGAAGAAAGGTCAGAGGGAGACGTGGCCAGTCCCTCGTCCACCGGGACTCAGGTAAAGACTCGTCATGAAAATGTTGTTTTCCCACTTTCACATTTTAGTGTTTGCATAAGATTTGTATATATAATAATGCAGGAAAAGGAAAAGTCTTTGTCTGTAGAAGACACATGTTTATATCCTGCCGCGTACCGTTTGAACTGAAATAAGTCAAATAAAATGTTGTTTTCTTTTCTGTTTGTGCATCCCAGGACCCTCTCCTTGGTCTGTTAGACGGCAGAGACGACCTGGACAAAGACGATGGGAAACCAGAGCCAGAAGCAGTTTATGAAACCAACTGTCACTGGGAAAGCTGCAACAAGGAATTTGACACACAAGACCAGCTCGTTCATGTGAGACATATTGATCTATAGACGCCGAAGGGTGGAGAAACAAGAAAGGGGAAACTATTAGAAAGTTTGAGCGGTGTTATAATAAGATGAATCCTTTTTTTTTATAGAAATGGTATCTACTGTAGATCCCTTTTGATTATTAATTTACTTGACTGCTTTTATCTTTGCTCTGCAGCACATCAACAATGAGCACATTCATGGCGAGAAGAAGGAGTTTGTGTGTCACTGGCAGGAGTGCTCTCGCGAGCAGAGGCCTTTCAAGGCCCAGTACATGCTGGTGGTTCATATGCGCAGACACACTGGAGAGAAGCCACACAAGTGCACTGTGAGTCGATCTCATTTTTATCTATCTTTATCTTATGCTTTTCTTTATTGCAACGTGTTTTTAACAAAACAACTGTACATATGTTTTCAGTTTGAAGGCTGCAACAAAGCCTACTCTCGTCTGGAAAATCTAAAGACTCACCTGCGCTCCCACACCGGGGAGAAACCATATGTGTGTGAACATGAAGGCTGCAACAAGGCTTTCTCCAACGCTTCAGATCGCGCCAAGCACCAGAACCGAACTCACTCCAATGAGGTACTGTGATGCAAACAAAGTCATTTTATCGGCATAGGTTAATAGCTAATGTCTACTTTTGGATATGCACTTAAGCAAGAATAATACTGACATAAACAAGGTAGACAATGCAAATGATGACATGCAAGATGATACTCATAAACTAGATTATGTGCACTGACTGATACTTTTGCTCTTTTGCAGAAACCTTACGTATGTAAGATCCCCGGTTGCACTAAACGCTACACAGACCCGAGTTCTCTACGCAAACATGTGAAGACGGTGCACGGCCCTGAAGCCCACATTACCAAGAAGCATCGCGGAGACACGGGCCCTCGGCCACCTGGGTCAGCTATGACACCTGGTGGCCAAAACTCTGAACTGCTGCTGGAGAAAGAGGAGACTCACAGGGAGGACTGCAAACTGTTGGCACCTGAGACTGCCCTGGTTAGTGCTTTTGTTTTTATTTATGGCCTGCAATTCAACTAACTGAAAGAAGGTTTTTCATAATAAGTATTAAACAACAACAAGTCATTTATTGCATATTTGAATACATTACAGAAATCTCAGCCAAGTCCTGGTGGTCAATCGTCCTGCAGTAGTGAACGCTCTCCTCTAGGGAGTGCCAACAACAACGACAGCGGGGTGGAGATGAACTTAAATGCAGCAGGCAGTTTGGAGGATCTCACAGCGCTAGAAGATGGAGTAGGGGCTGGAGGAGGAGGAGGAGGTGGAGGAGGGGAGCCAGGAGGTCTAGGAGGAACAATGGGTATGTCAACACAGGCTTTGAAGAGACTGGAGAACCTGAAGATTGACAAACTGAAGCAAATCCGTAGACCTACCCCTCCTGGCCGCTGTGCCAACAACAAGCTACCAACACTTCCTGGTAAGTTCTAATGATAAATCATTATTGCTTTTCTTTATCAGTAGATCAAAATTGATTTGCATTGATGAGCTGTCTGTAACATATTTTCTATTGGATGTTCATTTTCAGGTACAGGAGACAATCACGGAATGTGTGCACCTTCTCCACTGCTTTCAAATCGACGCGTCATGGAGTTGTCTAACCATGAGTTAGGAGGTGGAGCTTCCATCGGCTGCTCTACTAATGACAGGAGAGGAAGTGGCACCAGCAGCCTAAGCTCTGCTTATACCGTCAGCCGTCGCTCCTCCATGGTGTCTCCTTATCTGTCCAGCAGGCGCTCCAGTGAGGTCTCACAGATAGGAGGGACAGGAGGAGGAGGACAGTGTCACCTTCTTGGCTCAGATCAGAGTGGGGGCGATACCCTCTCCCCCGAGACCAATCGTAGAGGAGTTCCATGTCCTGGAGGTGGAGGTTTGCCAGGTCTTCCAAATTTAACACCCGCCCAGCAGTATAGCCTAAAGGCCAAATATGCTGCAGCAACTGGTGGACCACCACCTACTCCTTTACCCAATATGGAGCAGCCATTAACTCCAGGCAGAAGAGGAGGCATTTTGAGTGAATATCAGGGGCAGCCTCTGCCTCCTTTCATTCAGCACAGTGGTCCACGTAGACACAGTGCCAACACAGAGTATGGCACTGGTGTTATCTTTCCTCACCAGGCTCCAGGCAACAGCAGCAGGCGAGCCAGTGACCCGGTTCGGCCATCAGCAGATCCGCAAGCTCTTCCAAAGCGTTTCAATAGCCTTAACAATGTGTCTATGATGAGCCGAAGGAATGCGCTGCAACATCGTGGTTCTGACACCAGTCTTTCACGCCACCTGTACTCCCCGCGGCCACCTAGCATTACTGAGAATGTAATGATGGAGTCCATGGGTATGGAGCCACACCTTGCCCCTGTTGATACCAGGGAACGTTCCATGATGATGCCCCCTGGAGAAAGAAACTTCAGGGGATATCAGCAACAGCATCAAACTCTTGGAGGAGTTGGAGTTGGAGGTCCTCTTCCAAACCAGCTGTCCCCAAGCCATGACTCACTGGGCTGTCCAGACCAGGGTTACATGCAGGGGCACTACCAGAACCAGGCAAGGGAAGTCACTTCTAGGACTGGCGGAAATCCAATGGCCCAAGAAAGACCCATTCATCCAGACGGCGTGGCAAATACACTTCTCCAGCAGGCTGAGTACAGTATGAGCAATTGCCAGCTCAGTCCCTCACGTCCTCAATATCCCAGCATAGGTCAGAGCGGTAACGCTGGAGGCCCATGGAGTGACACCCACCGCCATGTCCAAACTTCCAACCATGCTCTCCAGAATCAGCGAGCAGCACAGTATCCAGAGCACGCCCTGCAGCAACAGCAGACACAGGCCCACTTCACCAATCCGACAGGGCTCTATAACAGTCCCGATGGAACCCACAAACTCACCATCAAGCCTGAGCAGCAGTTTCATCCCGGGATGGGAGGCAGAGATGCCTGTCAAAATGCTAAACTCCAACAACAGCAGATGCTCCTCCAGCAAACTCCGGGTTACCAACAACAGCCCGGCCAAGTTATGATGAGGAACTCTAACAATCCGAGCTGTGATTTTCAAGGGCAGAACCAAAACTCTTACCCAAATAGAGGTGGGTTGAGTTTGGGTTGTGCTGGGCCAGCTCTCGCAGAGGGCCAGAGATCAGAAACCCCCATGATGCAGGTGAAGGAAATGATGGTCAGGAACTATGTACAGTCCCAACAAGCACTCATGTGGGAGCAGCAACAGGAACAGCAGCAGCAAAGTGGAATAAAACCTTCTTCTCTCTCTGACAATATGGATATGAGTGGCCAGACAATGATGCAGCACAGTCCACAGCACCAAAACCAGAATCTGTATTCTAACCAGACCTATCCCTCATACCCCAACCAGAACTTGGTCATGAGTCCTCCAGCCCACAGCCAAGGACCTGCGCCCGTGACATGTAAAGACCAGCAGCTGACAGGTCTCCCAGGCACATGCTATGGTCAGGAGATGGTAGTCCCCAGGCCTCCTCAGGGAAGGAAACCCCTCAGTCGCCAGAATAGCCTCTCGCAGGTAGGAGGAGGCTACCTGGGCAGCCCGCCTCACCTCAGTCCTGTCCATTCTACTACCAGCCCTAGACGAGGGGTCAGGCTGCCTCCAGTTCAGCATCCACAGAATGAAATGTTTTCTCCTTCCAATAACAACAACATTTACTACTCAGGTCAGATCAGCATGGAAATGGAGAAACACATGGACGCCCAGAACGGGCCTTGTAACAACCAGCAGCATAACATGCCATCAAACCTTGGTCCAACGGGTGGAAATAAGCCCTCCCCAATGGCTCCTTACCCAGAGTCCGGCCCCATCTCCAATGACTTAGAAAACCTTGACCTGGACAACACGCGCATAGACTTCACTTCCATCATCGATGATGCCGAGTCGTCCTCATTCAGCCTGGTTAGCAATCCCCTTCAGGGTCAGCCAGGTTCTGCCTCCCAGGCCTCGTCCCGCCTCACCACCCCCCAGACTTCTGTCAGCCTAGTTGCAGGTTCTGGCCTGACCAACATGGCTGTTGGTGACATGACGTCCATGCTTACCTCGCTGGCTGGGGAGAATAAATACCTGAACACACTGTCTTAGAAGACGCATATATTCAGGATAACACTCAAATTGAGTCCTTGGCATGGTCTTAATAAGGACAACCTGGAGTTCCTCTTCCTTATCATGATTTTCTCTTGGACATTATGGGGTATGACTTTTGAATGGAACATTTCATATATTGGATCATTAGTCTGGACTTTTTTTTAAATACATCCCCACAAGCCTTTATGAATGAACACAACACATTAATCCTTCTTGGAGTCAGGATCCTGGATTTGCAAGGGGTTCTGTTACTACTGGATACCAATGTTTGGGAATAACAATATACCATAACGCATGCTGGTTGCTGGCTGAAACTAAGCTAATGTGATGTGGTCCCTTCATGGGTTTCAAAATTGTTAAAAGTCACACCTTAAACCTTAAAACCAAAGGTGCCTGATCACTCTCACTCCTTGCTGTATTCCTCTGCCTTTGGTACTTAGTATTTTTATGCCTGACATGAAACTGATCCTGAACTTTTTCCAAGAAGGCATTCCAGTCACACGGGGGCGCCGTGGCAACAGTGGAGCAGAGAATGATACGTGTAAATACGTTTTTATATACATTTATATATGTTGTTAATATGACAATGAGACATTTGGAGCAAAATCATCCTCTGTCTCGTGATCGACTGCTTGGATACTGAAGGTTAAACGTTCACACGGGAGTTAGTAAGATAATACTTTGGCAGGCTGAGAAAGATGTGCTTTTTAGCGATTGAGAATTTCATTTCTCGGTGCTACTAAATATTAACCTGTATGGCTAGATTTTCTCATGAACTCTGTACCAGGAGAGTATTCACACACAGGAACCACGTTGTTATCCCACAAATGCAGACACAGACACTCAGGACTTTGAATCTTTGGTGTTGAAATTGTGTTCTTTCCAGACAGAGAGTTTGCACTCGACATGTTTACTGTAAAGTGTCCCTAAAGCAGCTGTGTGTACAGTGACGTTTATCGACGTCAGACACGGAAAAGTGCCTTGTCATCTCTAAGGTACATAGGCTACATATGAGTAACGCTAAGTAAGCTAATGTTACACGATATATTCAACTCAACACTAACCAGACCTACGACTCGTACATGACTCAGATGAGGATGACGGCTTTTTATTTTCCTTTTAATGAAACCTGATTCAGCTGGTATGTATTTGCTAAGAGATCAGTAATAGTTGCCTGCATTTGAGAAGGTACTGAGGTAAATAGTACGGCGCTGCTTCACGTTGGCTCTAATCCCAAAGAGGAGTTCATTGGAGACAAAGAAAAAATCTGCATCACTAATTCAAGACCGGGGATCAACGTTATGAGTTGCCGCCGTTGCAGTGAAATGCATATTTTGTGGGTACACTGAGGTACTTTTTTAGTGACTGTTAATCGTATAGGAAAGAATGGCTGGAGTAATTTTACACTGTGGCTTTGCACTGACTACAGCACTGTCTGGAAAGGTCTCTGTCTTCTGACGATTCACACGAACCTCATTTTGCTAAGAATCACAGACTTATCACAGTATTTTTTTTATTTTTTTTTGAAGAACACGTCTGAGAACAGCCAGACTCAATAAGAAAATATCACTTTGAAGCATTGTTTTGTGACTGTTCAGGAAAACCACAACACAAAGTGTTATAATTGCCTTTGCAGGAATGAACATTTATTCATATTGGTACAGTGTACAACCTACCAAAGACACCTTAAAATGAAAGTAATGCACAAATAGTCTACTTTTAACACAACACTAATACTAGCAACAAGCAACACTGACTGATAGTGCTGTTCTCTAGAATGTATGAGATGTTTTGTATAAAGTGATCTTTTTATTAATGAACTTTATGTACGTCTTCTCTGTGCTGTGCGTGTGTGTGTGTGCGTGTTTATAACTGTCATCCTTCAATTCTGACTTTTTTGCTGGCAAAAGAATATCACCTTTAGCAACAGAAAGATATAATAGTAGCATAACTGTAATAGACAGAAAAAAAGCCACGTGATATATTTTGTGTACAATTTTCTACATTTTTATACAAATGTGCTATATTTTACCAGTTCATGAATAAACATGTTCAGTTTGGGATGGATGCAGAATGTTTGTCAAAGTTATTTTCTTTCAAGATTTCAAGATTCTTTGACAGAATTCAAACTTCAATTTTAGATAAATAAGTTAAAGATGACTCTTGCCTTTTCAGCAAAGGAGACTTTGTGACCCACGTGGAAACAAGGCTTTTCTGCATGGAGTTTGCATGTGTGCCCCGTGTTTGCATGGGTTGGGGATTAGGTAAATTTCGGATACTCTAAATCACATGTGTCAAACTCAAGGCCCGGGGGGCCAGATGTGGCCCGCCACGTCATTTTATGTGGCCCTGCGAGTGATTAATTGGTCTTAAAAATCTGTGTTAAAATAGGTCCATAGCTGCTTTAAGGCATGCATTGACCATAAACTACATTTCCCACAATGCATGGCGATTGCGTTACCCGCAAAGTGACGGCACCGCCACTAGATCGCAGTGTATCTTGCGACGAGTGAAATTGAGATTGAGACTGTGATCGGGTTACATCTATAATGCATCAGGTTTGTAACTTGAATAAGTAATAAATACAGAAAGTTATTTAGCAATATGTCACGGAGCAGTTACCTTTATTTTAAATTATATTTGGTGACATTTAGTCACATTTATTCTGTATGACAGTTACATCTGGCCCTTTGAGGGTAACCATTATGCTGATGTGGCCCTCAACATCATAATACGACCCTCATGTGGACGATAAAGTGGTAGAAAATGGATGGATGAAGTTAAAGCTGCACAAAGCAAGAAGTGAGTTTAAGAAGAGTGGCTGCTCTGCTGGATGACACCAACAAGATAACGTGCCGTGGTTGTGCCGGGTGGATTTTTGCAGTGACTCTTTTCCTCCAGTAGAGTGCAGTACTGCCTGAGAAGATGCACAGTGCCTGTTGCATTCACTTCAAATGAAAAGCATAGTGTGGCCTCTTCTTTCTACATGGTTTCCCCCCCCTGCAGTACCTGTTATTGCATTAATTGTGATTCAGCACAACTCATGCAGAAAATAAAAGTATAATCAATTCAATCATTTTTTCCCTTCATGGATTGAATAGAAAAGCCTTTGTTATGAAACTGTTTTAGACCTTTTTTATGAATTGAATGATCTGCTATAAGCAGTTAATACAGTGTAAAAAACACATCTGTTATTCGTGACATCAGGGTCTTTGTGGCACAGTGGGCTGCTGCTGAATGCTATGATAATACAAAATAAACGTTACTACTGTTAATATTCTCACCATCACACGTGTGCTTTAAAGCATGTGTCACTTGTCAAGAGGCTGATGGGAAAAGCTGAGGAAAAAAACAAAACATCGACTGTCTCATTTGATACTTCATACTAGTAATTTCCCAAACTCTCGGGCTTGCGCCTCCCTAAAATTAAGTCATGACTCAGTGGAGTCATTTATCTATTTATTTATTTATTTATTTAATTTCACGGTGAAAAGGAGAAACAATTTTGTGGGGAGGGGGGAAACAAAATCAGTAGGTTCAAGGTGTATTTATTTGTCATTCCAGCCATGTGAAAATACACCCAGAGAAGGAATGAAATAGCAGTTTATCGCAGTCAGAAAGGAGACACAATGAAGGCGCATGTGAAAATGCACCCACAAAAAAGACAATTTATAGACTTCCTAAAGTGGAATCCAGGGATTAAGTTGAAATATATGTCCCCAATTTATATTTGCTGATAAAAACTAATAATGAATTTGACCACAACTGCTGAAAAGATTCACGGTGTAGTTTCACAAATTTGTTTATACTATACTAGTTTATACTTTTTAACAAACTTTGGAATATACCCACTTAATTTCATTAACTACACTTAGAAATAAATGTGCTCACTAGAACCATATAAGGTTCTTCGGCTTTTTATAAAGGTTCCACCAAGAACCCTTTTAAAACTCTTTCTTAGAAATAAGGGTTCCAAAAGGGTTCTTCTACAAGGGTTGAGGTTCTACCTGGAACCATTTGCTTCTGAAAAACCCTTTCCCTACTAAAGGGTTTTTCAAGGGTTCTTGGTAACACTAATGGTTCCAGTAAGAACCATTTTGATCCAGAGAACCCTTTAAAACCCCTTTCCTGAATAAAGGGTCTTAAAATGGTTCTTGGTTGAACCCTCCAAAAGGGTTCCAGGGTTCCTGAAGCCAAAAAGGGTTCTCCTATTAGGACAAGCAGAAGAACCTTATATGGTTCTACTTAGCACTTTTATTTCTAAGAGTGTATACGTCGGTATGCTTTTCATAAATTATATTCAGAATCTATTTTTCTTAACCAAATGCAGAGACCATGTCTCTTTATACAACATTACATAAAGAACAATTAATATACTGTTTTGAATGATTATGATTTTTTTTAATAGCAAATGGTTCCAGGTAGAACCTCAGCCCTTACAGAAGAACCCTTTTGGAACCCTTATTTCTAAGAGTGCAGCCCACAAACATGTCTGCTATACATATTTATCCACCACTTAGACACGAAGAGAAGATCTTTCACTGGTGAAGGAAACAGTTTGAAATGCCCCCTTTAACATGCACATCTATTGTTTTAAAACGGTCCTACATTCTTAAATCGTGTCCTATAGTTGTCAGTAACCACAGCAACAGTGCACACATGCAACAGGTGCAACCTCACCAGTCAATAGTGGACTCCCACTTTTAACAGGTTTAAACTAGACAGAGAGTTAATAAAAACATATCTTTAAAACAGATTTGAGCATTATGGTGTTATGACACACTACAGTCACAGAGGACGTTCTCCTGAGAGACTTTAGTGATTTGAAACCTAGCATGGCCAGATTTTGTGATCCCTAAATCTCATTAACCTTTGCAGTTCATACATAGAAGGATTTTATTGTCAAACAATCATATTTCAGCTGAAGGTTACAAGCTGAAACAGTGATAAAGTTTTCTTCATAGGTGACGTGCTTAAAAACCTTACTTACTCTGCTTTTACACGTTGAAACATAGACATTTAGGGAATTATTCGTGCATCAACAACAGCTAATTTAAACTCACACAAACCACCACTTCTGAGTCCATGTATTCGCTTTATTTACGCACTTGAAATGTCACAAAGAAGTTGCACAGACTAACAAGAAAAAAGGGAGTCATGACGAGATAATTGATGCTTTGTAGAATTTATTGTAAACGACGAGTGAGGGCGCCTGGGCTGGTTCCATGTTCAGACTCTAATGTAACTCTCTGTTTGACACAGAGATATAAATCTGTGACTAACTCACAGTAACCTTTACCTCACGCCTCGGGGCACAGTGATTGTCATGCGAAAAGAGGTCGGTGTTTTCATCAGAGAGACGTAAAGAGTGTGTACAGCATGCACGTGTGTGTGTGTGTGTGTGTGTGTGTGTGTGTGTGTGTTTAAATCTATATTCTTCTTTTACGTTGTTTCCCTGAAGGTAACGTTAAATAAACAGCACTGGTTTGTACAGCGTGGTCTTCTCGCTCCTCTGCTGAGCAACAAATGGAAATGTCAAAATAAGAAGTGAGTTTTTCAAATGCAAAGAAGTGGGCAGCATAATGACTTTTCTCTTTTCTTGTCTTGCCATTCAGGGGGGGGGGGCTTTTCTTTCCCTTTGTCACTAAGGTTGGCATATAATTAACTCCTGCTTAATATGCTGTTTAAGGGCTCTCCTCCCCATGCAAGAAGCTTTGAACCCATAGACCACAGACTGGGACAAAACCCCAGTGGGACTGCTTCCTCCGTGTGTGTGTGTGTGTGTGCGTGCGTGTGTGTGTGTGTTTGTGAGCGACAGAGAAATAAGTTATTTCAACAAGACAGTGGAGGGAAAAGCTTCACCGCCACAGCATCGCTGCATCCGTCCAACACAACAAATGTGCTCACAAATCCCAACTCTTAATGTGTGTGTCAGTGAAATCCTTTAATATAAGTGGGGGGAAAAAAAACACCTTAACACCTGAAAGAGAGACATACAGTAAACTAATGTGACTTTAAACAGGACTCCCAGGACCTCTGAGGAACCTCTGTACCTCACTGACCCTCCTCCATCAATAACAAAGTTTATTGCCCACCACTCTGCTCCTCACCCACCTCCACTCTCCTCCCCTCTTTCTATCCATCTCACCACAAAAGGGCCCGTGATGACCCCTTCTGTCCCTCTCTCTCCTTCTTTCAGCTCGCCGCTCCCTCCCCACCTTCAGGATGCTTTCTCTTCCAGAATCCATTAAGAGACGGCAGTTGTGATGGGTGAAGGAATGAAGGAATGAAGAGAGAGAGATAGAGTGGGGGATTTGGTATTTTGGGTTGTCATCATGAGCAGATAATGCAGGAGAAAACGGGTCTTCTAGGAAGTGTGATGTCATGATGACAGTTGACGATCTAAACTGAATCATAATGACAATTTTTTTTTTAAAAGTGTGTAATGACAGCTTCTTATTATCCCTATTAGTACTTTATACAAGCCAACCTGACCTAAACATTTTATTCTGTCTTTTTTTTCCCCCCTCACACTTTGTTGGATACATTATGTGTCCTCCTCTTTGCTTTTATACTTAAGAGGTGGGGGGGCGCTGCAAAAAGCCAAGGTGGGGGTCCTGAACGCTGCGTTAGAGTTCTATGTCGGATGTTTTTTTCAGTTGCAAAACAGATTAAGGTCCAGGTTGCAACACAAAGGAGCGTCAATGCACCACTTCCTACAGCCATCCAGCGGTGAATGGCGCGCAGGACGGGGGTCCACTCCAGGACACTCGAGCGCAGGTGCGACCTGCATAAAACAGTCAGGGCCATAAAACACCAAGAAGAAGAAGAAGAAGAGGAGGAGGAGGAGGGGGAAGGGGAGGGGGGGGCGCGCACACATACCTGTCCCCATTAACCAGCAGTTATACGGTAATCCCCTCGTGCAGCGTGAAAATGCGTAAAGGTGACACACAGAGGGGATCAATTAGCACTTTCAGATCCGTGTGTGTGTGTGTGTGGAGGAGAAATTAGATTCAGTAAATTAACAATGCAAAACACACACACACACACACACACACACACTGTATTATTTGTGATTAAACTCGTGGAAAAAATAATATTTTTCCTTGTTGAGAAAAAAAAAAGCACTGCAATATGAAATAATAATATAGTTCCACCCAATGATTATACTGCGCGTTTATTGTTCGAACAAAAGAACCGAAAAAAAAAAAATCGGGGGAAAAAAGTTGCACACAAAATGATTTGCACATTTTTCAACCCAAAGTTTCTGGACACAAAGGAAACAGATGAAGCCATGTTACAGTTTAGAAAAGCTGTCATGTGACGTTAGAATAACCAAAGCTGCTTTAAAGTAGAAAAACCAAGAACATTAAAGTGTGTTAATCATCACGAGAGTCCTGGAATGACAGGAAAGACGCAGACTAAATCACTTGGACTGTATGGTGGACATTTTCTGGTCACTTTTTTTGGGGGGGCAATTCCACAGCTTCTTCTGAAAAGAAGTTTGACAAAAATGACTTTTTGGAGGGATATATGTGATATATTTTCCTTTTTTTTGTCATCCAGCTGATGAAAATACAAATGATACACTTAAATAAACATTTATTGACCATCATTTATGGTCTGTCTCCGTCTGTCTCGTGCCTTTAACTGCACAAAGGCAATCAAAACAAATCTTCAACTCTGTCAAATAAACTTCTGGAGGAAAATGTTGGGGAACATACAGCACTTTTGAGGACAGAAATGTGTAAATAAACAAGCAATAATCGACCTTTACCTCGTGAAAAACACACTGGAGTGAAGGCTAAAGCGGACGTGATGAGGTCAGAACATGTTCACATGTTCCTCTCTTTATAGAAGGAGAGAGAGGAGGCGCAGGGGGAAGAGGATTCTGGACAATAATGTTGTCAAAGCTGGACCTGCTCCTCTGTGCGTGCATGTGTGTGTGAGTGAGTGAGTACGAGAGGGTGAGTTCCTCCACCATCACCATCATCATCATCATCATCATCACCAAAATGAGGAAGGTGACCGTGCGCGCTGCCAACACTGACCTCAGGTCCAACCTCTGCTGCTGACATCACTCCTCCTCACGCGGCTCCTCGTCGCCTTCAGCCCTCGGAGTCCCCCCATCAAGGATCTGAGTCTCCCGCTGTGACCGAAGGAGGCGATGCCTCGACACCATTCATTCTCAGGCAGGCGCTCACTCAGGACACACATACACCGCTGCTCATCATCATCATCATCATCATCATCATAGCCAAAGGACAAACTGTGAAGCGAAGTGAAGAAGTGTGAGGATGACAGAGGAAAGCAGGGGCAAACGGAGGAAACAAGCGAACCCCAGGAGGAACCGAGGTAAGAGGCGAACTCTTCCAGCGCGAGAGACGTCGCTCCCCGTGACGCAAAAGGGCACGAGAGCACCAAACAATCACGTATATATGCACCCACACTTATATATATATATGCACCTTTATTTTTTTTATTTGTTTTAAACCATTCATATACTTTAATCCGCATTTTTCTTTTTCTTTTAAATACTTTGTTTTATTCTGAAGAAAAGGTTGCGCGAGGAAACCCGGCGACAAAAAGTCCATCAGCACTTCTGTGAGATCTCGTGATCCATTAAACTCTCGTGAATCCTTAAAGGTTAAAGTTTTTCCACTTCGTTTTTAAACTTTCAACACATTTTATTGATGTCAGTGTTCAGAAAAAGTGATTTTTGTCAGTAAGGAACGCTTCTCTGTGCCATGTTGGCTTCAGCTGTGCTGTTGCGTTTTGTGCGTAAAGTTGAACATGCTCCGAGATTTAGACTTTCGAGGACGCACTCTGCTTGTTGGCTATTTTGTTTATTATTTCTGTGTCATTTCACATGACTTTGTGTGCGTTTTTGGTGCTTAAGTATTGTCTAGTCAACATTTCTTCATAATGAAAGTGGAAAAAAATGGCTTAAGTGAGACTTTTGTTCAGCTTAAATTAGTAAAATATCAATTAAACCTAAAAAAAAGACACTTAAAATATGTATTATTGCAGGAATCACATTGATGTGGTGTCAAAGAAAAAGGACTTAAATTATGAAATAGTTCTCACTCACTCACATGTGTAATCCTGATATTTTGTTATAATATTTAATGTCATTTTCATACATTTTCATTATCAACCACCTCATCAAAAGCTTCAGTTTCCTGTGTAGGTTATCATCATCAGCAGTATATACAGGGGGGAACATGGTGACTGTGTGTGTGTGTGTGTGTGTGTGTGTGTGTGTGTGTGTGTGTGTGTACGCTGAATATAAGGAACACTTCATCAGTGGAGAGACTCTTGTTTTGTGCCTTGTTTTCAAGTGTGTGGCAGCTCAGAAAGTCACCGGCTGCAGCAGAGGGTAAACACACTCGCACATGGATACACACGTAAACATTCGGTCGCCTATTCTTCTGATGAGGACTGAAAATTTATGTTAGAATCAAAATCCTTGCCTCCCCAAAAAAAAAAAACCCAAAGCCACAGGACTCTAAAATTATCCACTACATCGGACATTTCTCTAAACCCTAAATTTAACTGGCAACCCCCCTGGCTTTTAAAAAACAAGTGTAAAACTATAGCCTTTAGAACCTTACAGGGGCAAATTGTAATTTAAATTAATACTGAGGTGTTTGTGGGTGATAGTTTGTGTGTAACGCAATTTATTTTGTGTGTGTTAAGCAAGGCAACTATTTGCCCAAGTGCAAACATGGCCTTAAACTGTGATTATCTTTCTGTCACCGAGAGTCAACTGCCGCCCAAAAGCAGAGACACAGTCGGCACATTATACTGTTTTTTTTATATATATATATATATATATATATATATATATATATATACTGCTTTAATTCTTCACTCTTTATTCTTTTAAATACAAGTCAGGCACCTTGCTTGTTTTTTTGTCCGTCCTCCTCTGAGCTGACAAACGTTTGCTTGTAAGGACCCCATTAGTTTTGCTGTGAGTGTTTCCTCATTTTCATTCAGAGAGGTGTGATTCTCAGCAGAGTGTCACCAGGGTGAGATCCTCTCTCTTTAGCCGCCCTAACATTAACCGACGACGACCCACCCCCCCCCCCCCCGCCACGTGTATACAAGCACACTGTCCTCCTCACCTTTGACTGGCAACGTAGCAGTTTGTCGACCGATTAAGCTCCTAGTTCACAAATCAACAGCGTCGCCGCGCTGTGAAAGCTATCTGAGGAGGTAGAGGAGGGGGGGGGGGTTTAAGAACACGTATTGAAAGGAACTGTCACGTATCAGACTAAAAAAAAAACACCCAACAGCACAGTTCCTTTAATTTCCAGCGGTCACCTCAGAGCACACACACACACACACATCACGCCTGTTTAAGTCACGCTAAGGTTGCAAGATGTGAGTTTTTTTTAAAAGATCAAAAAACGCTGATTACAAATTGGTATTCGGCCCCAAATCTCCAAACTGTCTTAAATGTCATGCTGTCGTGTGATTTTCGATGTCACTCTTTATGACTTTTTCTTTCGTTGTCTTTCATTTGTAATCACTGATCGCTTGCTTTACGAGTTAGTCTGGAGATGCTCTTTCATGGCATGTGTCACACATGCATCGTGTCGGTGTGTGTGTGTGTGTGTGTGTGTATTAAAGCTGTGTTTAGGGTTTGGAATGTGAGCATCTAGTTAAAGGTCCTTGATAAAAAAACCCAAAAAAAACCCAAAACGAATCTGGCAGGCCCTGACTCATGAGACAGCGATGCGAGGATCTTTTCCAAAACCAGAAGAAAGAGAGGAAAAGAACATAAGCTGACTTTTCTTCTCTCCCCAAAGGCGCCTATTGATTATGTCTCTGTCTCCCCCAATAAAAGTGTCAATGTTCACCAATATCAAGTCGGCGTGAGGATATTTACTCCGCTGCTTTCATTCCTGGCAGATTGAAAACAGTCGTGCGACCGAGGACGGAAACATATCCACTCTGAAATGATGACTTGTGTACTGGCTGTGAGCGAGAGTGTGAAATGATTAGTTGTGCGGCCTTTCTCTCTCCAGTCCCAGGCCTCTTTTAAACATCTATGTGATCGTTAGATAGCAGAGATGACACTGAAAGGACTTAGCGTTTGTGATTTTAATTGAGTTAGTTTTCTCAAAACACTATTAAGGTTGCGATATTGTGACTTATTTGAATCCAGTGGACTGGGCTTTCCCCCCCCTTTGCTCTCATCCTTCGTGGGCATCAACGACATCCAGGCGACAGATCAAACTCACTCAGTCCTGACCCTTGAATCAGATGTTGGGTTTGTATTTCACGAGCCCCCCCCCCCCCCCCACACACACACACACACACACACACAAACACATGTCGCGCTGTTTGCCTTATGCTTCGGCTTTTTGTTAGTTGGTGAAAAAACAAAAAAACCCTCTTCCACTTCCATTGTTGAAAGTCGACGTGCCCGTTTAAGAGCGAGCCTCTCTCCCGTTTCCCCTCCGCTCCCTCGTTCTCGTTTTTCTTTCTTTTTTCAAGTGCCAATTTATTTAAACTCCTTTCCCCTTTTTTTTTTTTTTTTTTTTTTTCTTCTTCTTTCTCCTTCATTGATTTCCAAACCCCAGTCTTTGTATGCAGCTGGGGCCCAGCTGTGTGTCTGTGACTGTGTATGTGTATGTGTATGTGTATGTGTGTGCATACATGCGAGTGTGTGTGTGGGTTTTTTCTGGCACGGTGCTGCCACAGTGAGCATAGCACAGTGTACACAAAGAACTTGAGCAGCGAAAAAGAGAGGGAAAAAAGAGGAAAAAGAGCGAGAGAATAGAGGTGGTGGGGGGGGGGGGGACGGGACTTTTGAAATGAAAGACTGACGCGCTTCTTACTGTACAAAGTACAGGGGCTGGGCCTTTCTGGACCGAGCCTACTTTATAAGATGTATCGGCGCTTTGGGGACGAGGGGCGGGGAGGAGGGAGCGAGACAGCAATGAAGAGCTCAGGCACCACGGTTTATTACCAGGGCTCCTTCAAGGGAGTCAGCTCAGGCGTCAGAACCAGCGGGTGGGAGGGACCAGGCGAGGCAAGAAGAGGACGACTGAGCCGATGGGGGCGACAGGAGTGACAGCGCCGAAGACGAACGATAAAAAACGACGGCGGGGGTTTGGTGGGACATTAGAGGTAGAGACAGAAGAAGATGGTGCGACAGAATGTGGGATAATCTTAAGTGCTTCCTCATTTGTTCCCCCCCAACGTTCCCATAGCTCTAAGTGTCACAGATTTTTCCCATCCCATCCCTGTGCTGTGCTGTGTGTTGTGTGTGTGTGTTTGATGCCAGATCAACACAGCAGTAATGGGGAATCCCTTGATTGGGTCCCTCTGGTGTTTTTTTTTTTCTTCTTCACATATTTATTCAATTATTGCTCATTGTGATGTTTCACATTGAGCCAAAAAGCGCGGTCCCCATGTCTTACTGTACATTCCTCGCGATGCGGCTGCCACACTGGTGATCCACTCCAGGAGGAATTATTTGGAAAAGTTTTGCGGTGCCGTTGCTGGATTAATACTCGCAAGAGGGGGTTTTCCGCCATATTTAGCTGCTGCTGCTGCTGCGCATGGGTTTTGTAGGATGTTTGAAAAGCGGGATGTTGGAGCGTATATATGCATCCTTTATGTTTATAAGCGGTAGCATTCAGAAGTGTCATCTTATTGTGTCTCTTTTCCTGCCCAAACGTTGTCCTGATGATTAAGCGAAGAAGAAGAACACAGTGAAGGCAAAACTTCTAGGGGGACCAATAAAAACATGGGATGGTGTTGTTTTTCTATCACCATGTGCAACCAGTTTTAACACACACACACACACAATGACAGGATTAAGACTTAAAAACCTAGTCCAGCTTTGAGAGTCTATACCTGGCGATACACTGCGAAGAGAATGAAATGAAACTTCTGTGCTCTGAGCCCCTCTTCAGATGAGGAAAGTCCAGCCCGGTGTAGTTATCAGGAACAGTTAAATTGTCTCGGCAGATAAGACGTGACAGTTGAGTGTACGTCTGAGGATCACACTCCTTTAAACTGTAAGATAACACGATTAACCACAGAGCTCATGAGGTGTGTGTGCAACGCATTTGTGTGTGTGTGTCACTTTCACACGTTCAACACCAATAATATTACTTGTGACATGTCACTCTGTTCTATTATCGGAGAGGAACATGTTTACATACATGTACGGTGTAATGTTCCATTTCCAGGATTATTATTATTATTAATATATTCAGTGTTTTTTTGGCGTGGACTCTCTTCTCTGAGCATTGATCTGTTGCACGTGTCTGACACAAAAGGAAGATGTTCAAACTCCCTGCGCACAATTTATAGATATGTGCCGTTTTATCACACCTCAAATTAAATTTGGAACCGTGATTCAGCTGTCATGTATTACAAGGTCCAGATGGGGTGGCAGAGAGAGAGAAAGAGAGAGAAAGAAAGAAAGAAAGAAAGAAAGTCTGGCAGGCAGATACACTCCCGCCTGAACGAGAGTTTGCCAACATTTTGGGAGCTGGTTGAAAAGAGGAGCAGTTTGATATGCTTATGTGCGACAGAAGAGGAGAGGGGTGGCGTCGAGGATGGGCCTTTTTTTATCACCTCGGTCAAGAAAAACCTCACACCTGCTGATACGGGGAAAAGGAGTCGTGCTTGTGGTTTCAGTTTGTTTACTTCTCGTTTTTTTTGTTTCCCCTTCCCCTCTCTCTCTCTCTCTCTCCTTGAGAATAAGTTTTCTATTTTGCAAACAAATTATTCCTGTGTCATTTACACTACCGTTCACTTAGAAATGTCCTTATTTTTTAAGGAAAAGCCCATTTTTTCTCTATACATCAGGGCAATTCAACTAAAATTTCCGAAGGGCCAGTTTTTTCGGAAGGCTGTCCAGCCAGTGGGCCGGTCAACCCCTGTACTACTGTTTTGTGTTGCATGTAAAGTAAACAGATACAAATACAAATAGATACAACATGTTATAAATTACTGAGCACTTATTTATTGAAATGGCTGCTAGTTTTAGTGCAAAAAGGTGACAGTTACAGAACCACCAACATTTGGGTATAACAGTCACAACTAGACAAAACATTAAGGTGCAATGGCCACAAAAGGCTTTTTTTTTGCAGAAATATAAATAACAGCACCAATAATATTCAGGTACAATTGCTACAGTTGGCTCATAGTGCAACATATTCTGGTACATGCATAGGCTGCCTACAATTACAGCTGTATTATTATTTGCTAAAAAAGTGTCACAAAGTGTCACAAAGTGCCAGAAATAGGCGAAGCTGCAGTTTTATTGGCTTTTTTTAAATAAAACATTCATTATTTATGGGTTAATTGCTTGAAGGGCCGGTTGAATAGTTGAATAGCCTTGGTATACATCGTTAATGAGGTATACGACTATTCTAGCTGCAAACGTCTGGTTTTTAATGGAATATGTATATAGGTGTATAGAGGCCCATTTACAGCAACCATCTTCTCTCCAGTGTTATTGGATGATTAGAAAACCCTTGTTCAATGATGTTAGCACAGCTGAAAACAGTTTTGCTGCTTCTTTGACGAAAGGGCAAAATTATTATTTGGAATAAACATCCTCTTTTTCTAGGCCTATATTTTCGATTCGTTTTGTAACTCTTTTGATGAATAAAAGTCTGACTTTTATTGGAAAACACCAAAAAAATCATATAGGTGACCCCCAAACGCCATACACTACCAAACGGTAGTATGTGCTCGTCCACATAAGACAACCGTGACGGGAGTACACTTATTATGTGTCTGCAAAATTGCAAATAAAACATGTCATACTTTCATTTTTTTTCTTCCCCCCTCATCGATGTGAAGTTTTTTCGTCAGTCGTGAAATCCTAGCACCCTCCCCTGCTGCGCTGCTGACAGTTTTGACAGCAGCTGGTTTTAACTCGGTGTAACCGTCGGTCATTTGGGAGAGTTTTTAAAGCGTTGCTCGTCCCTGTGATGGGAGTGACGGAGTTTTGGTCCGTGGTCCAAACACAGACACCAGTGTCATATCCGGTGTTTATCTGCGTATAAGACAAAGCATCTCAAAAGTACAGGAGCTGCCGTGTTGCAATTGTTGGAGGTTTGCGCGGTGGTTTTCCTGGAGCGCAGCCGCGGGTTCAAGTTCCCACCGATGCTCACAGGCCTGACCGATCATGGAACAAACCTCACCTGTAACTCATAGCATCTCATTTTGTTTTTTATAGCATTGACATTGTGAAGTCAAAGCGATGAATTTGATGCGTTATACTCTGATTTTGATTTTGTAGTGTGCTCCAGGCCAGATCTGCTAACATCAGGGAGGTGGTGGATGGGTGGTGGTGGTGGGGGAGGGTTTCGGTTTATGACCTGCACTGCAGTTACCCATTATGGAGCCCTTCGGGGAGGTGTCATATCATCCCCCCCCTCTTTACAGCCTTTGGACACACGCTCTGATGATGTCATCAGAATTGTTTGCACCGAATCAGCTTTTGAGAGAACAGTGGCCGACGTCCATGGAAATGTTTAGCTGTGCTTTTCAACGATGACTCTCCGTAAACCGTCAAAGGAATCTCTAAGAACAGATTCAGTGATTAATAAGTATATTAGTATAAATGTAGCGTATTAGCTACAAGCTTTTTTGACTTTTTAATGATGTGCACTTGACAAAACAGCAACAGCAGCATCATATGAATTCAGTGTAATTCAGTCTCAGGTGAATCTCCCCGTACCTGAGATCACCTGGTACTACTACACTTTCAGAAATAAGGGTTCCAAAAGAGTTCTTCTACAAGGGCTGAGGTTCTACCTGGAACCATTTGCTTCAGAAAAACTATTTCCCGAAGAAAGGGTTTTTTCAAGGGTTCTTGGTAACACTAATGGTTCCAGTAAGAACCATTTTGATCCAGAGAACCCTTTAAAACCCCTTTCCTGAATAAAGGGTTTTAAAAGGGTTCTTGGTGGAACCCTACAAAAGGGTTTCTACCTGGAGCCAAAAAGGGTTCTCCTATGAGGACAAGGTGAAGAACCTTATATGGTTCTACTTAGCACTTTTATTTCTAAGCGTGCACCACAGAGTGAAAGTATTGTCCAGTCAGATGTTATTAGAAGTTTTAACTGATAAAGACCGGATACAAACATTTAATTCACTCATTCATTCATTCATTGGTTCCTTCCAACCCACATGTAAACATTTTTGTACTAATCTCTTGAATTAATTTGGTCAAATCAGGGACAATAATGTACAAATACACATTTGTGACAATTAAGATCCATCTGTGGAACTGAGACAGGTGAACAAACACAAGACAGAATACACACACTAAGAATATCTGAATTTACAAAGATTGTTGTAAAATGACTTAAAAGATGAAAGCAAGATAAAAATCTGTGCTTGATGTTCTTAAAAGAGAAGATGACTCGAGCCTGATCGATAAGAAAACTCTGAGGCAGCAGCGTTGCAGCAGCAGCAGCAGCAGCAGTATTAGATGGTGCAAATGAAACCGAAGCTCAGGTATGATAAAGAACAGGATCCATGTACCGGAAGAAATTGTGTGCTAGAAAGGAAGCAACTGAGTCTTTGAGTTTGTCACTGATTCCCTTTGCGTTTTATCGCGGCGCAACAATCTCTTATCTGTTTTTGGTCTTTCTAATGGTTCGTGACAGGTTATCTCGTATCTGTATCGGTGCCACCGGTGTTGCAAGACGACGCACGAGGGAGGGCGATAAGTTAGAGTTACTCGTAAAACCTGAATTGAATATAGGCACAGAGACCAAAAAACATTCTGGAGTTAAAGAGCTATTTTCTTCTTTTTTTTTTCCTTTTCCTTTCTGTGCGCTCATAGGGAAACAGTGCAGTTATGATTATATGGTGCATGTGTCCAGCTTTTCAGTTTCAGGGATGGAAGGGGAAATAAGTCTCAAGGCAAGCTTGGCAGCGTATCTGAGGGGGGGTTACATCATCTAAATGATACAAGTAATAGGAAGGTGTGAATGTGTCCGGGCCTAACATTAGGACGGACGCACTATTTTTGGCTCTTTGTGTCACACTCAGTTTGTTTAATCGCTCTCACTCTTATTTATTGGACTGTTTTCTGTCCTCCTCCTTATCTCCTCTTCGCCGTATCAGCGCCCCCCCCCCATCCCTCCCCCCCCACCCCACACACACACACTTTTCTGTTTCTATCCTCTCACTTCTTTTCTTCCCCCTCTCTCCCTTTAACTATCCATCTTCTTCTGCTTCTCCAAACCCTGAACAGTTGCCATCATGTCGCCCCCCCCCCCACCACCACCACCACCACCACCACCACCCCCCTCCCCCGCGTGCCTCCCCTGTCCCACTGACACCACACGCTGCTCCCATCCCCCGAAAAACCACTTCAAACAGCCAGCGCCATCAAAGCCCGCAGTCAGTCAGCCAGGCAGTCAGCCAGGCAGCCAGCGAAGCAGCCAGTCAGCCAGCCAGCCTTCTGCTTCGACTTAAAATTACTGTTGTCCCAGTCGCGAGAGCTGCTTTCCTCCTCTGATACACATCAAAGATCCTCTTAAACTGCCCAAGTTTGCTTTTTAAACCTTTCTTCTTGTCGACTTTTTTTTTATATACATTATTTGACTGGTTGAGGTTTTACTCGCTCGCTCGCTCTCTTGTCTTCTTTGCCGTCACTTTTCTTTTTCTCCAACATGGGACAGGTCAGTAATGACATGCAGTTCCGCTGCCTTTGCATTTCCTTTCTTTCTTTCTTTCTTTCTTTCCTCTATGACTTTAATTAGCGTTGTTTCAGGCCTCATATGCACAACACACACACACACACGCGCATGCACTAAAAGAGAGGAACACGCGGACGTGTGTAAATTAATATGCGATGTGAATGAAACATCCTCCCAATCAAATTTCCATGACCACAAAAACGCCAGTTAAACTCTGTATGTGTGTGTGTTGCTGTGTGCTTTAATGGCAGAAAACACTGATGAAACAGAGAGAGAGAGAGAAAGAAAGAAAGAAAGAAAGAGAGTGCAAGGCGTGTGAGGAAAGGCTGGGAGAAAGCAAAGAAAACACGAGCGACGCTGCCAAAGTCGAAAACTTCTTCTATGTTTCGAAGCCTTCAAGGTCACTTGTGGTCACTCTCTCTCCGAAATGTTTGGATTATCGTTTGCACTTGAAGGATGTAATGTCCACATGTGCCAGATGATGGCGCCCTGTCTGTACGTTACAGTGCCACTGTGTGTGTGTGTGTGTGTGTCTCCAATAGAAGAACATCACTTGTCATTATAAAGTACAATGATTTCATACCTCACACATATCTGATACAGTTTTACTGTCTGAAGTCGGCAATTACCCGATCTATTTTTAAACTGTGGAGGGAAATAAAATGTAAAAAAAGAGGGCAATTTGACTAATATCAGTTATGATGGCACAAGCAGCTGTAAGAGTGGAGTTTCTCTTGAGTGAATACCTTCACATGTGTGCGCTCTGATCTTTTATATCTCACTGTGGTTCCTCAGAAAACCGTGTATCTCGTGTTTTCAGAACTGCGCTCGCGGTTACATTAAGACATTTTGGGCTTTAATGCACAACATTCTCCCCCTCCTTTTTTTTTTTTTTATAACACCTCCGACAGATCACATACACAGATGCCAGACAAAGTCACAGGGATACCGGGCATATTTGTTCCACCCTCAAAACAAATCTCCTGCAGCGAATAACTGAAAGTTGCAGCTTAAGCTGAACTAACCAGAATCCCACATTGTATAGCTGTTAAACTCAAAAGAGAGCTTTTATTTTAGCATGCACCCCTATTAAAAAAAACTTCAGAACCTTTGTGCTCCGTCAGAGAACGTTTTAATATTCAAAAGGAGCCACTATTGTGCGGTTTCTTGCGCCAACGTACAAAATAAAGAGCCACATCAGACAGCCTGGAACCCGTCCCTGAGCATTTTCATGTGCAAAGAAAAAAGAGGGAAAACAAATTTGGAGGGGGGAGACAGGGGTATTTATAGAGTGGTGTGAGAGTCTCTGCAATGACAGGAGTCTAATGAAGTGGAGTTTGGGTTTTGATTCACAGTGTGGTGAGTGCGTGGGTCCCTCTGTGACCCTTATTGCATTCCACCGCCGATTCCTCGCTACACGGAAACCAGCGCGGGCCACAGGAGGAGGCAGAGGGCCAGAACTCCAAAATAACGTGTTTCTTTAACCAGGCTAACCTTTCACAGCAGCGTTCGGGCCCGTGCTTGCAGTGCAGTAGATGCACAGCGGGGCCACAGCGGCATTATTTAAATGTGCACCCACTTTCATTCTGAGTGTATACATACACACCAAATGAATCCAATTCAGCGTCTCATTTTCCTCTGATTGCAGCCTCGATAGAAAGAACATAGTTCAATTTCAGATTAAACGATCGGCTGCAACGCTACAGACGTGTGGTGGCAGATGACCTGTTTTCAAAGAGTGTGCACCAGCCCTAACACAACATTAAAACATGTCCCAGTTTTTTTGGTTTTTTTTACTCTGACAACAGAGCAGACAAAAGCACATTCATCATTAAAAACAACAACAGCAGCGTCTTAACTCTTCACAAGCTGCCCACAAAGTCAATGCACAAGTCACACGGACGCGCTTTAAAGGTATAAAGGCAGGTGTGAAACAAGGTAGCTTCTTTATTTTGATCAGTCACTGTGGTGGTCCAGAGGACAGGTAAACACACACTGTGGCAAACATGTAGGCAGCAGCACACAGGAAACCGCCAAAGGAAGAGCAAATAACCACAAAGGCTCATTGCAAACTTCTTAACTTACACCTTTGTCTCATTTCTGCAAAGAGACAAACTGATTGCTTTTCACACATATTAGAATGAAACTCTTTTTGGGTTTCAAATCTCAATTCTTTCCTGAACAAAGAGTTTTAATCCTCTGTGGATTATTTTGGGTCATACAGACACTACCGTTCAAAAGTTTGGGGTCACCTATACAATTTTTTTTGGGGTGTTTTGCATTAAAAGTCACACTTTTATTCATCAAAAGATTTGCAAAATGAATAGAAAGAGCCAGCAAAACTGTTTTCAGTTGTGCTAACATTATTGCACAAGGGTTTTCTAATCATCCAATAGCCTTCTAACGCGATTAGCAAACACAACGTACCATTAGAACACTGGAGATGGGCCTCTATACACCTATGTACGCGTTCACCGACACAATTTTTGTGTTTTTTGCATTAAAAGTCACACTTTTATTCATCAAAAGATTTGCAAAATGAATAGAAAGCACCAGCAAAACTGTTTTCAGCTGTGCTAACATCAATGCACAAGGGTTTTCTCATCATCCAATAGCCTTCTAACGCGATTAGCAAACACTATGTACCATTAGAACAGTGGAGAGATGGTTGCTGTAAATGGGCCTCTATACACCTATGTACATATTCCATTAAAAACCAAACAGACTTTTGCAGCTAGAATAGTCGTTTACCACATTAACAATGTATAGAGTGTATTCTGATTTATTTACTGTTATATTCATTGAAAAAAAGTGCTTTTCCTTCAAAAGTAAGGACATTTCTATGTGGACCCCAACCTTTTCAACGCTAGTGTACATGAATGTATCCACTTTTACATCCGCGCAGTTGTCTCTTTAAAACTCGTACCTGTGCGAAATGTACAGCTATTAATTTCGAGTTCCTGTGGGGCCCCCGGCGGTGCAACTTCACCATCATTATAGGCTACCAAAATAAACGGTGGATTTCTATAGATGACTCACCACAATCTAAGAATATACGCTGGTGTGTGGGAATCTTCAAGAAGGGTGAAAGTATACACCCCGTAAAGTGTGTTTCTGCTCTCGCGCCGCCACCTCCTGTCTGTTAGCTGTCGCCTATACCGCCAAAGTCACAGTTCCGTCATTGCGTCACATGTGCTGGTGATGCTTCCCCCCCCCTCCCCCAAATATGTTCACTGTCACTCCTCCTACTTCTATTTTATTTTATTTTTTAATCTCTTTGATGAAGAATACTGAAAGCACACAGGCATGACACAGAGAATGATGTCATGAACATGACAGGACTAAGAGGATAAGGTATATGAAAAGTAATGCCTACTTCATAGATTACTGAAATCAAAGACATGTAAAATAAATAAATGATTAGAATCAAAGGCCAAGAGATGTTCACTATTTGACTTTTTTGAAATCAAACAAGAGGCAGGTCTCCTCTGCAGTGATGTGACACACACACACACACACACACACACCCACACACACGTAGAAAGAGAATAACAGATCACTGATACTGAAATCAGTGGATTTTCAGATACACGGCGTCCGTGGCAGCTGTACACATCCACTCCACAGAATGTCAGAGTGTGATTTTTCTTTTCTTTTTTCTTTTTTCTTAGAGGAGCCTGCATGGGCGAATCAAAGCTCAGCCCCCGAGACACTGAGCCACTCATATGTGAATAATGAAACTAACTCCAGCGCACCAGAGTCGCATTATCAGCGCGTGGTATCAGCGAACACATCTCGGGTCTTTGAAGCTCATAAAAATGCCCCCCCCCCCCCCCAAAAGGGGAATCTGTGTTTGTGTCACCAGGCTTCTAATTGAACAGAGTCATTAAAAAAAAGCCACAGTGAACAAAGGCTGAAATAGTTTCAATACGGTGTTTGTTGTCAGTTTCAAGTGTGCAACGATGGTGCTGCTGCTGTTCTTTTGCAGCACTTTAATCAATCGGCCGGACATTAGTAGGGACAATATCTCCTTGAATTGGTGCTGAGATGTTGTTGGTGTAAATACACTGAGGTGGTGTAAGGGGTCTCCTCCTCTAATGAGCGGGAACATCCAACAGCGCAGGGCTGCTGCGAATCTGCTGCTGTGACACCACTGTCTCTGAAGTTCAGAGATCACACACACACACAGACACACACACATTCTTGTACTTGCGGCATACTGAGGACCGGGTAAAAGTGCTGTCAAAGTGAGGACCAGCATTTCCACTTTATAAATCAACACAATTACACATATCTACTTCATGAATGACATCTATGAAGAACTACTGGGTGCAGTACCATAAAATGTCTGCAGGTGGAGCCCCAGAGCAAAACGTGTGTGAAACACAAGGGCTGGAAAACGGGTTTTTGAACCAAATTGATGACTTCTGTTGAGTATAGCATGCTTACAACCTAAGGAAGTGATTTTAATGAAAACAAAGTGAGGACTAGGCCAAAATGTCCTCACTTTGTAAAAATGACCTCACTTTGTTGGTTAAAAACCCCTCACTTGTCCTCAGTATGCCGCAAGTACAAGAACACACACACACACACACACACACAGCAGTGAGTTGGCCCCTTTTTTTTGTCCCCGCTATACAGTTGTGTTTCATTTGTTTTATTTGTTTGTTTGTCTTTCTCTACACCCTTAAGTGTGTGTGTGTGTGTGTGTGTGTGTGTGTGTGTGTGTGTGTGTGTGTGTGTGTGTGTGTGTGTGTGTGTGTGTGTGTGTGTGTGCATGCTGAGGGAATTTCCCTCTGGGTTTTTTCACAGCTCAGAATCACTTGGAGGCTTTTTTGTGCCCGGGGACAGTTTAACACTGATGCGTTCTCATTTTCCTTCCCACCCTTTTTTTGCCTTTTTTCTTATCTCTTACTTTACCTCCCACCCCCCCCTCACCCCCTCAGTGTATAGTCCACCATACATCTGCACTCTTCATGTGCTGGTGTCTGTCTCTCTCTCTGTCTCTGCACCTCCGTTTACCCTCTTTCTGTAAACCTACACACCACAGCGGCGGCGGCGTACGTCAAAACGCGCAAATGCACGAATCACATAACTTGCACCACGCAGCACATTTTTTCGCCGGCTCTTCCTCTTGCACTAATTTGACCTTTTTTACAATCTCCATTACACAGTCACACTTCTCGTTTGCCAGCAGCCATTTTTCAGCCAAACTCTTTTTTAATTTTTTAATTTTGCCAGACCGCTGCCACCGACCATAGCTAACGAAGAAGCTTAAATTTGAGTCAAACTGAAAACTTCAGACTTTGCAGCGTGACGTCGCCTCTGGTATCGCTGTGGTTATTTTCACCGTCATTAGACGAGAATGTTTGCACTTCCTCTTCTCCGGCCGCAGAAATGCAATAAACAACAACAACAACAAAAAAAAGGAGCAAAACATCACATTATCACCATTCCCGTCGGTTAACGTGTAATTTAGAGCGTTTAATTTGCTGTCAGCATATAATGCGTAAAACATTTGGATCATTTCAAATTAAAAGGTTGCGTTCCATCGCGAGGCTGTCACTCCAGACGCAGTTTTCTGGGTTTTTCTGCAAATTACGGTCGGCCTCGTGTGTCCAAACTTGTGTCGCGCGAGTCACACATTTGAGTGACACAGGTGTGGTCATGTCACCTCTGAGCTCAGGCCAAAGGTGCTAAAGTGAGATGCAGCCTCAGAGAATACAAAGACACACACACACACACACACACACACACAGAGAGAGAGAGTTGCTGCTTAGATGAAGGGAATCAGGTGGGAGGTGTCTCTTCTTGGTTGTGGTCCTCCTCTGACTCATTGTACGAATGTCAGGCAGCAGGTATATGAAAAGAAAAAGAGAGAGAGAGAGAGAGAGAGAGCTGCCACAGTGAGAATAACACGCTTGATGATTATTTTTGCGTGTGATATAATTAAAGCGCAGTCATCGTTTGTGGACATGAGTGTGCTCCTCTGGAGATGAATGTGGACCCAGCAGCGTGTGTCTCTGAACTGCTCTCATAGGTACCGTAACCCGAAAGAAAAAGAAAAAACTTATATTGTAATAATGCAGTCGTCTTCCTGTTTTGCTCGGTGTTTGTTTAGCGCGTGGGCATCCGTGACCTTCATGTGGTAATTTATTTGAGTCTGAAAATAGCGGTTTTAGTTTTCTCTCGGAGCCTGTGAAACCCGTCGTGTGTGTTTAGAACTCAAAGCTTCGTCGTGTGTATTTTTGACATGTGGAAAAAACTTGCGTGACAAAAGTAGATTAATGAGTACCATTTTATTCATACACTCATTTGTCTTCTACCGCCTTTGTACTACTTTATGAGCTATTCCATAACTTATGTCATGTTAAACGTTTTCTTCCAGGTAGATAAATAATGATGAATATAAAAATGATTGAGAAATTCAAATCTAAATATGAGAAGTTTTAAAAAAGTACAATAAAGTAAAAAAAAAGGAAGAAGAATGAATGGCTTAAAGCATTCAAATTAAATTTTTGGTAACACTTTAGATTAGGGAACACATTACTAACACGCATATGAGTTGCATACTAGCCCTTTATTAGTAAATATTAAGTACGTATTCACAAATTATGTAGGAAAAATCGTAATTCATGTCGTAATAGAGGTAGAATAAGGTTATATAGAATAAGTTGTTAATACATGCTTATTGTTTGCCAATAAAGGGCTAGTATGCAACTTATATGCAAGTTAGTAATGGTGAATGTATGTTCCCTAATCTAAAGTGTTACCCAATTTTTACTTAAACCCAATCTTATTTTGATTTTGTTTCCATGGTCATCTTTTAAAAAGATGTCGTAGATGCAGAGGCGATTCTAGAGTCTGTAGGGGCCCTAGGCAAAACAAATCCCAGGGGGCCCTTCCAACCAGTGTTCATCACCATTATGTTACGAATAATCTGACACCAACGAAAAATGTATGACAAAATAAAAAATTCAAAATATTTTTTTTTTTTCTAAATGACATGGAAAAACCTTGTAATTAAAAAGTATGTGAAAATATAAATGTAAAGAACAATAAAATACTGTAAGTAGCTTTTAAAAAACTATATAAACTTAGTAAAAAAAAAATACATTACACTGTAAAGAACCCAGATTATAAAACAATACAAATATATAGAAGAATAAAATACTGTAAAAAAACAGATATAAACTGAGTAAAAAAGATATGCATTGTACTGCAAATAATCCTCTTCATTTTCCAACTTGCAGAACAATAACTTCACACAGGTTAAAGTGAGGTGGGGCCCCTTTAGGGAGGTTTCCTACTGAGATGTCATTGCAAATTGCCAATTGTTTTTTAAGGGGGACTGGGATGCGGCTGGTCACTGCACATTTCTGTAAAAACAGCCCTCAGCCTATAGGGGGGCTATAGGGGGCTCGGGGGCCCCAAGCAGTTGCCCGCCTTGCCTGTTCACAGGCTGCGCCTCTGCGTAGATGTAAAACTACACCTCATTATTTACACGCATAATTCATTTGAATTCAAACAAATTCCCCCCCAAAAAAAGAGTCACATTATATCATGTTGTTGTCGTTCAACGCTGTTGCATGCGCGGCGATCGCTCTGGCCTTTAAAACGAGACGGTTACGAGCCCGTAAATAAATCAGCAGAATGCTATAATAAATTCACGGTGCGGTAAATTGGGCCTGGCTTGTTTGTTGCCATTTAAAACCCAAACAAGGTAATTTCAAGGTAATTGCTGTGTGTTTACTATTCGGCCACATAATGACTGAGTCAATACCAGATGACACACTGTATGTGCGTTGTAAAATAAACGCCTGCGTCCTGCCGTACACTAGATTCTCCTCCACAGATTTAAACTGGACAGGATTGTTTCTTCTTCTTCTTCTTTTAATGTGGTCGTTTAAACTCCGTGTCACTAACATGTGTGCTTATGAATTTATTCAGGCGCTATCTGCCTGCCTCAGGCCTCAGATCAGATTCAAGATGGATCAAAAGTTAGGCGTACAAGTCAAAATTCGGCTTTTCTGACTCGTCTTAGATGAAAAGAAGAAGACATGTTTCTGGCAGGCGGACCGTCAATCTTTGCGTTCAGGCTCTGTCAGCGAGAGAGAGAGAGAGAGAGCAGACAGATCTTCTTTTTTTTTATAATAGAGTGTGTGTGTGTGTGTGTGTGTGTGTGTGTGTGTGTGTGTGATCTGAACACAGTTGTTGTCAAACCATCAGAAACAGTCCCCAGACGACTCGAGAGCGATCACCATTGTCAAGCATGATGCAGCACAGTTCTGTTAGCGCTCTCTGGATATGAGTCACGTTCTTCCCACGCACACAACACACTGTGTGCATGCAGCAGCAGCAGCACCAGCACCAGCACCAGCAGCAGCAGTGAGCGAGTGTGTTGTTTTCTCCCCCTCGGATGAGCTGTGTTTGGCTTATTAATCAAATTACGCATTCAAAAAAGTGTCAGTCTCGCTCATTTATACCTCAGCACGCAATCTTTATCCTCGCAGGCGTTCCCCTCCTGCATAGATCGAGCCGTTCCAACGGCACGATAGGGGGAAAACAAAGGAGGATACAAACGCCATCCAAATAAATAAATCAACAGGCCCCTGATAATGAAAGCCATCCGTGCTCAGCGCCGCTTTAATGACAGGACGTATAGACTCAGTGTCAGTCACTGTCATGCGAGAGAAAAATTAGAGCCAATTTGATGCTAATCTGGAGCAGATTTCTCTCCATCAGGGCCGAGCAGTTTGGCCTCATCATCCCAGGAATCTTCTGCATTAGTGATACATCAACTTTACAGCTTCATAAGAGTCCCCCCCGCATAGAATTAACACAAAGTCATTCGTTGCCCATGAGTTAGTTCAGCGTAAATTGTACAGAGGTGGAAGTGAGGCTGGGGCAGCACAGAGCATCTGCTGATACAAACAGATACGTGTGTGTGTGTAGGTGTTATATCGATATAGAGTCATCTGAGGAATATGTGCACAAACATGCTGACTATTTACAAGTGACTTTGATTGTGAGGGGCGCCCCCCCTGCAGCCCCCCCTTTCGTAGCAGAGTCACTGTGTATACGTTTTAAGTCTGAAATGTAAATGTCACCGTGTTTGAGCGACAGGCTTTTATTATGACTGTGAGCTGTGGTCGTATTCGCGCGTGCAACATGTGAGAGGGTGCAGTCGATACGGCTCGAGTGGAGATTTTTATTTATTTTTTGGTGTTGTTTTGACACTTTAACTTTGCTTGTGTTTTGTGAAATTTGATGAGCTGTGAAAGTTAATTTTTTTCCCTCCCTCAAGTTGCGTGAAAGCCAAATTCTATTAACCCTTTAAGGTACGCACCAAGAAAAAGAGCAAAGGAAAAATTATTTCTTTGCATTTTTTAATATTTTATTTTATTTACTTATGATAACAATAACGACAATCAATATATATATATATATATATATATTTTTTTTTTAATTTTAAATTAGACCCTACAGTACTTCAGATACAGGCCTCTACCAAACAGTTGAGATGTCTGTTCATAATAAACCTGGTTTTCACAATTCATACAACATTCAGATCAAGTCACATTAAGTGTTAGTGAGTTCAGATTGATGCATTTTTCAATGCGATATAGTGACTTAAAGTGTGCTCGACCAAATGGTTGAGTAGTACCTTAAAGGGTTAAACCTAATTTATTTCTTTTTTGACGCGAACGTCAACAAACACTGATCGGAAAACCCCGTTTTTCACGATGCAAAGGGCCGACTTGGCACAGGACGTAAAAACAGCTTGACTTTCCCTCTGATGCTCCATTTCAAACGCACTGGCACAAGGAGATCTATTTGTGTTCTTAAATAGTCATTATTTGGTTGTGATTAGATATTACTAATCAGTGAGAGGGAAACACAGAGCCCTCAAAGAAAGCTTGGAAATAAGAGACTACAGCTTAAATCCTGGGCATGTGTTTGTAATTGTCATTTATTTTCTTCGCCATGGGAAAAAAAAAAAGAAACGTGGACACTGAGGGTAAACTTTTTTTTTTTTTTTTTTAAATTACAATAGGTTATTTATCTTACTTCATCCCTTCTCTGCCCGCAGCCTCTCGCCACATTGTCATGTCACATATCACACATGTGCTGAAAATACGAGGCTTTAGCATTAAAAAAAGATTTTCCCTTCTTCAGATGTTGCTGAGGAGGAGAAACTGTTTAGCTCCAAGTAAGAAAAACATAAATTACAGTGATTTACATCAGTATTAAAATAAGCTGCATTTTACTGGACTGGATTTTAAATCAGAACAATGGCACTTTTCACTTAATTAAATACATGTATATTTTGTATTTGCATTGGTTTCCAAATGAAAGGCTTTAAAGGAATAAAACACTTTTTTATCTTGCTCGGTAAAATGTATAAACTGTGTATGTTGCAATGCACGCTGAAGCGTTGATCATTATCCACGCATCAACCCACACAAAGCCACATGCAATGTTTTAATCACAGAAACACATATCACTCGGCGACAGTTTCATTCCTCTCGACAACAATGATTTAAATATAATAGCTCTAAATTTACTAAACTTTTTTTTTTTTTTTTAAATATCTGGTTTCAGTTCCTTACATTTTTTAAAAAAATTTAACAATCATCTCTGGTTTCCAGTGGCCACAATCCAAAGCTCAAATAACTAAATATCATCTGAATTAACAAGAAACATGTCTATGATATTATGAATCATGTTTTTAAGAACAAAAAAAAGGAATTCTTTTGGATCATTTAACATAGATTAAAGACACATGTCGCTGATATTGGATTTTTCAAACACAATATAGCATTGCGAAATTATACACTCCTATGCATAGCATTAAGTCCCGATCTCTGATGTTGTTCTCACTTTCCACCTCTCACAGTGGATGCTGAACAGGTGACTACACTGGGCTCTGAAGGGGAGGATGAGGTGGGCCTGTGGAGCCTGGAGCCCCAGGACTGCCAGGAGAGCCTGGACAAGACGAGCCTGACGCCCAGCGAGGGCACGGAGGAGGCCAGCAGCCCTGCCCGCTCCACGCAGCCGCACAGCCTCAGCCTCAGCCTCAGCCCCAGCAGCAGGAACTACTGGGTGCAGGTGGAGCCGGAGGCTGAAGCTGCCGAGGACGTTATTACTGCAGCCACCGGTGACAGGGAAGGAGACCATGATCCACTGAGGATGTACTGTAAGTTATGAGCTAAATTACAGAGAATAAGATGTGAAACTTTGTTTTTCTGCTTCAGTTTCTGAAAGGGTTTTTCAGAAGCAAACGTTTCCAGGTACACTCTTAGAAATAAGGGTTCCAAAAGGGTTCTTCTACAAGGGCTGAGGTTCTACCTGGCACCATTTGCTTCTGAAAAACCGTTTCCTGGAGGTTTTCAAGGGTTCTTGGTAACACTAATGGTTCCAGTAAGAATGATTTTGATCCAGAGAACCCTTTAAAACCCACCTGGTTCCACCTAGAACCCTTTTGGAGGGTTCCACCAAGAACCCTTTTAAAACCCTTTCTTCGGGAATGGGTTTTTCAGAAGCAAGGGTTCTTGGTAACACCAATGGTTCCAGTAAGAACCATTTTGATCCAGAGAACCCTTTAAAACCCCTTTCCTGAATAAAGGGTTTTAAAAGGGCTCTTGGTGGAACCCTCCAAAAAGGTTTCAGGTGGAACCTTAATAAAAAGGTTCTACCTGGAGCCAAAAAGGGTTCTCCTATGAGGACAAGCCGAAGAACCTTATATGGTGCTACTTAGCACTTTTATTTTAAGAGTGCAGAACCTCGGCCCTTGTAGAAGAACACTATTGGAACCCTCATTTCTAAGAGTGTGTATACTGAATGAGACTGCAGCGTAGGACACTATGTTAAGTGTAAACACCCTCTGTGTGTTTTTTTTCTGACGCAAGAGAACCTCTCCAGTCTCAAGATGCTCCACAAAACCCTCTAGATACACCTTCATATCGGCTCCTCATGAAACCGTGGCTTCCCTGAAAGCCGTTTCCTTTTTCTTCTTCTTTTTTTCTTTTTTTTTTGCACTCGACTCTTTGAAAAAGCACAGCCTTGTGAAAGCATGACAAAAGAACTCATCCCACACAATGTCACAATATTTCCATGCATCAAAGAGGTGACGTTACGGTACTGAAATCAGCACTGTGCGACGCGAGGCTTTCCCTTTTATTTAAGGGGAGATCAAAGGCGGCGCACGGAGCTTTGCCTACTAACAATCACTTAGCTCCTCGCCTCGTGTGATTTGGCCTCGCCTGATGAAGGCGAAGCTGAGTTTTTACAACACTCCACCGCACAGGCTCGTCCCTTCACCACATAAAAAAACAGCTCAAAATATGCCAGCATCTGCAAACATTTGAAAAATCTTCCTCAAAGTCACTGTAAGTGAAGTTGACTGGCTCGAGATAGGAGACACCCTCTCTCTCCTTCACATTGAGTACATGTGTGGTTTTCTCTCTCTTGGCCTGACTGTCACTGCACTCACAGGCTCAACTGAGGACCACATTCCTCACAACCAGCTCGCTGGATTTATTGTTTTATCTTTCAGTAAACAATTCAGTCCTATTAGATTCGGTTTGCAATTTAGTTGAGACTCGAGAAAGACTTAACTTCAGCTACACTCCGTGATCGAGTAGAACGGCTCGACCACAACTGTTGCACTGACGACTGATCGACTTGTGAATTTGTGTTTCAGTTTCATTGTGTGAAGACTTTTTAATAACCCGAACGTCTCAAATCAATCACAGATCATATGACTCTGAATAAGACTGTAAACTGAAGTTCTTCAAAGGAAAACCTGTCCTATTTTTGTTTGTATTTGGATCTTAGTAACACATTTTTTCCTCTTTACATTAGAGCACGGCTGAACTAATTTTTGCTCAGGGGCAACATACAGCACAACTTGATCTCAAGTGGGCCGGACCAGTAAAATAATAGCATAATAACGTATGAACAACAAGAACTCTGAATTTTTCTCCTTTATTTTACATTTAATGAAGTATCTTTTTCACAAAACATGACATTTCTGGAGAAATATAAGTGCAATTTCAACAATATTATGCTTAAATGTACCAACACATACATTTAGTCACAGGTATCTGGAAGTGAAAAATATTAATTAGTAAAATAATATAAGTATTTGACATTGACATTTTAACAAATTCATCCTGTGGGCCGGATTGGACCCTCTGGTGGGCCAGTTCTGGCCCCTGGGCCATTATGTTTGACACCCCTGTATTAGAGTATATACACTACCGTACAATTTTTGTATGTCTTCCATTAAAAGTCACACATTTATTCATCAAAAGAGTTGCAAAATGAATAGAAAATATAGTCAAGATATTGACAAGAATAGAAATAATGATTTTTATTCAAAATAATCATTTTACCCTTTCGTTAAAGAACCAGCAAAACTGTTTTCAGCTGTTCTAACATCATTGCACAAGGGTTTTCAAGGGTTTTCTAATCATCCAATAGTCTTCTAACGCGATTAGCAAACACAATGTACCATTAGAACACTGGAAATGGGCCTCTATACACCTATGTACATATTCCATTAAAAACCAGACGTTTGCAGCTAGAATAGTCGTTTACCACATTAACAATGTATAGAGTGTATTTATGATTCATTTAATGTTATATTCATTTAAAAAAAACAAAACACTTTTCCTTCAAAAATAAGGACATTTCTAAGTGACCCCAAACTTTTGAACAGCAGTGTAGGTATATTGTAGTAATAATAATATTTCGTTGCAGATGTATCTGCATATAAAGCCACACACACCTCAACTGGTTTACAAGAAGCTTGCGTAGCTGTTAAAAACACAAACAACATTTCCTTTTGCAGATGTTTCACTTCCTCTGTGTTCGTCTGTGTTTTTTTTTTTTTTTTGCCCAGGTAAGAACTCAGACTCCCAGAATGCCCTGGAGGACCTGGCTCATTATGAATTTTTGGCCCAGCTAAAGAAGGCTTCTACCTCTTCTGCCAGTCTCTTGGATCATCTGAACCACAACGGCACAGCAGCTGCGTATCATCACCAGGGCGGCAAACACGATGACCTGCCGCCTGCCATCTGGTCACCGGGAGCTCAGCACTGCTCACCTGAGGGCGCAGGTACGTTGAGTAGCAAAGAGTTATCTTTTAAAGGTAAAAAAAGATAACTCTAAAACCAGCTTTTGACCTGTCCACTGGTACAGTCTTCAGCCCCCCCCCCCCTGCAGTGTAGAACATGGGTGGATACGGCACATGAAGATTTATGTGGTCTCTTCCAATTGTCTCTGGGTTTCAGACGCAGGAAGAAACCAGCAGGTTTGTCCGTTCTGCCACAGGATGTTTCAGCGAGGAGCCACTTTGAGGGAGCACATAAAGTACTGTCAAGAGAGGGAGGGGGGCCACATGGTCTGTCCACTCTGTGGATACACTGCCCCCCTTAGGGCACAGATGGAGCAGCACCTGGCACTTCACAATCAGATGCAGGACAAGGTGAGGTTTTCATTCAGTCAAACATTGTGTATATTTGAAGATGAAATTGTTATTCCACCAACCCCCGTCATTGAACCTAACAAGGTCCTGTCTCTCTAGAGTCCCATCACGCTGGATCAAGGCATGGAAACCAGGAAGTTCAAATGTCTCCAGTGTGGGAAAGCCTTCAAGTACAAACACCACCTCAAAGAGCATCTCCGCATCCACAGCGGTGAGGCAGCATGACATCAAAACAATTGTACTCGCCCATTAATTTGCTATTGTTTCCATTGTATCACTAACCGTCACTTAGCGTGTCAGTTGCACAGTATGAAATTACACACACACACAAGTTTATGTGTTGACAGAAAACCCTAACATAAGATATTTTCAGCTTTGCATCTGTTGACTGATTCCTCTTGCTTTGTCCTTTAGGTGAGAAACCCTACGAGTGCTCCAACTGCAAAAAACGATTCTCTCACTCCGGCTCTTACAGCTCCCACTTGAGCAGCAAAAAGTGCCACAGTGGTGGAGGAGGAAATGGAGGGGGAAATCCAGGAGGAGCCAGTGGGGCATTTAATGGACACAGCCAAAGCCCCTACCACCACCACTCATTTCTCCCGTCTCCCTCTGCAGGCAGAGGGAGGATCAGTAATGACAAGGACTCGCCTATACAGAATCAAGATCATTCCAGATCTCTGGGCAGAGTACCAGAGGATCCTCATCAGCTTCTGTTGCAGGATAGCAACCAGAACCCCGCTGGCTTTCCCAAAGCTTTGGATCTGGCTCAGCTCTGGGACCCCTCGGCAGAGCTTTCTCTGAGGGCCAGTATCCTGAAAGAGACCGGCATGCTCCCTTATCCTTACTCTGGGACCAAGTTTGAGCAGATGCTGCAGGAGATGCTTCACAGGGAGGTGAAAAAGGAGGAGGACATGGAAAGAGGTGGCGAGGAGAAGAGGCTCATCCACAACGGAGGGCCCGAGAAGAAAGTGTCGCCTGAAAGAAGGAGAGAGTCGGGTGAAGGGGAGCGAGGTGTGCTCGGGGTGACGTGTCGCTGGTGCTCGCAGCTTTTCCCCAATGTGGCCGTGCTGCTTCAGCACGAGCGCTACCTCTGCAAGATGAACCGCGAGGCGGTGGAGATGCCCGAGGGTCTACGCGGCAAAGACCACTCCTCGCCGCCTGTGTTTTTACCCCGACCTGCTCTTCACCCAGAGAACAGCAAACCATGTGAGGTCATGAATGGCCTCTCTGGAAACAAGTCGCCACTGCACAAGGCCACAAGCTGGCATTCTGTCACACAGCAGCTTCTGGTGGCCATGCACTCCCCGCCGCCGCAGCATCGCCAAGATGTCCTGTCCTCACGTGCATATTGGTCCAGCCAGGAGAGGATAAGCCCGAGCCAATCCATCACCCACTCTCCAGATCTGTCATCGCCCAGAGCCAGAAGAAGAGTTCCCTCTTCTGGATTCAGCTCTCCAGTCTGCCTCGACCTGACCAGCTGTCCTCCTGAAATCTCCTCACCTCAGAACCAGACCGGCAGCTCTTGGTCTGCACAGAATGAACCTCTGGACCTCTCCTTACCTAAGCAGCTCTCAGACCAAGAGGGGAGGAACAGAACTGTCAACGGCAGCTCGTCCAGGGGTGACAAGAGAGAGTTTGGGAGCCAGCAGCTCAAGAGACTCATGTCCAACTTAAGTCCAACATCACATCTACCCTTTCACCACCACCCGGTCTACAGCGGGGCCAGAGCTCCTGTGTTTCCAGGATCCCTGTACAATGGCTTTCCTATCATCAACCAGTCTGGGTTAGGGCTTTCAGGACACGATGTCGCCGCGTCGATTCCATTCAGCCAGCCAGCTAACAGCTCGGGATTCCTCTCCCCTTTGACTTACATGATGGAGGCAGACGCAGAGGCCGCACTGAAGAAGATCCACCATGAAAGACAAGCTCTAATGGTACGTCAGGCTCACATATGTCACGCCGTAGTTACTCAACATTAAGCATGTATTACAGTCGTGTCATTTTAACGCTTTTCTTTACAGGGCGACGTGTTAAGCCGAGGAGCTTTGGAATACCTCTCGCTAATGGATGAAAGTCTGGAGGGAGAGGGCGGGCCAGGGAGGAAGAGGCTGAAGAAGACAGACGAGGGGATGTACGCTTGTGACATTTGCGAGAAAACCTTCCAGAAGAGTAGCTCGCTGCTGCGACATAAATATGAGCACACAGGTCGGTACATAATAATCACCGTTTACTGAAACACTTGGACGAGGTGCCAATCTTGTGGTTTCTCACAGTTTCTTATAAATGGTTTAAAACGAGCTGTCAATCACCCAAATTGACCAAGGTAAGCCAGAGTTATGGCGCTGCGTAACTGAAGACGCTGCAGAGTCACAGAGTTGTTATTACGCACCCCACAGGGAGCATCCATTTACAGCGAGTTTTCATACAGTTTTTTTTTGCAAAACAAGTTCTTTTTAGACCAATAGTGACATGTAAATTAAATTAAATGGGTTTTTAATAATTTGGTACCTAAGAAATCTCAAATGGCACAGATGGTGCCAAACAGTGCCAAAAGAGAGAACGCCTAGACATCTCTTTACTAAAACCTCTGTAACTTTACTCTGCTTCACTTCAACAGTATCAGACTTTGCACAGCTCATGTCCACATGTTAAGCTCCTACTGCATATTTTAAAGGTGATATTTGCTTTAAAATGCAATATTTTTTTAGGCGAGAGAAAAAAAATCCTTCATTTATGCTGTTCCATGTGCATTTACTCTGACACAGTGGCATCTACAGTGAGACTTACACCTCTGGTGGAATCTCAAGTGTTATCTTTATTTTTATACCAAGATACCTGCAGAGATTTTTAGTTTTCAAGCAGGGACCCCAAAAAGAGGGTCAGGGAAGAAGAGGTTAATAATCGTTTTTTTTACACTTTGCACCATTGTGGTCTTGCTGGCAACATTTTTGTTGTACAGGCAGTTGTTCAATGACAAATAAAACTCTTTGAATCTTGAATCTAATTTCTCCGTCTCCATTCCAGGAAAACGTCCTCACGAGTGCAAAATCTGCAACAAGGCCTTCAAGCATAAGCACCATCTGATCGAGCACAGCCGGCTGCACTCGGGAGAGAAACCCTACCAATGTGACAAATGCGGCAAGCGCTTCTCTCACTCCGGCTCTTACTCGCAGCACATGAACCACCGCTACGCTTACTGCAGCAAAGACCAGGATCCGGACCAGGAACACGAGGAGATGCCTTTCACGCCTCGAGCGGACGGCGCTCTCGCGGGCCGGCTGGCCGACGAGGCCCCTCTGTCTGCGGAGGACACCCAAACTCCACATTTGTTCCTCAGCGACTCCAGTCTGGACGGAGCGACGGAGGGATTCAAAGAGGAGGAGGAGGAAGAGGAGGAAGGTAAAGAAGCAGGAGTTAGCGATGGTCACGCGGAAGAGGCAAATGAAGATTTGCCAGGGGAGCAGTTAGATGATTACACCGCTCACGATTCACCAACGAGGGAGCACAAAGAGAGGGACAGTTGTGATGTGGCGGACCATGTTGACAATGTAGACGAAGACATGTGGGACAAGGGCACTGAGGACAAGCTGAGTGGAAATGTAGACAAATACGAACTAAGCCTGGATGTTACAGATTTACCCAACATAAAAACCTAAGGTGACCTTAACAAGCCAATACAATGCATATACTGTACATATAAAAGACTTTTGATACCATTTTTGAAAAAATCTTTTTTTGTATATATACTGTATATATAATAGCTTCACTGATTTTTTTTTTTTTTTTTTTACTTTACCACATGAAAAATGCACAAATCTGCCAAAGAACAGGCCTTAAAGTGGATCAAGCCAAACAATATGTGACCATACAGGTTCAAAAAAAATGCAAAATGTACTTCACGTGCCTACAGTGTTTTGTTAGTTTTTTATATATTGTTTTCCTTTCTTTTTTTACAGAGAAAGTTAATATGTTTGGGTTGACTTCCGTAAAAAGGTCAAATATCCACTTTTTTATATGCTTACTGCTGCTGACAACCGCTAAACCAGAAGCTTGTGTGTGTGTGTGTGTTTTAATTTACTTAGTTTGGAACGTTATGACCGCTCACATGCGTCCCAGTGGGTGGTTTTCAGAAAACTGGAATTGATCGATCGCAGGGCGGGAGGACGTCCGCTGTTATTGTGAATACCATGAAGGCCGCGAGGTTCTGAAAGGTTACAGATGCAAGACTTAACGCAACCACCTGATGCCTTGTATTTATTCCTTCTAATAAGTCCATATACCAGTATCTTGGTGTGTCTATGGGGAGTTTTGTTACCTCCATTTTAAGAATTAACCAACCAAAAACACACATGTATACGGTAGTTTTTACTTTTTCTCCCCCAAAGCAAATATGGGAGCAAGCAGTAGAAGTTACTGTCAATCATTAATGCTGTGAAATCATAAGGTAAAAAACCAACTCATCTCTTCAGGGGTATGAACGGTGCTCAGTGGCTTAAATTCATCAGCAATCTATCCGGTGTGCAAAAACGTGGGGGGGGGGGGGAGAAAGGGAAGGCATATATTTATTTATTTTTTCAAACTAAAAAAAAAAGAAGAGTGAACTGCACCTATTTAATTGCACATCTTAGGTTTTGAAAGAGTCATTTCTGCATTTCCGTGCGGAACGTTCAAAACGGGGCAAAAGATGAAGTCAGTCTCTGGGGGGGGTTTTTCTTTCTTTCATGTGTCTCACTATTTGTGTATCATTTACATGGAGCTGCTCTATTTCATTCAATGCCATAAATGTCATGGTGTGTTGTAATAATAAATGTGCATGTGCCACAGCCTGTCGTCACACTTCTGGAACAATAAAAAAAAAAAAAAAGTGTTACACATTTTCAGGTGTGGCAAGTCGGTCAAGACTCAGGACATGATCATCACTTTTTCTTTTTTAAAACAACCTCCTACTTCCTCTTTCCGACTGAGGTGTAGTCGACGTGAAAAGTTCCCTCGGATGTGCCGACGCTGTGAGTAATCCGACGAGGCCTTGGCTCGACGAGATAAGACGGCGGCGTGCGAGGTGTGACTTAAGTTTTCATGCACGCTGTTGATCAAAGCCACTGTGTGTGTGTGTGTGTGTTTATCACTAAAGATATGCATCTGTGACACCCAACTGCCACCCTCCTCTTGCATATTTCCTTACCTGTTTACTTCACTCAGAGTCTGTACACTTTTAATGTTGAGCAGTATTTTTTTTTTTATTTCTGTTGGGCACAAATGCAACTTTTGCATCCCCCCCCCCTCCTGTCTGTTTTTTTTATACACATTTTTTTGTTGTTGCATGTTTGTGGATATTTTTTGTAATAAAAAAAATTGTACACATTTTACTCTGGAGTTCATTGAATCGTCCTCATTCACTAAAGTGAACTAAAAATAGAACGTACAGGGTGCAAGACAATAGATTTCAAAGGAGTTGTTCATTGAATTATTACTGCTGCCTTTTTTAAGTTATATAAAAATCAGAGGGGGGGGGCTTTAAACGTAACACAGCTGTCACCCTTTGATGATACAATGCCACTTCTTTTTTTTTTTCGGTGTAAATACAGACCATAACCCCACCGAAGCTCAGCTGTGGCCGTGGGGCACTCGGTTTCCCATCACTGTAAAACTGTTCCCATCACCACTCACAATCTATTTGCATGATGATTCATCAGAGGTGGCTGTTCTGCAGCATGTGGCTGGGGACAGTCAGCGCCTTTGAGAGGCTGTGTGTGCTCGTATGTGACTGACAAAACTCAACTGTAGGTCATAGATCGACTCAGTTGACTTAAACAATCTGCAAAACCCCATAACTGACCAAAAAAAAAACCAACAATGCCGTGACATAAGAGAGATGCTGTACTCATCGTGGACTCACGGTGGTCGTGAGTAAGATGACATTTAGGAGACGAGAAGCGCCTTGATTTAACTCAGACGGCAGCATCAGTATTACGTGTCACAAGCAACAGGTTTTAGGTTTCTATTACCAGGAACAACAACAACAGGGTGAATAAATAGCACAGCTAAATTTATGTTTCACTGGTTTCTTCTTCAACCAGAGCAACAGGACGTGACGGCACAGGTATATTTTCATTTATTACACCAGTATTGTTAGATTTATTATTTTTCTTTTTTTAAAAGAAAAGTATTATTTGCAATTACATTGTGCAAGACACTGATTCTGATACACATCAATTTGTTTTTCTGGTCTTCACTTCATTTTATACTTTCATTCTTTGAGCAGTCAAACCTGAAAGAATAAAGTATTCAGATTCATTAAAATCTATTCCTTTTTTGGGGAGGGGTTTCACTGCTCTAATAATTGCCTCCATATATGCATCAAAAATCTCGTGTTGACACCAAATTGTGTCCAAAATCCAGTGCCGCTTCTGCTTTCATTGGCACAAAAGTCACATAGGATTTTTGCATTGTTTTAAATGTATATCAGAAAGTGGCGACAGTTGCTGTATCGCGACATAACTGTCACGTTACTGAAGATTAACAGAGAAAAAGACAGACAAGGCTGGGGAAAGGAAAATTAAGAGCAGAGCGGCCGACGTTCTCCGGCGACGTGCTGATTAGAAGGGTTGTGGTGTTTGATTGTGTCTCTTATGTATGCACTGATTTTAATTTGAGGCAGTGATTAGCACACACACACACACACACACACACAAGTGAGATAAAAACACATCACAGAGCGATCGAGTCTATAGAAGTTTCTCTCCCTCTCCCACTGGGCTTTTATTCATGTAATATCTCCTCACATTCAAAGTTTGTGGGAAGAACAAAGCACGCAGAAAGAAGTATACTTTTAAAATGTTGAATTATGCTGGAAATATTCAGTGTGATTTGAGGACTGGGTCAAAAACAGGAATCGCAGAACACTTACGTTAATGACTCAGAGAGATAAATGTATACATTAAGCCTTATGTGCTTTGATCTGCTCGACTAAACAACCTTGGTTGTCATTTTGAGTCCATTAACCTGAATTTAAGGATCCCAAAGTAGTTCCCTACCTCGCATGCTCACGCGACTTGAAATAATACAAGTGCGTGATTGAATAAATACATCTAATAAATCCCTTAAAAAATCTCAGAGAAGCCCCCCCCCCCACCACCACCACCACCACCACCCCTGTGCCTCTCTCTTCTGCTCTTTTTCGTCCTTTGCCAAACCCACAGTCAATATAAAATTACCAAAGCCGCAGAGCGAGAGAGTGAGAAGGTTTTTGGGGGAAAATCCACATTTTTAAAACATATGCATTTCCAGTTCCTCTTTTGTTCTGTTATTAAAAGCAGCATATGCACCAATCACAGGGGATGCCTCTAACCGCCGCGTCTCCGAGACGCCCACATACCTCCACACTCTTATATTATCTCTCATGCAAACCCATCGCTTGGTACAAACAACCTGACAGACACATGCACACCAAATATAACAAAACACATCCAATCATTTTCAATTTTTTTTTGTCTCGCTGTTTTTTTTAATTATTATTATTATTATCATTATTGCAGGAGAGTTAACAATCAGGTCCAAGTCATATTTCTGACAGCACACTGCTCTGGTCAGAACACATGTAGCAGTTTGAATTTGGCTTCTTATACATTAAATGTTTAGGTTACAGGTTTTGACAAACACAATATGTCACATATTTACAGCGTTAATCATTTGAATCTAACACAAGGAGTTTTAAAAATAGGTCCAAAAAGTGTACAATAAAGGAAACCCTGAAGGTTCAAACACATAATATTCTATACTGTTTGGTACAAAGGAACATTTGCTGTCATGTTGGCACATTCATCCACATCCATGAGGAGTTTGACGCTTAATCTAAACACCGTATGACTTCAGTGATGTGGGAACAACACGCTCAGCTCATCCGCACGACGCACAGTGGGGTAGAATCCATCGACCCCGTCCCTTTGCACGAGGTGCTGCAGCTTTCACAGTGAGAAGGTTCTGCAAAGTTTTAGTTTCAGTGCCACGTTTTTTTAAAAAAAAAAAAACATCCTTTTCTCACATTCTCTGATTAATAACCGATCGATACGAAACTAGACGAACAGGCTGGAGCTAGGAGATTCATCACTTTTATGGCTTTTCATTTATCATGATCGAGTCTGAAACATGAAGGAAAAGTGACAAGGAGGCATCTGTTCACGCAGTAAAGAACACCGGGGCTGGGATCCACATTTTGCAGTCAAAGGCACAAGTACTGCAGCTAAAGTTGGCTTGTTTTACTATTATTGTTTTCACATGGCTTTATATGGAGGCCAGATGTCATGATTAGCAGCTTTCTGTCCTGGTTCTTTTTACCCCATAATTATCTTTTGATGTGAAATCCATTTTACACCATATGAGTCAACAGGCAAAGAGGACAAAAACGCTGCACTACTTGTGCTTTTGTCTGATCTGGAGGAGCCTTTTGAACCCCCCCCCCCCTCTCCCCTCACACACCACCCCCCAAAAAAAACCCATGTCCAGAAAGATCAAGAGGGGCCTCTCGTTCCAAAGATGTGGTCAAATTCGCTGAGGATGAGCTCCACTGCCTGGTTCTGGTAAACCATATTCACCGCCATGTTGCCGTTGTCCCGCTCTGGTCGCATCAGCGTCGGCCCGAACACAATGCCAATGTTCTGTGTGGTCATTCTGTTGGAATCTGAACGTTCCAACACTCTGTGAGGAATGAAAGAGAAGGGAACACAGCATTTTAATGACACCTACAACTTCAGCAGGAGCTACAAGGGTGGACCGCTCTGAAAACTTGCACAGAACGTGATAGTTCCCAATAAAACTGATACTCTGACACTCCAAGGTTCATACTTGTGGTTTTGAATGGAATAGATAGGCATAAAATTAGCTTTAAAAAATGAAAGCCTGCACTTGAACTAATATTTTTTGACGATCATTCCACCGAGACAATGACATTACATGTTGTTCCGACTTGAGTTCCCTCTCCGCAGCCAGTCCACAAACCACGTGATCGCACTGTGACTCATGCGACAGCAGCTGGGTTCTACAACTCTCATGTGACTCAGAAGGTATCGACAGCACATTCACACCCCACAAGTCGGTCAGGGGGTCAACAACCTGCGTATTTAACATAACGACTCTCGACGTGGGTAACAACCCACAGAGGTTTAACACTGGGGAGTTCACGCACGTCAATCAGAACTGAAGGACCTTGGCAAGGAACTTAAGCAAGTCCATTTTTTGATGTTCACTGATGTAGAACCCAGTGTTGCAGTCAAGACCACGGCGGTAGATCAGTGGCAGAGCGAGTCGTCTTTCAACTCGAAGGTTCGGCTTCATGCTGATGAAAGTGTGAGCAGCTTTAAGCTAACCCTAAATCCTAACACTAACCGAAGTGTACCAAGAATCCTTACCCCTAACCGAAGTGTACCAAGAACCCTAACCCCTAAACGAAGTGTACCAAGAACCCTAACCCCTAACCGAAGTGTACAAAGAACCCTAACCCCTAACCGAAGTGTACCAAGAACCCTAACCCCTAAACGAAGTGTACCAAGAACCCTAACCCCTAACCGAAGTGTACAAAGAACCCTAACCCCTAACCGAAGTGTACAAAGAACCCTAACCCCTAAACGAAGTGTACCAAGAACCCTAACCACTAACCGAAGTGTACCAAGAACCCTAACCCCTAAACGAAGTGTACCAAGAACCCTAACCCCTAACCGAAGTGTACCAAGAACCCTAACCCCTAAACGAAGTGTACCAGGAACCCTAACCCCTAACCGAAGTGTGTCAAGAACCCTAACCCCTAACCGAAGTGTACCAAGAACCCTAACCCCTAAACGAAGTGTACCAGGAACCCTAACCGAAGTGTATCAAGAACCCTAACCCCTAACCGAAGTGTACCAAGAACCCTAACCCCTAAACGAAGTGTACCAGGAACCCTAACCCCTAACCGAAGTGTACCAGGAACCCTAACCCCTAACCGAAGTGTACCAGGAACCCTAACCCCTAAACGAAGTGTACCAGGAACCCTAACCCCTAAACGAAGTGTACCAGGAACCCTAACCCCTAACCGAAGTGTACCAAGAACCCTAACCCCTAACCGAAGTGTACCAAGAACCCTAACCCCTAACCGAAGTGTACCAAGAACCCTAACCCCTAAACGAAGTGTACCAGGAACCCTAACCCCTAACGGAAGTGTATCAAGAACCCTAACCCCTAACCGAAGTGTACCAGGAACCCTAACCCCTAAACGAAGTGTACCAAGAACCCAAGAATGAGTCAAGACCAATGCACATAATGCCTGTCAGGCTCTTTTAAACAACTAATATTTCAATAAAGCAGTGAATTGAAAACACAAATTTGACTGAATATTTAAGAATCACCACAAGCATTATGCAAAACCCCAAAGAGATTTCACATCAGCTGATATCAGACATTATACAATGATTCTCTAAAGTGAAAGTGAAGCTCTCGTGTGTACATTTAAGCCGCTGCCAAATGAGTTCACACAATGCCGATCGGGTCCACGTTGATCTCGATCAGTATAACAGTGTTTTGTCCCCATGTCACCTGATTATTTTAAAGCGGCAGCAAAACAACTACGACATAGTTTGAAAATGCCCCTCTAGCGGATCTCCCTTCCTTTATGCAGAGTGAAACTGACACAGATGGTCCAGAAAGAGACACCGTGTCTGCTCTTTGATCAATCTACAGTATATCGGGACGGCTTGTGTCAATCTGGTGCTCGTTTATCGACTTCAGTGTCTACAGAGTGACTTTTTGGACATCTTTGGACACCGCATTTGTCTGTGGGATATTGTGTGGCACTGTCCTTCATATCTGTGGTCCCAATAGCTACCAATAGCTATTGCTATTAGAGCAGGGGCGTACAGAATATTTCAGAGACATTAAGCTACGTACAAGCTACGTACATCACGTTGCTTATATAGTCAATTAGTAAAGATGCACATAAACGTGCACTTTGAGGATTTACACTACTGTTCAAAAGTTTGGGGTCACTTACAAATGTTATTTTTGAAGGAAAAGCACTTTTTTTCAATGAATATAAAATTAAATGAATCAGAAATGCACATTGTTAATGTGGTAAACGACTATTCTAGCTGCAAATGTCTGGTTTTTAATGGAATATGTACATAGGTGTATCGAGGCCCATTTCCAGTGTTCTAATGGTACATTGTGTTTGCTAATCGTGTTAGAAGGCTATTGGATGATTAGCAAACCCTGAAAATAGTTTTGCTGGTATATTTTTGATTCATTTTGCAAACTCTCTTGATGAATAAAAGTGTGACTTTTAATGGAAAACACCAAAAAAAAGGGTATAGGCGACGCCAAACTTTTTGAACGGTAGTGTAGTCAGCTAACACCATTATGATGTCAACGTTTTAATTTCCCCCAGGCTTTAAAGTTTAAGTCTCGTTCGAGTTAATGTTTGGGTTTGAAGGCATAGTTTAGACGTTAACTGGTCAGCGTGTGACATCTTTATAGTCCTTACAAACTCAGGACGGAGCAAATGACAGAGACGATTATTGGAACATCTTCCGCGCACGTTGTGATTATGCATGTTCACGCCTATGTGCGTTTTTTAAAATAAAGATATATGCACGTAGGTGTCCACTGCTTGTATTCATGTTGGTGTCTTTGAGTGTGTGTGTGTGTGTGTGTGTGTGTGTGTGTGATCTGGGGGGACTCAGGAATGGGTTAAAGCCACGGCATGAGGCATTCTTCTAAAAATGCCATTCCCACCAAGCCACAGAAGCAGCCAGCAATTGCTCAAAACTTCCACATTAAAAAGAGAGGAGGAAAAAGAGAGAGGGAAAGAGCAGAGGGAAGAGAAAAAAGGAGCGAGCAAGGGAGAGGGCGAGGAGAGAGAAAAGAGAGAGGTTCCAGTGGTGGCGGCGGTGGTGTTGGTATGCCTTCCAGCAGACGAACCACAAGGCTCCCATGGGACCTTCAAGGCAAGGAGGAGAGCGGGGAGGTGGGGAGGTGGAGGGGGGGGGGAGAAGAAGGGAAGGGGAAGGATAAAGAAAAAGGAGAGAGGGATGGAAAGATGAGGAAGAAGAGAGGAAGAGGAAGGGTAGAACGAGAAAAAGGGGGGGGGGAGAGGATAAAGAGGATGTAAGGAAACAATGGTTGTAAGCCAGCGACAGAGGAGGCGACAGACGTGATTGAGCGGGGAGAAAATAAATGATAAACAGAACTTTTGGGGGGGGGGGGAGCAATGACAGCAGGGAGAAAATGAGAGAAAGACACAGAGTTGACAAATTCATGGGGCCCACCACCACCACACCCTGGCACAAACATCAGCCTCAGAACACGAACGCTCACCCCTGGAGTGGAAGGAAAAAAAACCATACGCGGTGAAACTACACGTTTTTATGTACTGTAAAAGGAACTGGCGAGCGGAACATCGCACACTATTCATCTTCCTCCAAGTCGTTTCATCTCAAACTTTAACAGTGTGATCCTGGTACAGCGCTGGCACGCTGATCATTGACAGAAAAGTGACTGAAAACAACAAGGGAACTACTCCATCTTGTGGTCAAATGATACAACAAAAAGTAAAAAAAAAAAAAAAAAAACGGGACATTTTATTTTGCTTACACGCTCATCTGGTTCATTTTTTCACGCCGACATGTGCCAAGGGAATAGTCGCCCCGTGTTATGAAATGGCATCAGATCAGTAAATGTAACCCAACAGGGGCGGATAAACTAGCAGATTGTTTATTGCACGTGGTTTCAATCCCACCCTCTCTCACCGTCTGAGATGGCGGCACATGAAGAGAAGTGTATCATGGTTCGGAGGAGGCATGTTCAGCACCAGACACTTCAAACGGTCCACTTTGTCCATGTAGTCAGACATCTCTGCAACAGAGAGTAAAGAGACATGTCGTTGGATCGTAAAATACTGTTATCATTAGCGCTTTTATCGCCCTTATCGGCGTCCCCGACACTTGATTTACATCCATTAACTGATATCACATGTCGTTTATTGGCCTCCGCCGTGTGAGTGGATACAGCAGCGGCTTACAATTAGAAACTATCATCACTGTGGTTTGAAGCAGAGAACACACAGATAACGATCAGGCTGATAAGAAAATGGTGGATTCATGTCAAGATTGCATTTACATTTTTTACAACATTTTTTTTTCCCCCTAGTGTGCAAGTTTTCTTTCTGCTTGTCATTTAATTTTATTGCGAGATTATCTTCTGTTTTAGGACGAGTAAAAGTCACAATACATTTGGCTTATCGTGGTGGTGAAAGTAAAGTCAAAGAAAAGTTTGAACAAATCCTGTGAAAAAGTAACTGTAACCGGTAAATTAGTTAGGTTTGCTCCATATAACAAACATATTGTTCAAAAATCATAAGAATCACATTCATTAGTTATAATGTAATTGTTTTTCGGTGCATTTATTTGACCTCAAACTAGTTGAGAACAAGTGTAACATCACCTAATTCTGAACGCTGCATATGGAAGAATATTTCTGAACACCAAACACCTCACATACTACAAAATACAGTATATACTTTATTGTCTCATTAGGAAATTAATTTTGGGCTCAGTTGTTGCGTGTGCCTTAATGTAATGTACAATAATTTAATACATTAAGTAGATAAATACAGACACAAAAAAAACGTATATATCCACACTATAAGACCCTGGGTATTTCTTCCTCCACACACCATGTGTCATGTTATGTGTTGTTGTACCTGTGGTTGCTCTGGTCACTGTCTATGGGAACAGAGCTGATGTGTATTTACAGTATATTAATTATATTAACTAAATTATATTAACTAAATTCTGGTCTACAGTAAATTACAGCAGAATGACTCGTTAGAATCTGCCTACTTCAACCAAAATAGACAATTTAGTTAAGTCCTGAGTCAATCCCACATTATGCTTTCTCACTCAGGCGTTCATTATGTTAATCCGTGGCTACAAAATAACCACCGTACAATGCAATTCTCTGCTTTTTGTCCTATTACATTTGTTGCCCTAATTTAAGGATTTACCTTTTTATTTTTATTTTTTTTTATTTAAGGAGATTTATGTCTGTAGTAGGAGTGGAAAGGTTTGGGCTGAGTGCCACAGGGCAGGGTAAGAGGAGTCATAAAAGTACCGACAAACACATTGTCGGTTTTGTTCTTTTCTTGGGATTTGTTGACAATAAAAATAGAAATAGAAATACGCCAGCCTCGTCCTTTAAATAACGGGAGTCGACTTTTTATTTGCATTTGGGAGTCGAGGAACATGGGAATTTTGTGTGCAGTGAAACTACTGTTCCATTTGAGTTTGCTCAATAAATTACAGCTGTGCAACTATTTTTTAAAACCTCCACATCTTTCATACAATATATAAATTGTATGCATATGTTTAGCTGTCATGAATATAATCCTTTCAGTCAAATAAAAATATGTATAATTTCATACACACTTTGTGGGCAGCGATGGTGTCACTGAGTGATGCTCAGATAAAAGTGGTCACTTACTGACTGTCTCTACAATGTCTGTGAAGAAGCCATAGGGCACCAGAGGCTCGGGAAGCTCGCGGAAGAAAAGTTTCAAAGCTCCCGTGATGACATGGATGTCCTCCCACTCGCCGTCGTCCAAATTCAGCTTCTCCTCTGAGAGACGGGGAGGGATGGGAGGAAGAGGAGGAGGAGGAGGAGGAGGGGGGCGACGGGAGAAGAGAGACAAATTAAACTAAAAGTGAGGCAATAATGAAAAAAAAAAAACAAAGACAGAGACAAAATGTGCGACAACAAACAAGTCACGGTGTCGTTTAGTGAAGAACTTGAACAGAACACAGTGCAAAAGGCGGAACACCAAGGCTTGTAGCTGCAGGAAGGAGATAGCTGTGGTCTGTGCAAGTCAAAGATGGACACACACACACACACACACGCACACATTCGCACATATCTCACACAGCCACACATTCAGAGGTACAGAGCACACATTGTTTAATCCAGGCCTTGCTCATATTCCACTATTTAGCAGCTTATTCTAGGTGCTGATTCCTGATTCTCCCGTTTCTGTCCACTTGATGGCAGCCATGGACTGTGTGTGTGTGTGTGTGTGTGTGTGTGTGGGGGGGGGGGAACCTCTGTACAACCTGCTCTGTGTTATTACATCAGAAAACGTAAAGCAGAAGCGCCTAAGGGACACACATACATTAAGCAAAGGGTAGAAAAAGCACCAAACTTTCAGTGTGTTTTTTTTTCTTGGACACGTTGCGCACATACACATATAATGCACAAAAAACAAGCGGGCCGTCGACACATGAAAGCGAGACCCGTTGTCCTCGTTCGTCTCAATCTACCTTGCACCAAATCCACTGGGAACATGTAGCGGCCGTCTGTAGTCACCGCTCGCTCTGCAAACACCAGCAGTTACTCAGTAAGCTTCGCTCACAGTCACTTTAACCATGACATTTTTTGTGTGTGTGCTGCCAGTGAGGAGTGTGTGTATGTATGTGTCTGATATTTTGGATTTAAACAGCATCAGTAGGCATTTGACTTGATTTGAAGAGGCTGAAAAAGAGGATTAAGATTACGGATGTAATGGGGTTTTCTTTCCCCTTCTACCCCATCTGCCCTCAAATATCAGCATTAATCATGACATTGACTTTAGGTTCATCACTCCTCCTCCTCCTCCCTCACCGTGGTTCACTAGGTAGCGTAGTTTCTGAATCACTGCCAGGTTCCCTGAGACTCTGTAGATGCCGTCAGTCTCCAGTCCTGCAACACACACATATATAGCTTTATGAGTTTATTCTGCAATGCACACATTTAGAGAGTGCCATTTTATGCATCATGGTGCTGCCACTACTCCAGTTTATTATCTATTGTTTGAATATGCAGAGTTTAATCCTCTACTGATTTCTTTTGTGATAGTAAATGTAATATCTTTGGGCTTTTGACTGTTCCTTGTGCAAATGTTCCTTATTTTAAGTAAAGCTCATGGATTAATTTAAGAAAATGACGACAGCGACAGCTTTTCACTGTTTAACAAATGATCTATACATACAATCAAAACCAGATTTGAGATACTTGTTTTCTAAGTTAAACATTTATTGACAGAAACAGTTCACAAATAAACTCTCTTGCTCTCTCAACTGTCACAAGACGTCTTATTTGTGTGCGTTTGAGTCAACAGCCCTTTTAAAAAAGGTACATCTTCTCTTTGATGATTTACGCAACACAGCAGATCAGACGGAGTGACTCAAAATTGCTATTTAAGCCGTTTCCTCATGTGGCCGCTCCACACCGAGCATCACGTGACGCAGTGAGCCGGTGGTCGGTTCTGCAGTGACTGTACCTCTGCTCTCCACGGCCTCGGTGCAAAGTCTGACGAAACGAGGGACGGTGCTTCTCTCTCGGTTACAGAGCATCTCCAGACAACAACCAAATACCTGATCTGGAGAGAGAGAGACAGAGAGACAGAGATAACACAAACAGTCACACAAGTCGCTTCTCGTGTTTGTTTGGTTTTTTTTTTTATCCCTCCTCGGGTAACATCCATAATGTAAGAGCGACACGATTGAGTGAATCTAGAGAGGCATATACAGTTCATGATTTGAGGAGACCTATATGTTTGACTCTGCTCCCAAAGGAGACGCAGGCTCACGAGTGATGATGAAACACAACCCCTGTACTGCAGACTCTATAGGGTGAAAAATAATTATATGCACCCTTTCACTCCAGAGTATAGCGTGATCGCACTGTATTAAATCTGATGAAGGACTGGAATGAACTTAGACGTGAGGAAAATGGAATCAAAAACCATCTCAGCAGCAGTTTATTAGACAATAATGATGATGAATAAAATGTTATCGTAGCTGGAAAAGTCTTTTAAAACAAAGTGCTGTGCTTCTCTTGGAATACGGACAAAGCATCAAAGCTCAAACAAGCTTGAAAAACACAAAATAGATTGGTGAAAAATATGGAAATAATCCAAATCTACCTGTTTTTTCACCTAATGCTTCCGTGCTCATTTGCATTTACATTGTGCAATTATTTACCTTTACTGTGAGGGCAAGCACAATGTTTTAAAACATATTAATTTCAATATGTAGATCATTTACTGTACTATATGTACTATATATATGTATAAATGTTCAACTGGGTTAAATACGGGAAGGCCACAGAATATGATTCAGATTATTTTCACATTAACACGTCAGTGACCTCACCTGACCTCTGTTTGTGGTGTGTTTCTTCACTCATTTATACAGACTTTTCTATTTAGTGGTCGACTTTAAACACATTGTTCCATCCATCAGAGCCGACTGACAATGACATTTGCCGTAATTGTACATAATTGGGTCATAAATAAGGGTCCAGTGCAATATCACCAGATAAATGCAGCTGTTCAGTGTTCTGAATATACTGTTCTTCTAGCCTTTCTTAAATCTCTCTTTTTATATGTATTTCATTGACTTCCTCCAGTAAGTCGACTTTGACAAGTCTTGCATGTTTGTGCTTCCACAGTTGCACTTGCCAATATGACCAACAGAGGCCGCCAAAGGCTTGCTGCATGAATGGGGTGCCAAGTCTGCCATCCCTGATTCCAGTTGCAATGACAACTAGAATGCATTTGCGGGGGAACTGCAGAGTGTGCTTGCTCGGGTGCATTTCACTAATGCGAGCCCCGATGATGCGTGGCAAGGCAGAGCTGCACTTGTGTCAGTAAACGGTTAGACTCATATTGGAGTTCCGAGTTCATGTACAAAGTTTGGTTTCAATACGTGAAAGTGTTCCTGATATATGACCTAACTTCCTGTTTTGCGGCTATGCCGCCGACTTCGTTTTTAACTTTTTGGACGCTTGGTCCAAGGATCGTGTACGTCAAGTTTTGTGAAGGTCGGACAAAAAATTGTGACCTGTGAAAGTTTAGTTTCGCTTCCTATTCAATCTAATACGGCAGAAGAACAATAAGGGTCAGTAACACTATCCACTACCAAGCAAGTATTTGAGTATTAGAGTGTGAGAGGAGGAAGAGGAGGTGGAAATATCTGGAGAAACCGCACACAGACCAATCGCAGTCAAACCAGGACTTGAACCAAGAATCCTCTATCTCTCTCTATGTATTGTATAACAGAGGCCATGGTAGTGCTATAATAATTGGCAGACAAGGAAACATCTTTGGAGAATCCCTTCCACCACAGACAAAGAGGAGGGGGATATCGATTCACATTCACTGCAGGGTGCGAGGCATCACCACAGGTGGTTTCTGGCCTACTCTCGGCTAAATGATCAAATATCTACAACTTTACAACTCAAATACAGAGTTGATAGCTGTAATATTAAGTCGAAAAATGAGATTCTTGGTGTCAATATCGCCAGGTAGAGACACATTAGTAAGTAGCAGCAGTTTCAATATCCCCCATTAATTTGAACGGGACACAAAAAGCTGAACGTATGAAGGAGGAGAGATGTGCCAAATAATGTACAGAAGAATAAGAAGAAGATGATGATGAATAAATGCCATAAGAACAAATCTGTGTTGAGTCAGCATTCACACTACAAGGAAGAAGGATAAGAAGCATTTTTTTGCATTAAAGAGAGCCACTGCGCTGATAAATAAAGGATAACGCATGCATTCAAAAACCTCAAAAAGAAAGCTGACCTTTAATGAGGCCTTTCTCCTGCAGAGCCTGCAGAGGAGGTCTCCTCATGATCAGCTTCTTCAGCCGCGTCTTTACTCTTTTCCTCTCTGTGTTTTCCAGGTTGGATGACGAGCGAGGGACTGTGGAGGAAGGAGAGGAGAAGGTGGAAGGAGGAGAAGAAGAAGAAAAAGAGGAGGAGGAGGAGGTCAGTGCAGGGCATTCGGTGACGAGGCTGGAGAAGAGGTGGGAGGGGAGCGTGGTGAGGATGAACAGTGGCAGGGCCGGTCGATAACGGAGGTGAGAGAATATTTGCCAAGGAGAACGAGTGAAAATATAGGCGGGCTGAATGGAGGAGAGGAAGGAGGGATGTGAGAGGCCTGTACGGAGGTTTGAACAAAAGAAAGTGACAGTGATGATGATGATGACGATGATGGCGTGACAGCCCTGTTGTAATGGAGTGGAGGACGTGTGTGAAGGAGGAAAGTCAAAATAAACCGGTGACGTCGTCACGTGATCGACGACTTACGAGACGTTCTCCTGTCGTCCTCGTCTCCGCTGTGGTCCAGCATCTCCACGCTGCCCGCTCGCCTCAGAGAGTACAGGAGGACGTTGTCCAGTGGGTTTTCACGGTCCTGAAATGCAGGAGGAGTGAAAATGTGTCACGGTATTTCTCAGTATTCAAGAAAAGAACATTTTATGTAATCGAGGGCTTTTTTTAAGTTACTGATTGTTCTGTTTTTTTGGTGCAAAAACAGAAGCAAAAGATCATCTCATGCTTCCTGTAGATACTGAGGAATATTATTATTCATTTAGAATGATGACATAATGAAACCCAATGAATGCTGATGACACATTTACGCGGAGAATAATAAGCCACACTGGTTATTTATCCCCAGACTGTGATCTTGACTATAGCGTTCTATATATTTGCTTTTACTACTTTGTTGAATGAAGGAGCAGCTCTGTGTCTCACCAGCCTGTCGATGACGCGCTGAATGGTGTTAAACCACTCCCTTATCAGAGAGTCTGTCTCTGACTGCAGCAGGAACTCGTTACCTGTTACCGTCCTCAACTGAAACCAGAAAAACATACACGAAACCATATTAATGCACCGCCACAGAGCACACTGAGGATTTTAAGTATATTTTATCTCTTTAGCAATTCACTTCTTTCTTCTTTGTCAGAATGCACCACTTGTGCTCAGTAAAAAAATATATTTTTACTACTTCCTTTCTCTCTCTGAGGTCACAGACCTCCAACTTGTGCTTCCTTCTCTGATAAAAGACGCTTCACTTCTGTTTTTCTGTTATCTACTCATCAGTTCACAAAACTGATTAACATAATCCCTCATGGGCCTCCCTCTATACTACTTAGTACTGTTGAATTTTCAGCTTTGTGCTTATTTTTACCTTGAAGACATTCTTCTTGCTGGACAAATCATTGGCCCATTGCAGCTGTGCACCTCTTAAATCCATGCTGCTCTCAGGGCGACTGTTTCCTGGTTTCTGTTGTTGATAAACAGGTACAAACAAGATCATATAATATATATATTTCCAACATTTTGTGAGAATTTGGCGAATACGTGCTTTAAAAAAATTTAGTTTTTCTGCTGTACAGGATTTGTGGGACACCTCTTTCACACACGCATTATGAACACAGCTGGCGCTTGTCACTTTACTGCATGGATCCACGAGGGGAGGTACATCCAGCTGTTTGAAAATGAGAAATAATTTCTGCAGAAAACTCAACTTCTGCATTTATGAGGAGACTCATACCAAGTCATGCAATCATCCCATCTTCTATCACTTTATCCTCCACATCCTCCCTCCACATCAGCTGACATAGGGCAAAAGGCGGTGTCACACCCTGGACAGATCGCCAATCCATCACATGGACACATTCACACCTATGGTGAATTTAGAGTGTCTAATTTACCTAAAATCCCCATATTGCACGTTTTTGGATTGCAGGAGGACCCCAGAGATAATTCAACACCCATTTGTACTTGAGCAAAACCCATTTAAGCACCGACTTTAGTTCTGATCTCTTACCCAGCTGGAAGGTGTCTGTGATTTGGGATCTTTGAAGAAAACCAGACTGTTCCCTACCAACACGACCCAGGACGGACTCCAGCTTTTTCTGCAACCCATCAAACGTGCATACTGCTCAGTTGGTGCTTGGCCCAGGAAACACGATTAAAACATATTTTTCTCTCCCAGATGCCTCACCTAAGTTTGCGGCCTCCCTCCGCAATTTTTGTCTTGTTCAAAAGGCCGGCTTTCTCCAGCTCCTGAGGAGAACGCAGCATTAATATTAATAGTGTGTCAATACTGTTATCACTTAAAGATAAGGGTAAATGAGGACACGTTTTAAGTGTTAACTGTAAGAAAGCTTTTCCTCGGTTGTAATACGCTGCATCCTGAGCAAACCCATTTCAACTTTACTGTTGCATCACTCGCACAAAATAGCGAGAGGAGAGCTGCTCTCTGAAATCTCCCACTGCGCTATGGCCCCATTTAAGGTGTTAAGGTGCAAGAGAACAACATTGATATAAGCTATGGAGGTATGGCGAGTACAGTATATAAAGACAGTAGGGAACAAAGTCTCTCTAACACAAATGTGCATCAAATGAAAAGGTGTAAGGCGTAGTCTCACTGGTGTGCAGCCGTCGCTGTCTGGAGAGCTCTCAGGAGACGGAGGCTCCACGATGATGTTGGTCACATTACAGGAGTAATCCCTGCATTGCTGGACCAGCTGAAACACAGGAAGTCAGCCTCAGATTTTGTGGATTTGCCAGTGTATAATATTATATTATAGTGGGGCTGGGCGATATGTTATCACAGTAAAAACCAGTTTTACATTTGCAGTGCAGAGTTTTCCCCTCTGTCTGTATGTTTATCTTGAACTTCCTCATTGTGTGTGTGTTTCTGCAAACGCAGTTCATCAGCTTTAGTGTAATGTGCTCTGCAGGGAAGTATACCTTGCCGTTCTCAGGCAGGATCATAGATTGGGAGTGGCTGAGCGGCGGCTTGGCATCATGCACGGAGGCAGAGTTACGGCACCGGGCATCTGCGCTGCTGAATGCCATCAAGGTGAGGGCATCAGAGGAGGCCGCGCGCTGCATGTTCTTTATCAAAAATAAAAGTCAGCGTTATTATTTTTGGGTCAGGGGTCAGAGATGGAACTGACAAACAAGGGAGAGGGAAAACACAGATTTACCTAATGCAACATACTTCCATGTCATTGCACTTTGTATTCAAATGCTGTGGCAGCTGATGTTGATGTTGTGCACACTATTGAAGAACTATTTCATTTACAATATGTTTACCATGTATATTATTGTATTGAGAACAATGAGGAAATGAGGATGCACTACCATTCATAAGTTTGGGGTCACCTATTCATTTTTGTGTGTTTTCCATTAAAGGCCTCACTTTTATTCATCAAAAGAGTTGCAAAATGAATGGAAAATAGACATAGACAAGATTAGAAATAATGATTTTTATACAAAATAATCATGACATTTTGCCCTTACGTCAAAGAACCAGCAAAACTGTTTTCAGCTGTGCTAACATCATTGCACCATTGGGTTTTCAAGGGTTTTCTAATCATCCAATAGCCTTCTAACTCAATGTACCATTAGAACACTGGAGAGATGGTTGCTGGAAATGGGCCTCTATACACCTATGTACATATTCCATTAAAAACTAGACGTTTGCAGCTAGAACTAGTCGTTTACCACATTAACAATGTATAGAGCAGGGGTGTCAAACTCATTTTCACTGAGGGCCACATTAGCATAATAGTTACCCTCAAAGGGCCAGATGTTATTGTCATACAGAATAAATGTAACCAAATATAATGTAAAATAAAGGTAACCACTCCGTAACATATTGATAAATAACTTAACTCTGTATTTATTACTTATTTCACTCATCGCATGATGCATATACAATGATGCACTGCGATCTAGTGGCGGTGCCGTCACTTTGCGGGTAACGCAATCGCCATGCATTGTGGGAAATGTAGTTTATGGTCAACGCATGCCTTAAAGCAGCATAGACCTATTTTATCACAGATTTTTAAGACCAATTAATCACTCGCAGGCCACATAAAATGACATGGCGGGCCACATCTGGCCCCCGGGCCTTGAGTTTGACACGTGGTATAGAGTGTATTTCTGATTCATTTAATGTTATATTAATTGAAAATAAAGTGTTTTTCCTTAAAAAATAAGGACATTTTTTTAAGTGACCCCAAACCTTTGAACGGTAGTGTACAATCTGTAATGTGTGTGCTACATTTCCCCAGAGAAGATCTGATGGTTAGAAGTGGCTTTTGGGCAATAAAAAAACAAAATAACAAAACATATGGACAGCACAAGTGGCACAAAACTGTGCGCAAAACTATAGATGACATAGGAGTCACTGGACAGACAGATAACACAACAGTACAACATTATTTGAAAGTTAACTGGAAGAAGTGTTGACCCTCTGACGACAAGGAAACCAACTGAGCAAAGAGTCTTCAACCTGCCTTTATAACCTCCCACTGCTGATTGGCCTCAGCTGTGGGAGAACACAGGTGCAGCCAATAGCACCTGATTAACACAGACTGCTGAGTGACTTTCCAGCACTCAACAGTAAACAGTGCCTTTTTTGGTTCTTTTTTGGTTTGTTTTTGGACATTTTAATCAACATTATATCTTATATATGTTTTGGACATGCTTGTTTGACTCCTGACAAGAGTTGTTTGAAAAATTTAAAAATGATCAAGTCGTGTTTACGAACGCCAGAGTCAGGGAACCAACTGTTAGTTTGCAAATCTTTCACAGTCACATCGTTACTGACACATTTGGTCAATGTGCAGAACACGATGTCCCAGCGTTAGCGGTTATGACAGCGACGTTTGCCATCGCAGAATCTGTCAGATCGACTTCCACTGCAAGCATTTTGGGAAGAACGACACACAGCGGTGCGGCATTGTAACTTTAATGTGCTTTGTGTATGAAGAGCAAAAATAGGAAGCGAAGCATTCTGGCACTTCAGGCATCGGTGCCCTTCATGAGGACGGCACAGATGAGCAAATTGAGAGACACTGTGGTTTCAGTGAAAAGTCCATCTCGTTTTTGCCTCACTTCACAGGAAAGGCTGAGACACAGATTGTCAATGACGCATGCCTGCACAGCTGCAGTATCACATGCAAAACACTTCAGGTCTTCAATCCCATGCACAGACAATTATTCACACACTTTTGGAAACAACAGCCACGATGAATCCCTGTAACCTAGTTTCAACAATCAGACTAAATGTCCCTCCTAATGTTTGCCATCTCCTCATGCAACACGGCTTAGCACTAAGAGCCAAATCGGCTCCTTTGCTAAGACGAGGCCTTTAAAAGGGCTTTAAACCAAAATGCACCCACACCCCACTGTGATGCAACATGTTACACTGAAAACTGCTTGGATAACAGTCTTTATTTTTTTTCTTACACCATGAGTTGCTATTTCACCACCTTAATATACATAAACGCTGATCTCTGAGAATCTAAGAAGAGCAAAGCTGGCAGTATTATAACACATTCCGCTGTAATACAGTGGATATGCGGTTTCGGCAAATCTAAAGACTCCAGAGTTCATTGATTATCATTAAGCAGTGACAAAACACTGAGGATTAGCATCACAGTCAGTCATGCAAACAACAACAGCAGGAGTTGTCTTCGCTCGTGTGTGCAAGCAGAACATAAAACGACGTCGAGGCGGCAAACAAAACCACTAGCGTGCCATTTTGATAAGCAAATACATCATGCTGTGTACTTATATGAAAATCTAGCCGGTAAAAAGATTTCATTCTTTAATTTAGTCTTTTTTTTTTTTTTTTACGAGATGAAAGTCAAGGTGAAGTGCATTAGATGCCCTCTGGCAACGAAAGAGTTCAGCAGGAAGACGATGGTTTTTACCTGCTTCGTCTGCCAGCCACGGTCGGTATTCCTCTGGTGGCTTCCAAAAATAAAATCAGGTGACAGCTAGAGAGAGCGAGAGAAGCGGGAAGACAAACACAGATGTGAAACGGTTACTATTTATATTTAATTTAAAACACAAGTCTATTCCATTTTATGTGCAATAGACCCCCCAAAAACTCTGTTTCACTCTGGAGGCTTCTCTGTCAGTGTTTGGGGGGAAACTAGATTCACCAGCATTTGTAGAGCAAAATGGTCTGAACCCAAAAAAAGACAGCAATTGGAGTATATTCAACACCCCACGTGAAAAACAGGATGCTGGCAGTTTGTTCAGTTGTATTTTGACCATGACGCCCAGGCTAACGCTCTCACCGATATCAAAACTACCCCTTTTTCCTGTGCCCCAATCCCAACATCGAGAAAATGCCCTTTGATTCACCGCCACCGCTCAGAGGCACACACACACACACGCACGCACACACACACACACACACACACACACACACACACACACACACACACACACACACCCCCACACACACACAAACATACACACACAGTGCATTCAACTGAAGCTGACGAGAGGAAGTTGCAGCCGTTGCCCTGTGAGACTGAAACATCCACTGCACAGTATAATGTTTGAATCAGTTCAAGTTCAGTTCAAATAAACCCCAGTATAATTGAACTATATTAGTCAAATGAATGATATTCAGTTCCGTTAACATGCAGGACACTCGACATGTGCCGCTAGAAATACAAAACACGGATTGAAAACATCACAGTTGGTACTAAAAAAAAATGACATCGTGTAGGAAACTAAAAGCAAACTTACAGCATAGGTGCTCATTATAACTTATCCCCCAGTTATCAACTCCCAAGTCTTGTTCCCGAGCGCCTGTTATCTGTCAAATTCGAAATCCTCAAACCTTCCGTCGCCCCTCACGTTACGGCACTTTTTCTTCTCGGTGTGAAAAATGTGAAAACCATTCATCCCTCCCTCTCGTTCCAGCCCACGACTTACTTCCCCATTCGAGAGAGAGAAGCTGCTTCACCTCGTGCAGCGAGTCTCAGCTCAACCAGGAAGGTGAGCTCAACTCAACCGTTACAACAGACCTTTACTGACACATAATCCAACAGCTTTTGTTATCAGTCCTGTAGGTCAAAAAAGAGTAAGGGTAGACATAATGTGAAGATATCAAGGGGTTTGGCTTTCAAAAACACTTTTAAAGCGCATTTAATACTCTTATTACAACAGTAAGCAGCATTGAAACCAGCTGTGGACAGAGGGCACTTCCGATACAACATGAGTGAGATTTAACACCTCAACACAAAGAGCTGAAGTTGACACCTTTATAGAAAATAGAGAGGAAGTACGAATGGTTAATGGTGCAAGTACAAATAGTGGCAGATAGAAAGGTGCAGAGCAGCTTTTGCCACTTCAAATGCAAATTAAATGAAGCCTGGGTTTTCCCCCTCTAGGCATGGATACATCGTTTCATCCAGCCTCTCCAACCTGCTGCGCAGGAGCAATCAACTCCCAGGACTCCACCTGAGCACTCACACACACACACACACACACACACACATCAATCAGTCAATTGTGCACACCTGCACACACACACACACACACACACACACACACAAGCAGAGAGATACAAGGAAAGGAAAGAAAGAGCCAAAAACAATTAAAATGACAGGATCGATATTTCTTTTGAGACCAAAAAAAGTGGATGTGCAAACACAGAGTTTGAAATCTTTCCAAATTTGGAACATAACAGATGTCTTTGAGGTGAGATTCAACACCACATCATATTTTGTCTAAAGGAAGTAAACAAGTGTCTTCATATATGGACATTGGACATGAGCAAACTATTGTTTATTGGGGGCTTTTTAATCTAAAACTGACAGAAAAGTGTGATTGTGATGTTGTCAAATGTCCTCGTTTGTCTAATCTACAGTAAAAAAAAAAATCCAAGACAGAAAGGAACAAATACGATAACGATTTGATGAGCTGGAAACACACAAAAATGCAAAAATGCAAAAACCCTTTCCCAAAGAAAGGGTTTTTCAAGCATTTTTGGTAACACTAATGGTTCCAGTAAGAACCATTTTGATCCAGAGAACCCTCTAAAACCCTTTTCCTGAATAAAGGGTTTTAAATGGGTTCTTGGTGGAACCCTCCAAAAGGGTTCCAGGTAGAACCTTGGCCAAAAAGGGTTCTCCTATGAGGACAAGCCGAAGAACCTTATATGGTTCTCGTTAGCACTTATATTTTTTAGAGTGTAGTTTCAAATATAGAAAAAATGTAAAGATATACACATATATAGGTCATTTTGTGTTTGAACACACCTGGGTAACAAACATGAAGTATGCATTATATATATCTATCTATCAGTGCTTAAGTTCCTGTTTGGTAACACATGTTCCACCGTATAACAACTGACACATGTAGGTCAACAGAATTTACCTCAAACCGACTTGAGAGCACATCAGCGCTTTGATCACGCTGGTGCGTTTTTGATGAGCAACATTAAATTTGAAACACTGATGCAACACTGAGGCAACGCAACCTTGAGATGCAAAATGCTTATCCCTGACAATCTGGATCATACAGCAGGTTTGTTTTCTTTTTGGTTTTTTTTTACTCCAGCGTCACTTTACTTCATCGATGGCATCACTGAGTCAATATGTGGACAGGTCAGATGTGATGTCTGTTGTATAAATTCCCCCAAAACCTTTATGTGATGTGACACAACAGATCAACTTCCTCAATTCAAAAAAAGGGCAAACCCACTCTTGTACAATCAGGTTTTACACAAAAGTTGAAATAAATGATTGAGAGTGTAAGTTTTTTACGATGTCAGCAAGGTCATGGAGGGGTTGTTAGTTGATGGAAATTTACAGTGAATGGTTTAAATTTAGTGATGTTTGTTTTTTTTAGATCCCTAGTCTTCCTATGTAGAGTCCTTCTGCTCTTCTACATCAGATACAGAGGCATTACTACTAATGTTATATACATTTGTGTGTGTTGGTCAATAAACAATATGACGTAATATGGTCCACTTTTTGCTTTGTCTCTGCTTACCGCTTTGTGCAATCTGGGTAAACAAGATAGGAGGAAGAGGTGTGTTCTCTTCTGTGTTTACAGACACCAGATGCACATTTTTGCATAAAAACAACTATTAAATACCTAAAGTTTGAGTCTTTAATTTGTTTTTTGAAATGTTTTATGTTTTCTGCTGAAATCCCATTCTATGTCCAGATTGCCATCGATAAATAGAGGGATAAAAAAAATGGTACAGGTACATCCCAGCCTGTCCTGTGTGCTCTTTCATCAAATGTTCTTTGGCTTGTCATCATAGGAGAATCCTTTTTGGCTCCAGGTAGAACCTTTTTATAACGGTTCCATCAAGAACCCTTTTAAAACCATTTATTCAGGGTTCTCTGGATCAAAATGGTTCTTACTGGAACCATTAGTGTTACCAAGAACCCTTGAAAAATCCTTTCTTTGGGAAAGGGTTTTTCAGGAGCAAATGGTTCCAGGTAGAACCTCAGCCCCTTGTTGAGGGACCCTTTTGGAACCCTTTTTTCTAAGAGTGTACATGGAGTCAGTGCTTCAGTCTGGATCCATTTGATTGGTAGTGTTTATTACAGCCTTGTTTTTAAAAAAATGGTGTTTAAGTCACAAACTAAGCCTATCAGTGGTTAACGGAGAATAAAATGAATGTTCATTTAAAATAAAAAATGTTGAATGTTGGATGATGAGTCTTTGAATCGTCTGCTGGGGACAAATTAAGTTTGAGTTAAAAAGTCAAGCTTGATAATACAAGAACATTTTCAATTCAATATTCCCTCCCAAATTGTTTACCCTTAACACAAACCTATTCACTGTCTTGGCAAACAGGATTACTGTTCTATTGCCAGCGTCTGAAAGTGTCAGTTGGCTGTTTGAGGGTTTTCTTTTTCTAAATCTCCATCAGTTGGTTTACAACTACCAAATTTTTATACTTTTGACTTTTGTGAAGATCACACAAACGACATCTGTGTTATTATGTGTCAATATAGAGGTGCTACAATCTTAGAAATAAGATTGTAGCACCTCTATATGTGCTATAGAGTGCTAAGTAGAACCATATAAGGTTCTTCAGCTTGTCTTCATAGGAGAACCCTTTTTGGCTCCAAGTGGAACCTTTTATAAAGGTTTCACATGGAACCCCTTTGGAGGGTTCCACTAAGAACCCTTGAAAAACCCTTTCTTCAGGAAAGGGTTTTTCAGAAGCAAATGGTTCCAGGTAGAACCTAAGCCCTTGTAGAAGGACAATTGTGGAACCCTTATTTCTAAGAGTGTCGTATTGCTTTAAATCTGTGAACCTTTTCCCTTTTTCCCTTTTCTTTTCAGACTTGTAAGAATCAGAATACTTTAAGAGGTAAGCAAATAACCATATTTCCTAAAAGGTTGAAGTATTCCGGTGGAAGCTGTATGTCACTGACCTCAGTTGTTTGCTGAATAATGTTCAACAACACTCCACCGTGTTGTGTGCAGTGTGTGTGTACCTTGTTGTCAGCGCATCCACGAGCCCGGCGAGGGGGTTTCCAGGACCTCTCCTTGGTGATGTTGTTGACATAGTAGAATCTTCCTGTCGCTGGGTCTGAGTACTGCTCCCACAGGTCCTTGAGCTGAAGAGGCTGCTGACCCGGAGCAGGACAGGGTGGAACTGCTGGCAGTGTCTGTCTCCCTGGCTGCATGTTATCAGTGTAAAGGGGAGAGTCTTGCCAGGACAGTTGTGACAGGTAGGACTCTGCCGGGACCTTGTCGGTAGACAGAGAAAAAGGGGAAGAGGGCATATTGTAAAATAAGTTTTCACTCACAGTATGAGACAAAAACAAACACAACTAGCTCATTGAGCAAACAAAACGAATGAATTCCCCCACCTCTCAGTGCAGATTAACCAATCAGACTTTAGATTAAGATGGATTTTGCAGAGATGCATGTGCTGACCCCATTGAGAAAGGACTAAAGTAACAACTACAAGAGAGGAAACCCTTCAAATCCAATCAGATTAACTGAAAAGGAAGTGTGTGGGAAAACATAAGAGTTAGGGTTAGCATAGCTGAGATATAATTCAAGTGATTGACCGGCCTGCCGCTGATTGATCCCTGTTATATAACACAACACTCAGGCATTTCAGATAATGACTCAGCGTGTGTGTGCTGTGCATGTGTGCATTGTGTGTGCAACACTGTCGGCCTATGTGTAAGTTATGTGACAGTAGTTTGGATTTCCTGCCTACGTTCATATCGGCCATTTGATAAAATGCACTTCAGTTCAAACACACATGGTAGCCATGATGCTTTTCTGATGACTCTTTATTGGTTTCTTACAAAGAATAAAAGGGACTCTTTGATCATATCTTTTTTTATATACTTCCTCATCATTCTTCCTCTTCTCCTTTGACCTTGGTATTCTCATTCTTATTAACCATGTATTCACACTTAGTCGTGTGGTTTGCATGCTACTGAAGAATGACATGTGCAAAACAGGGCAGCAGCTTTATTTATGTGCCAACAACACCCAGCACTGTACTAACCCAAGTATACTGTTCCGTTCATATGGTGTCTTTTAAATGTCCAGTGTGTGAGAACTGTAACATTTAATGGTGCTAACCGCTAAGCTAAGTGCATTAGGGAACTACGGTGGCCTTAGCATACCTGAAAGAAAGTGCAAAACACACACTGGCTAGCTTGGCTGTTCGAGGTGATGTTGAAACATTGTGACACAAGATGTCGGCCTTTAACTGAAGTACACATACAAGTCTACTAAGGTGACAGAGGCAATGATTTTAATTTTAAAGCAATTGCACAACTATACAAAACAGACTTATGGGTAAGTGTGCAAGTTCTGCCAGTAAAACTCTAGTTAGACTCTTAATGTGTGATCCAAACAGAGATGTTTTAAGTCCATACAAGGGTTTCTCACTCCTGGTCTTGGGGAGTCACTGTCCAGCATGTTTTAGGTGTTTCCCTGCTCCAACACACCTGATTCAAATAACTGGGTCGTTATCAGGCTTCAGCAGAGCTTACTGACGAGCTGACCATTTGAATCAGGTGTGTGTGAGCAGGGAAAACATCTAAAACATGCAGGATCAGTTGGAATGGTCTTAATGTGTGGGTGAATGGGTACAAATCTCTGCAGCCAGCCAGCCTCCACAATCTTGGAACAAGTCGTCCCACAAAAGTGAAGGCTACTGAAGCAGCATGCCTCAGAGAAATACTCGCTATATGAAATTCACTCACTATTCAGGTGTTCCTACACTCTTAGAAATAAGGGTTCCAAAAGGGTTCTTCTGCCAGGGCTGAGGCTATACCTGGAACCATTTGCTTCTGAAAAACCCTTTACCGAACAAAGGGTTTTTCAAGGCCGCTTGTATCCGGGATCCCGGATACAAGCGGCTGAAATTAGTTTTCTCCGCAGGGTGGCAGAGCACTCCCTTAGAGATAGGGTGAGGAGCTCTGTCACCCGGGAGGAGCTCGGAGTAGAGCCGCTGCTCCTCCACATCGAAAGGAGCCGGCTGAGGTGGCTCAGGCATCTGTATCGGATGCCCCCTGGACGCCTCCCTCGGCAGGTGTTCCCGGGCATGTCCCACCGGGAGGAGACCCAGAGGAAGACCCAGGACACGTTGGAGTGACTACGTCACTCGGCTGGCCTGGGAACGCCTTGGGGTCCCCCCGGAGGAGCTAGAGGAAGTGTCCTGCGAGGGGGAGGTCTGGGCATCCCTTCTCAGACTGCTGCCCCCGCGACCCGGCCCCGGATAAGCGGAAGAAGATGGATGGATGGATGGATGGATGGATTTTTCAAGGGTTCTTGGTAACACTAATGGTTCCAGTAAGAACCATTTTGATCCGGAGAACCCTTTAAAACCCCTTTCCTGAATAAAGGGTTTTAAAATGGTTCTTCAAAACCAGGTGAAACCTTTATAAATAAATAAAAAGGTACTGCCTGGAGCCAAAAAGGGTTCTCCTATGAGGACAAGCTGAAGAACCTTATATGGTTCCACTTTTATTTCTAAGAGTGTATACTACTGCAGAACCATTGAAGGCAGAAATGTCCATAAAAACAATAGTTTGAACAAAATTCAAAAAGAAAATAATGCATATTAATCTCTTGAAATTCAAATGAAATTTCACCCCCCTGAGGTAAAAGATTCCATCAGTTTGACTGCACTTTAGAAAACCCCACAAAAATAGATGGGGGAAGGGAGAGAGAGCATCAGAGCATCTCTTTGTGTTTTCTGAATTAAAAAATGGTTTGTTATGACCCGAATGTGGCTGCAATAATCCTACTTAATGGAATCTAAGGCTTGCATAAAAGGAGAAGAGAGAGGGAGACATCAGATAGAAACAGACAGTGAGAGAATGAGAGAGAGGGATGTGAAAAAAAACACCGTCACTTCCATTGAAATCATGTCATTTGCGGCTGCTCTGTGAAGTGAGAGGAGAAGGAAAGCCCTAAAGTACTCGGAGAGACGGTTTGGAGACTCAGCTGAGGGAGCGTCCTTCAGCTGACACAGATAAATTTGAGTATTCCTCTCACCAACGGTGCCTTGTATAATCCCCTCTGATGTAATATGGGGAAGCTCTGACGTCATGACAATGTGAACTTAATTGCTTCTCTAGGAGGATTACTAAGGTCGAGTACAGACAGAAATCAAATACGACTTGTGATCTCTGCTGACGTCCGGCGGGATTCAGAAGAAAAAAAAAATACTACAGCTTTATCTATTATTTGAAACAGTTTTTGTCTGCCTTTACCTTGATTAGAACATGCATTTGCAGCAACATTGTTTTGATAAGATTATGCAATGTCTCAACATTTATTTCAATCCACAGTTGCAGACATTTTTGCCATTAAATCATGATTGGAAACCCCAAAACTACAGCCTAATCTATTAGTTTGCTTCATTTCAGTTTGGTGTAGGCCCATCCTGGATCATTTTTGTCAAGGGTCCGCAAAGACTCTTGAAATGCCCCTACAGGAGAACATTACCCTGTACTCTTAGAAATAAAAGTGCTAAGTAGAACCATATAAGGTTCTTCGGCTTGTCCTCATAGGAGAAGGTTCTACCTGGAACCATTAGTGTTACCAAGAACCCTTGAAAAATGGTTCCAGGTAGAACCTCAGCCCTTGTAGAAGAACACTTTTGGAACCCTTATTTCTAAGAGTGTGTTAGATAAATACCAGAACTTGCATACCAGACATATTATACCCTATTTCTCCAAGTTCCCTGGTGTCCTAATGAACATGTCTGTGGCATGCATTGGTCTAAATACCATAACGATGAATCTCCACAGCAGTTCAATCACCCGGACAAAACAGCCCCGTTCAGAATGCTCGGTTTTGAGTGCATGTCCATTTAAAAGTAAATGAGACACAGGAAACTATGTCCGGTTAGCATTTGGAAAAGCCACCATTTGCAGACTCTAGCCAGCACATTGCCGTCACATGTATCCACTGGACACGTGAATCCTCTGAGGCTGCAAGTTTGTGTAGAACCCTGTGTTGCACTGTGCAGATAAGAATAGAACACTTTGCAGACTTCCGCTCTTCTGGATACTATTGCCCTGGCCTGCACTCTCGTATTTTAGGGACAAAGTGGAGCCTCGCGAGACAACAATTCCAGGAATGTATCATTGTGACGTAACAACGAGACAGAAGTCAACATCGCATGTTTTATCTCCTGTACTTAGACTGAGGAGGCCTACAAAAACATGAGTGAGTCATCTTTTTTCACACTTTGCCTACTCATAGGGCCTTCAGAGTCCCAAACATAAGTATTAAAATTATTAAATGGTTGATTTTGCATAGTATGTCTCCTTTAAATCATATTGTAACTCTGTAATGTGTGATTTAACTTCTATGTGAGGTTTTGTTCCTACCTGCAGATGGTTGTTCTTGCCAGAGGCCCCCACCATGTCCCACTGGCTACAGGACTTCTTCGGGACCCTGTGGTTGGTGCGACTGGAGAAGCTGCCGCCCACCTCATCGTACGGGTTCTCCAACAGATTTTCTACCAGGTTGCTGGAACTCTGGCTGCGCGTGATCATGGGAACCACCCTGGGGTTCTGCGGCGTCATTAGGGACATAGAGGTTGTGGGAGACCCTGGGGCCACTGAGCGGCCTGACAGTGAACAGGGAGAGTTGTTGGTAAATGTGAATCCAGAAAGGGGCAGAGTGGGGAAGTGCCCTCTCCCTGTAGTGGTGGTGTTGTTGTTGTCCAGCCCCTGGAAGGCACTGTTGCTGTTGGAGTTGAGATTCCCCATGGAGCGGTAAATGGGTTTGCGCACTGTGGCGGGAAAATGAAGAAAAACTCGTTCAACAAAAAACGATTCTGAACAAGAAACGTTATTATTACATTTCATAAGAACTGTTATTGCGATTAAACAATGATTTCTCAGATTTCTTCTTCTCAAACTTTACCTTGATGCCGTCCATTAAAGGTCTCTGATGGGCTGGGGCTGACGGACACCCTTGGCAATACCCCCGAGCTGAGCGATGCAGACATTACCAGGCGCTGTGGCGAGGGCATGGGTGCGATGGGCACCTCCGTCACATATGTAGCGGGTACATACAATGGCTTTGTTTTATTAGCTGCGCCAATCCGCCGTACCTGTCACAATACAAACACAATTCCAGATGCTTTTGCTGTTTTGTCTGATTAAAATTGACTTGTTTGTTCAACAGGCACAGCAGAGGACTGAAGCCAGAGCAGAGCAATCTAACACAGAAGCATGAGACAATCTACAAAGTCAATATTTTAATAAAGTAAACATACATTTATGGGCTATTCTCATGTTCTCTATGGTTTCATCATCATCATAATTTTATCATATGAAGCATGAATATAATTACATCATATAACGATGATTATCACATTATTTGTTAACAACATAGTACGATTATGAAATTAAATGTCTAAAAGATGAATTTATCCACATGAATATTCAAGAATTGTGGTGTAATAAATGGTGTACTTCATTATTCATAGCTTTCTAAGGTGGTAACACAACTAAAATGCTCAAAAAGTATTCTGCTGATGTTTATCATTTGACTTATTTTCACATCATAAAAATATAACAGAAATAGCATTTCCTGTGTTTAGGCACATATTTCTGCACACCGATCTGTAGCTGTAATTACTCACAAACTAGCACAACAGGTGTTTGGCTTAAAATAGCCACCTACAAATGTGTACCTGTACCTGTTTTGGCTATGAATTTATTACATAACATAATATGTCAAAGTATATATTTGTGAGCAGGAGAGGCACAGGGTTTGGGTTTGAAAGCCACAATCAGGTCAACAAATGATGAGCCGTTTTCTCACCTGCCACCAATCAGTGTTGGTCTTCTTCAGGAGAATAAACCGCTCCCCCTCCCTTATCGAGACCTGGCGTCCGTCGGCACCGCGGTAGTTGTAGTCATACTGGGCCTCGAGGACCACCGTACCACTGGGGACCCCACACACTGTCATCCCCCTAGTGTTCACCACAGGTCCAGCAGTGGGCTGCGGATGCCCCACAGAGCGCCTCCAAGTGCCCGACAGCATGGCTGACAATGCAGTCCTTTACTCAACTCTTCTGAATGTCTGATAATGGAGATACTTGGACAACTGAGACTGAAGCCGGATCAGTGCCATTATCTGAAAGAATCACGGAGGGGGGAAATGGACACAGAGAGACAGAAAGAGACAGAGCGGGAGGGAAAGAGATTAGTGAGCTGTCAAGGAACAATTGAAAATTGCCGGTTCAAACAAAGAGACCATGAATCATGAATTGTATGTGGTTGTTTGGATTAATCTAGTGAAAAAGTCAGAGACCTATCCTGTATGAAAACAATTTAGCTTTTAGCCTCCCTTGCTTAAATAATAAAAATAACAATAACAACAATCAGAGATGGCAGACTTCACCCCATTCACACAACAAGCCTCTGTTGGACATATTGGCAAGTGCAAGCGTGGAAACACAAACAAACAAACAAAGAAACAAACAAACAGACACACAGCGTAACTAAAAACAATACTTTACTCCCACTCCGTGGGGTGAAGTCATAATAATAATACGGTCATACGGTGCGGTACGGTTGGGGAAGACACCATGATCCGGTTCTCCAGGTCTTCCACTTTCCTCCCACAGTCAAAAAACATGCAGAGGATAATTGGACACTCTAGATTTAATGTGACTGTTAGAGTGGTTTGTTTTGTTTCGTGGAGGATAATAATAATATTACATTGGATTCAGCTCCTAAAATTGGAGGATTTGTTCTCTTTTTCCATTTTGCACAACTGAAAACTGAATAGTTTTGGTTTTTGGACTGTTGACCTTCACTTTTTAACATTAAATCCCCTTAAACTTCCCTTAAATTTGTGTTACTGCACTAATGGGAAATGCCATTGCAGTAATTTGAACACAGCTGCAGTAGACAATATTACTCTTGTTCTTATATCGTAGTAATACTAGGAAACATATGAGTAACAACATAACCTGTGTTTACAGTTGTAAGTGCACTATAACTAAGACAAAACCTTTTCCGTCTCTCTCTACCTTAGCCGGCACTACGTAGCTAAGACCTGACATATAGTAATATTGCTATAGACAGCATGTGCACCCACATACTCACACATACACACACTTATAAATACACGCAAGCATATACACAGAATGCAAAACATCTGAGGAACCTAGCGAGTCAGCTTCAGTCACACTCAAGCCCAACCCAACTTAGTCTAGTGATTAGAGGACATGCAGCAAACATGAGCGATTCCAGAGAATTAATATAAACATCCATGTCATCGCGGAGGCTGGTATACAGACAGGCAGGAATTAGACACTGTGGAAAAAAAGAGGATGGATGCCTTTGGCATATCAAACAGTGCAAAAACACTATATAGTTTATGAGTATATGATACTAGAATAAAAAAAAAGCTGTGGGCCACGCAATGACATTGGAAGCGAGGGCTGCATTAGCTGGCTGAACCTTGATAATCCCACTGTTATTAAGGCAAAGGAGAGAATCTGTGACCCACACAGCTACAGAGAATTACAGTAAAACCCCTTCTGACCAGCATATGGCCTGGTCAGGAGGGGGGTCTGCCTCTGCCTGTGTGCCTGGCTGGCTCACTAACACTAGCAGGAAGATCACTGCGAGGCATACGCAAGCATTTCCAGTGTTTGTTTAACAGTTGACAGGAGCCACACGAGCTAGATAAAACCTCTCAGTGCAAGGCAGCATGTTATTATTTTCTAATAAATTGTTAATGATAAAGGCCATGCCATGATGTTCAAATCAGCACCAGCTTCTCTTCCCACCATCCACTGTCCTGCACCCACAGATACAGTCTTGCCCGGTTTCCTTGGTGAAGTCAATCAGGGGGTGAGTATATTTGGGCTCGCCACCAGAGGGCGACTCTGCTGGTTTCAAAAAGAAGACTTTTTGAATGGAAATATATGGGCAATGCTTTCCAGCTCCTCCAGTGGGATCCCAACGTTTTTGTTAAGACCACAAGGCCAGATAAGATGGACCTATATAATGGTCTGGGTCGACTCATGAGCCTCCTCACACAAACAGTTGTTTAGGGTGTGCCAGAAATATCTTGTTGGACAAGTAAGTGTATGCTGATTTATTTGAGCTTGTTTTTCCAGTTTAATCTAATCTTAGCTAATCTTAAATATATGACAAGGAATTTATTCTAATAAAAACATAAGAATAAATGAAGGAAACATGTTTTTTTGTGTTAATGAGCTGACGTTGCATAACTTTTAGTGCACAAATACATTCCTCTGTGAGTGACAGAGGTACGAGGTGAGCGCGCAAGCAGGAAACCGCACTGAGTTCTTATGTTCAACCATAGTTTGGGTCATATCCTCTCCATCTTGTCATTTGTTTTTCCCTGACTTGAAACAGTTTAGTTACAGGCTGCAACGGCTAATGTAGTCTGCTTTTTCTTTGCTTCAAACAATGAATGAGGTGAAGCTCTGCTGACATATGACTGCAGCATCTGTGAGTCATTCTTAAAAAGCTGCAGAGCCCTGAAACATAAAAGTTATCATTTATTTCTTTGTTTGGCTCAAAACTTCACTCCATGGCTACATCAGTCATGAATTGCAACAAACCCCAGGTCAAACAGAACAATGAGCTTTCATATAACCTGTCAGTTCTTCCTGTCCGCCCACAGACAGGAAGGACTCTTCTGACACTGCTAGTTTCTTTTCACGTGTCTTAACTGTTCAAAAACAAATGGATATTAAAAAAAATGCTGATACTAATAATAGTAATACCTAAATAAGTATTAGGATTTGCTGTATTTAACCAACAGATTGAAAGATATAGAAAAGCTGGGTATCGCACACAATCCCCTCTTAGACACAGAATGCCTCATTGTGTCAAATTAGGTTATTAGAGCAAGTTCCAATCCCAGGTTTTTAGGTTATTATTCAGCACTTGGACATGTTAATCATGACCCAAAAAAGAAAACCAAGTGGGAACAGATAAAGACAAATGTGGCAACTACTTTTAACAATGGTCTGATTTAACCCACCAGGCCAAAGTATATACCCTGCATTTTGCCCTATAAGGAGGATAAAGCGGTAGACAATGGATGGATGGATACACATAACATTAAAAATAGGCCAAACTATGTTTGTATTTGCAGGTGGGTTAGGGTTAGGGTTAGGGTTTAGGGTTAGGATTGGGGCTCGGGTTAGGGTTAGAATTAGGGTTAGGCTTTAGGGTTGGGCTAGGGTTAGGGCCAGTCAAGTACCATACCATTTTACTTTTTGCAAGAAGAGGAAATCCATTCACCCAAACACACACAGAGGCCCATATGGTGTCAGAGACTGGTACAGACATACTGTTACTGCTGCTGATAGGCAGTTTGTGCCAATGGCTGTGGACACAGGGCTTCTGGCACTGTACCAACAACACAATAACACAATTAAAAAAAAAAGTGCAAATGAATTAGATTGAATGCTAACAACGATTTGTCTGTCTGCCTTTGCTTGAGCACAGCCTGTGTGTGTGTGTGTGTGTGTGTGTGCATGCAAGTGAAATTGAGAAGAACTGGTTATCGCATGAAGCAGGAGAGAGAGAGACATAAACAGAGAAAGAGAACAAGAGCGACTCACCACAGGTCCTGCAGAGAGTCAACAAGGCCACCAGCTCACTCTACAGTCACATCCATGTACGTGATGAGCCTGAAACACAAACGAGAGAACCTTTTTAAAACACGTTCAAACAACTGCCTTCGAGCACAAATGGAAGAGGCACTGCTGACTTTGATCAAATTTAGAGCACAAAAACAGAGACGGGATATGAAGAAGGTGGGGCAGAAAACCATTAAAATGAACCCAAGCTAGAAGCTCCCTCCTGCAGAAAAAACACTCACAACAATCTCTCTCTCTCTCTTGCACACACACACACACACACACACACACACACACACACACATACACACACACACACACACACACACACACACACACACACACACACACACACACACACACACACACACACACACAGTTAATCCTATGCTCCAAATGATTCTGCCTCTCCTCCCTGAACCCCATCTGACCCACCTTCCTCCATTCAGCCAGCATTTTGTCCGGGAGATAAAACACAGAGGGAGCGACAGCGGTGGCAAGAGCTTCAGCTGGCTGCTGCTCATTCATACTAATAAACCATATTTGCAACATTTACACAGAGAGAATAATAATAATAATTGCTGCAGAGAATAAGAGAGAGCACTTGCGTGCAGACAAAACAGAAGCAACAGCAGACCCATTTGATTATTGAGATATCGATCCACACGCAGGGCTGACTGGTCAACAGTGTCACTGCACGTCCAAATATCCACAACACAGTTACATAATCGACAGCATGGGACGCTTTGCATCAGCAATTCATATTTTCACAAAAATGTTCATTGTTTTACTTCAGCATTTTTCAAAATCATGCATCAATTTGTAGTAAAGAGGCCACTAAAGTCTGACACTGATTATCCATCACAATAAAAATAAATGGTTGCCTCCCCAAATCGCATGTTGATAAATAGATGGATGTGGGCTCTTCCCTGGCCCATTACCCATTACTCCAACAAATGTGGCACAAATAGTTTAGTGGTTTTTGAAAGCACTCAGGGAGTAAAATGCAAACCTCTGCTATGACCACTCAGTTACTAACAGTCTGATTACACTCCCTTATCTTGCAAGGTTGACAACAGTGATTTGAAATAGGACTAGAATAGAATAGAATAGAATGCCTTTATTGGCATAACGTTGTGCACAACAAGATTTAAAAGAGCTTTAAACGTGTAGATCGTGATCATTTATACAAGAGCTGCAACTAACGACTATTTTCCTAATCGATTAATCTCTCGATTATTTTTGAGCAATCGTTTCGTTCATAAAATGTCAGAAAAAACATTAAAAAAAGGGTTGATCAGTGTTTGTCAAACTTGGAAATGATGATGTTCTTGAATGTCTTGTTTTGTAAAACAATCACAAATCTTGTTTTAATAATGAAAAAAGCAAAATAGTTGACTATTAATTTAGTAATTGTTTAATTATTGATTAATCAAGTAATTGTGTCAGCTCTAATTTGTACCAAAAAAACCTGATTCCGGGTCTGTATGCAGATCACCACCTAAACTGAATCAGTGCACCGGGTTAGGGTAGGTTAACCCTAACTATCAGACCATCTAACCGTAGCAGACCCTCTAACCCTAGCCCAATCAGACCTTCGAACCCTAACCCTTAACCCTAGCCCAATCAGAACCTCTAACCCTAGCCCAATCAGAACCTCTAACCCTAGCCCAATCAGACCCTCTAACCCTAACCCTAGCCCAATCAGCACCTCTAACCCTTAACCCTAGCCATAACCCAATCAGACCCTCTAACCCTAACCCTAGCCCAATCAACACCTCTAACCCTTAACCCTAGCCATAACCCTATCAAACCCTCTAACCCTAACCCTAGCCCAATCAGCACCTCTAACCTTTAATCCTAGTCCTAGCCCTAACCCTATCAGACCCTCTAACCCTAGCAGACCCTCTAACCCTAGCCCAATCAGACCCTTGAACCCTAACCCTAACCCTAGCCCAATCAGAACCTCTAACCCCAACCCCAACCCTAACCCATTGATGAGGTAACAAACAAACCAAAACACAGGTACAAACACAACACTTTGGCAGACTTAAATAACCCCGACTTCTACGACAAACCAGCGTAGGACCAGCTTGGCTCCCACGGAGAGAGTTTTGAACTTTTCAAACTTCACCACACACAGACGCACCACACTTGGGGCGGGAGCGAAGGGTGTTGGTGCAAAATTTAGTGTCATATCATATCCATATTCAGCCCATATGTTTGAAGTTGAAAGAGAGCAGCTTTAAAAATGATAGTTATGTCTTCAAAGAGAGATGAAACATGGGGAAGCTCGGTATAGGATGAATGAGGAACTTCAAACGGCTCTCTGCATGCTCTTCCACATCCGTATACACGAACACACACATACATACATACATGTGTACGAAAAACTGTACTGCTCTCACATAATGTATGTCTCTTACCAGAGGGTAAACAAAAGAGGAGAGGAAGTAACTGAACTTTAAGCACTGCCAAAAAGGTTTTAAAGTAGCCAGGACAGTCAAACAACTGCTCATATCCAAGTTCTTCTCTGTGACATGAGCCATGCTGCTTGTGCATAATCTCCAGTGCAAACAAGCATCATATTTTCTGTCTGCTCAGTGGGTTCACCCTGCTGCTTGAATCCCAGCTTGTAGTATAAGTGTGAGATGAAGTATTGCATCACATCACACAGTCATACATTATGGGTAAAGGAGTTGTAACCCAGTAGTATAAAATATTTTGGCATTGGCACAGAAGTAGTGCCTTGAAATTTCCCTTAAAACCCACGCAGAAGCAAAACTACAGCTGCACCTGAAAGAGATTAAAACACCACACAGCCATTAATATTTATTTCTGGCTATTTATTGACAGTATATGTGCTATAAAAGCATCCGCCCTTAGATGTTCAGTTCAGACAACAACTGTTAAAAAACAAAAACACACTTTCTTCTTTCTGCATAGACCAATTATTCTATCAATTAGTCTGAAATCAGTCCAGCACCAGACTGAGAGGACTGAGGACAGGCGTGTGAAGGAACCCTTACTTTGTCTGTGGACGTACACAGCGCTGATGTCTCTTTCTCCATATGAGACACATGCCTCAAGCAGAAAACAGCCTTTCATCCTCCCAAAGCCATGCATTATTGATGATTAGGATAGAGAGAGAAAGAGAGAGAGACACTGCAACACACACTTTTCCCTGTGTGATGCTGCCTTTGTTAGTGTGTGTGTGTGTGTTTTTGGATTTGTTGCCTCTTTAGGACAATTTTTCTGGCATAAACACTGACCTTGTCAGGACCAGTAGCCTTCCGGGAGAGCACAACCTGGTCCTTATGAGGGAGAACCTCATTTCTGAGGGGACTGGGCTTCAGATTTTAATAGTGGGTGAAGGTTAAGGTTAGGGTTAGATATAACCTAGTTTGGATTGAGATTAGGGATGACACTTTCTTTAGGCTGTCCCAATGATGGTCAATGCAATGACCTAAGACAAAGAGCTGCACAAACCTCACACACACACAGATTGAGAGAGAGAGAGAGAGAGAGACAAAAGCAGGTGGGTTGGGTTCTCTCAGCAATTAGCTGTGTCAGTTGTCAGCGACCCAATCAAACAGCAGATGACGACAGAAAAGCAGCCATTGGCTCATTCCCGCCGCTATCATTATGTCAACAACTTCCCGTGACCGACTACCATCTCCAGCTCGTCTCAAGTATGTGTGTGTGTGAGTGTTGCTGGTGTGTGTGTGTGTGTGTTTTTTTTTATGTTGCGTATAACAATATTTCATATGTGTGTGATGCCATCATTTCAAGTGTTTGCTGATGCAACGCTTGTGTTTACAATGAACCCTGCAGCCTTCATCGACGCAGCAAACTTCCTCAGAGAGCTCACTTTTTCAGAAGCGGTGGCTGGCACTTAGGCAAAGTAGTTGTGGGATTGCTCAGGGGGCCCGATTTAAACACTTGAAAGAATTCATTCAAACGTCGTATTTCATAATTAGCGCGTGCATTTTCATCCAAAAACATTAAAAAGTGCAGCCACGTTCGTTTTAGTTTAAGAATAACGTGCTTTCTTTTAGCAAGAGAAATAAGCTGATGAGAAAAACGTGTTGTTCCAATACACAACGTAAAATATGATTTCACGGTAACACTTTAGATTAGGGAACACATATTCACCATTGACTAGGTGCTTACTAATATAAGTAGCATACTAGCCCTTTATTAGTAATCATTAAGCACGTATTAACACCGTATTCTACCTCTATTATGTCTTGAATTAAGATTTTTCCTACATAAGGTGTTAATATGTGCTTAATATTTACTAATAAAGGGCTACTATACTACTTATATGCATGTTAGTAAGCACCTAGTTAACGGTGAATATGTGTTCCCTAATCTAAAGTGTTACCGATTTTACTTTACTATAACATAGCAGTGATTCATAAACCTAAATGGAATTAGAGAAAATGTAGGAATCCAGCTCATCTACACGCCTATGGTGTCCGATTTGCTTAATCTCCTAATCCAACTGTGGGAGGAAACTGGAAAACCTGAAGAAAACCCACGCACACATGGGGAGAACATGCAAAATCCACACAGAAAGGCCCTTGTTCCGACTGGGTCATAAATCCAGGTCTTCTTGTTCATCAACCATGGACATGGAATTATTTCACCTTTAATGTAACAAAAAAAATCATAAATCAACTGCTCTTTTAAACCCTACATGGATATTTCAAAAGTCTACCTTTCATACTTTTCTCTGAAGAAGAACTACACTGTAGCACTGAAAATCCAACAGAACAACAATGACTTACTTTCTGAATATTAGACTAATGGTTGCTGAGATACGGATTTTGTGCAGTGCATTGATTTTTGTCTGGAGCAGTCAGAGAGAATAAGACGCGTTACCATTATTTGCTATTATATGTGATATAAATCAAAATCAACATCATACTTTGTTCACATGCAATCGTTATATTTGAATGTTGTGTATTTCACTGCTTAAACTCATCTATTCCCTACTTATTAATGACAAACAACAGTCATCTCTCACTGTACATTGAAATCAAGAAATATCTGTTTTCGTGAATAAAAGTAAGTAAATCCTTCCACTCTCTGACCGGGCTCTGGTGAGTAATAGTGCTGAACCTGTGGGAATGTGCCGTACATTGATGTTTCTGATGAAGAGCGCTGAGCTCCATTGATCCACCGGGGATGAGAGTGAGCCGTCAATAGCTATCAGTCAAAGTCAAAGCCCCCACTTTCAGCCTTGCACACAGCTAAAGTGAGCAGCTAAACCTCTGGAGGCAGACGCCGTAGAGACGAGGCACACGTGCAGACACGGCTCTGATGCCTGCAGAGGGTTAAAGTGCTTATTTGTTCAATGACTAGGAACATTAGACAATTAACAATACAGGTTTGGTGCATGGCAAACACTGAAGGAGTGTTAAAGTATTTACAAATGTTATTCTCATAATCTTCTTCAGTGGATGTACTGTATGAGGGCTATGTCTAACGGGTTTTAAGTAAAAAGTATTGCTTTTATCAATCAAAACTATATGAATTCAAATCACAGTGAAAACCAGGCAAAATGTAGCATTATTTCTGTTTAGAAAAATATAACTGAGGCGAGAAAACTATTTTTAAGGTTGTTTCCCTGCAACGTTTCCATCGAGTGAACAACTATTCAAAGTAAACTCTTAGAAATAAGACTTCCAAAAGGGTCCTTCTACAAGGGCTGAGGTTCTACTTGGAACCATTTGCTTCTGAAAAACCTTTTCCCAAAGAAATGGTTTTTCAAGGGTTTTTGGTAACACTAATGGTTCCAATAAGGACCATTCTGATCCACAGAACCCTTTAAAACACCTTTCCCGAATAAAGGGTTTTAAAAGGGTTCTCGGTGGAAACCTCCAAAAGGGGTCCAGGTGGAACTTTTATAAATAGGTTCTACTTGGAGAGTGTAGAGGAGATCGATCGATTGTAGGAGTAAAAACATCATTGTTTATATTTGTAGAATATAAAGTGTAACTTTAAATAAGCAGCTTTTTTAAAAGGAAACTCTGAGTACACTCTTAGAAATAAAGCGCTAAGTATAACCATATAAGGTTCTTCGGCTTGTCCTCATAGGAGAACCCTTTTTGGCTCCAGGTAGAACCTTTTTATAAAGGTTCCACCTGAAACCCTTTTGGAGAACCCATTTGGAACCCTTATTTCTAAGAGTGTACAGTGATGTCTATGCATACAATGCATAATCACAACCTGGTGAAATCATTGCACAAATAAATTAAATGCAGGATTAAAGTGGATTACAACAGAGCTCATATGGGGGAGGGTGTGTGTGGTATACTGTAAATACAACAGGAAGCCTGTTTTGTTGTTGTAATAGGAGCAATTCTGCTATAATGACCAATGAAATATTCTTTACTCAATTATGTAACACTATGTAAACCACAGCCGTCAAATTAATGTGAACTATGAATGTATTTTAAATATGTGTTAAAGGTCACATAGAGTGGTCCTGTTGCACATATATGTGAGTTATGGAGGTCTACTTACATATATTAAGTTGTTTTTATGGTCAAAATCCTCCTAGTTGATGTAAACGAGCCAATTGAAATCTGTCCTTTTCGAAGCGCTTGTCAGTCGCGCTATTTCAGCCATGAATCTCGCCCGAGAAGACAGAGTGTGTTGTGATTGGCCAGCCAGCGTAGAGCCTTCCCACCTGTGTTGTGATTGGCCAGGTATCTGGAAGTGACGTAATCTATCACGTCAGCTCTCAGAAGCGCAGCTCCCTCTCTGGAGCGGCGGATGCACTGCTACTCATTATCAAAACATTGTTTTAACAGTGTTTAAAAATAGCTTCATCACGACTCCTCGCCGCAGTCCCTTTATGACTTTAAACCGGAGTCAGACCCAGAGTCAGAAGACACTGTTGCTCGTGAAACACCTCCACAACGGACGTTATTCTTCTTCTGCGGTTCAATGTACGTAACCGGATGTGCCCGGACTACCGCCCGGAGCAGGACGATCGGTTGTTCAGGAGAACCGCTGCTTACGTAACTAGTACGGGATTTTCAGTGATCTCGTTGAGCCCCGAGATTACAATAAAACACAACGTTCTCAGCAATGGCTGAACTGTTTGTTTCAAACCGTCGGGCTTCATAAACAAGGTAATGACGCAGATACACACCAAAAAAAACAGCGATAATAGGAACTTCCGGTCTAGTTCCGCTTTAATAAGCGTTGGAGCCGGTCCCTGCTCTTAAAAGTGTTCCTGGTAAAATCACATGATAACCTTGGCATCATGAGAATCGTTTAAGTCAGAGAAATGGGGTCATGGGTTAGAAAAAGTGGAGAAAGCGTGTAGTGAGACCATTATTTCAAGAGCATTTTCCACACAATAATGTCATCTGAAGAGCCAAACCACCCTCAACTGCTGAAGTGTTTTAAGTGCCAGATGTCACAAAACAACATGTAGTTGTGGCTTCCAGTTGGTCTGCACAGTACAACGCAAACAACACACACAAAAAAAGGTAAGACGGATTTCATCGGTGCACTTTGATCTAACACAGTTTACGTAAACTGCGTTACACAAATCGCAATCAGAAAAAGGCTACAGAGCAGCAGAAATAATATGACTAATAATAACAAACCACAATGCGAAAGGCCCATTCTCTGAGTCTCACATCCACAACAGCGACAGCAGTAATCACAGCCACCTCGTAACCCTCCTCTGCTAATACTGCACATGGTACAAAGCACATTTAATCAAGCAAAACTTGCAACTGGAGAATAATCTTCCAAGCTTGTGTCGTCACAGGCTGGTGAAAAGGGGAGCAAATCTCCTGCTTTGCATGGACTTAAGACAGATTATGAAAAAGCAAAAATGCAATGCGTCAGTCAAACAGTATCCATCACACACACACACACACACACACACACATGCTGTGGTTAACCCATGCATCCACTTTCTGTGAAACATGTTAGAGAGACAACTCGCATGCAGAAGCACGCAAATATTTCCACACCTAGAGCGGTTTGTGTTAAGATAAGCATTTATTATTTTATTTTTTTGAATCAACGTGACATTCACAGAGATGACAACAATGAGGTCATTGAGTCAGCATCGCTACGGTGATGATGTTTTGTGAGTGGATTATAGTCAGGGTGGACTGTCCTAAAGTCTGACAAAACTTATATTGGAAGACGTAGAAGAGAGAATTCAAAGGCTTTATATCTGCAAGGAAATTCTTCTTTTTCTGGCACTGTGTGTATATATATATATATATACTGTATATGTAGACATACATATATGCTGTATAAACAGAACGTTACATTGATTTGTTCCACAGGAAATAGTAGGTTGACGGGTTTCAAGAGCACGTTTGAGTCTAAACGTTTCCTATTTGTCGCTCGAACTGAGCTGTGGTTTTGACAGAAATAGGTTACATAAAGTTTGACACTGCGGCGTGGAAAAAACATGTTGTTTTGTCAAAGATGGGCTTCTAATTTTAGTCACTGCACAATGCACCACCACACGTTTTGTATCTGCAAAGCTAATATATAGTACTTTGAGACTTGTTTACAAATGTAAAGTGCTTTATATACAGTATATACATACAACACAAAAGAAGGAGTTAGAGCCAGCACACAGCCTACAACTTTTGATGCACAACTTTTTCAACTGTTCATATATCACACAGGTACATTTGTGCAGCTCTAATGATTTTGAATGCATTTGCATGACTTCCACAGTATCTTTAAATATGTTTTATTTTATTTCATTTTATGATCCTGCTCTGCTCTTAAATATTCGTGCAGGAGAACTAACAGGAGTTAACCTCACTGACAGGTCAGACGAGCTCAAGTATTTGTATACGAGGGCCACAGCATCACTTACCTCGCAGCGATGAGATGACAGCTCACTTGCGTTTTTGAAGTGTCTTGAGTTGCTAGGTTAGCTTGAAGAGTTACAACTTCACATACAATGACGAAAATAAAGCACATAGTAATAATAAAATACTCTATCGTGGACTTTTTACAAATAAACAGTCATACAATAGCATTAGGTTGCTCGACACAGTCCTTGTTGGCGGTACCTCCGGTCTCTTTAAGCGGATAAAAAAAAAATGCCAGCAATGAACAGGTTAGATTGGCTAAGATGTGATGTTACACGGAACCAATCGGAGCAGGCGGTGCTGTGGTGCGCACGTTTCGCTACAACGCATCGCCCGCAAAGAAAATGAAGAAACGTGACAGACACATCCCGCTCGGTGGCGCTACGATGAGATTAAAAACAAGTGCGACCACTGTGCGGCGAATCCACGCTCCGGGTGAGGCTTTTGTGGTAGATGTAGTTCTTAAAACATACCGCTGTAGTTTGCGTCAACAACACGAACACGCCACCAAAACTACAACTCCGCCATTTGTACCCGAGCCGCCATTGCTTGCATCAGCTAGTGAGGAGTCGGCATTCGCCGGGAAGTTACTACGAACAGCTGCTGGACTTTTCTCGTAGTGAAATTGCTGCCTTCACACACCGTAGTCTCTCATTCTGTCCCAACACGGCGAAATGGCTTCAAACGGCCAAATAAGGCTCTTCGTGAGTGAAGGTAACCCGCATTGTCTGAAGGTGCTAGCTGCGCTAGAAGAGACTGGAGTTCAGTGTGACGTTCAGTGTGTCAACCACGAAGGTAAGAAAGCAGGGTTAGTCAGCACCACATTTTCTCATGTCAGTCACACAGAAATGACAGATAACAACTGTCCTTAGCTAACGATATTTGAGTTATAGCTGAATTCGGCGAGGGTTAGTACTGTGGTATAGCGCGTTAGCTGTAGGTAATAGTGTAGGTAAGAGTGAATGAACTCTGTGTACAATACACTTATGTTTGAGAGGCAACTAGAAAAGTCTCTCATTTAGGAATCTAACAAACGAGAATTATTTCTGTCAATTAAGCTGTCAAATGTTCTCGATTAACCGGTATGTTGTTTTGTTCGTAAAAATGTTTAAATGGTTGGTTTGTGTTTTTCAAACCCTTTTCAAATATCAAAACTATTTAGCCTCGTGACTTACTTGTAGCTGCTTTGGTATAGCATGCTAGCTACAAGTGACAGTGTATGTAACACAGTTGCACCATGCACCTACCTAGTCATTATCATATAAAATCATTTCTATCAATGATAATAATAATAATAATAAATAATAAAATGTTTATCTGTTTTCCCAATCCTCAAAATAAAATCATCCTTAAAGGTATTTTTCAAAAAAAACATTCTGTATACTATCATGAAAGATAAATGAAACCAGAACATAAAATCACATTTTTAGAAGCGGAGTCAGAAGCTGTACTCATAACAAACCCTCTTTAAATAATTAGGCAGGTATCAAAAGTAATTGTAGATAAATGTAGTAATCGTGTAATAAGTAGGCACCTTACAGCCCTGCTCCAAGTGCCCAGATTCTCATGTATTTATCATAAGGGACATACCTACATCATCTTCCTTACCTTGTATAGTTGGAGACCTAGTAATCCCTTCACAGAAATAAATAATTAGTAATGTGTTCTCAGAACTACACCAATAGGGGTTGCCAAAGTATTGAAGGTAGATCATACAAGTCACAAATGTCCCTTGTTTTTTGACATTTTTCACATTTATTACAGAGAATATCTTTAAAAACGAGTGTTATTTCTGCTGCAAAGGTGCGTTTAATCCTTGAGGCACCATAAAACCAGTCAATTGAACATCAAAGTAAAGGCATCTAAAAGAAAATGCAATTCAGATTGATTATGTGTTCTTCATGGACCATTGAAGTATCTTTTCTGACAAGTATTGTGACTGAGAATTTGGTCACAGGATTATCCTCTAAGTTTTTAAGCACTGGCAGTGTGGTGTTATTAATTTTCTTTGACTGTACAATGTTATGTTTTAAAACAAATAAAACCGTATGTACTGCTAACAACTGTAGATATGAGTTCCCTTTTAAGACAACGCTGTTAGAAAAGGATTTTCTTTTCCAGAATATTCATAACTCCATAGCAGTCTTGTCTGCAGTTGTCTGTTTTATGTAGAATAATTTACACAAACTCACAATCTGTCTTTTTTTTGTTGTGTTTTCAGAGAGAGTGGTGCCCTTTCTTAGCCGTCCAGCTTTGCCAGCCCTCCTCCTGCCCAGTGGTCTGCACATTTTCAGCTCGAATGCAATCTGCCAGTCAGTAGATCATTTCACCCTTTACAATTTTATTCAATTCATAGGACATTTTATTGATTGAATTTGCATTCAGAGATTCATTTTCCTGCTTGTTTTCTTGCTGTGAGCCCTAAAAACTACTTTTTTCCCCCCCACTTTCTTTCTTCCCAACAACACCTCAGATACCTGTTTGAAGTAAAAGGACAAGAATCCAATCCACTTTGCAATCAGTGGCTTGAATGGGAGGCCGCAGAACTTCAGGTAAATGCTACATAAAATAAAAGTCACGCTTTTGTACACAATCCATTTACACTGCTTGAGTGTGTTGCATACCTGTACTTTCTTTGTAGTGCCTAAAGAGAAATCTTACCCTCGTTTGATTTACTGCTTGACTGAATGTCATTAATCAATTCTTAATTAACCTTTTGTTTTGACCTCGTCACACAGCCTGCACTGCTTCAGGCTCTTCACATGGCTGTGGTGCAAGGAAAAGGTTCAGACGGGTTTAAAGTCCTCCAGGCGTCCCTAAACTACCTGGACCAAGGCTTGAGCAAGCAAAACTTGCCATATTTAACCGGGGTACAGTATCAGCCGTTTCATTTGTTTATTTTCCATTGGCCGATCTGCTGCAATAGATAATCAAACGACTTAAGATTAATACAAACATAGGCTGTCAAATTGAATTTTTAATCTGTATGATTTTCATAATGGAGTCACATGTGTCAAGGAGTGTGCATATTTGCACCTCTTGCAACAAGTCATCTGTTTATGTCATGTATTGCACTTGTTCAGAACAACGTGGCTTGAGGGTACTTTCTTCTAATAATTTCCATCAGGCTGTACACTGACAGGTGCAATACTGTCACTTTATATTCTCACAATATGTGAGAATATGCAACTGGTAATATTGCATTAGCACCGTTGCATAAAGAAATGCTTTAAACTGCTTTAATTACAATGTTATGATTCTTCTCAACAATGGAAATTAATTGAAAGGGAAAACATGAAATCCTCAGGTGAGCCAGTTCACTAAACAATAGGTGTCGTACATGACAATAAAGCATGTTCAATTATCTCTGGAAGTCCACAATATTACAGTTTATGTGGGTATTGTTTTATAATTTTTAGATAGCTGGCAAATCTGCTGGCTAATGCCCCAATCTCAGTCTAGTTGAGACAATTTAGGAATAGTGATGGTTTAATTAATGTCACAGAGTTTCCAATTAACCTTTGCATGTTTTTGGACTGTGGGAGGTTTAATTGAATTAAAATTAACTTTTTTTTAAATGTAATTAATTCATATTCTTCAAATGTGTATCGTTTAGGAAGCCATTTCAGTTGCTGATATTGTTTTGTCGTCTGCGCTCTACCCGTTTTTATCGGACTCTTCACTTGCACTGGGTAAGTGACAATAAACGTAAAAGTAATCTGTTGTTGGTCAACCAGTGAACTTGTTTGCATTTTTAAATCTAAATTTTGTACAATTCATTCCTACTGCAATTCTTACTTCACACAGGTGAGTACAAGTCTTTGAAGGCCTGGTTTGACCGTGTGGCTGCCCGGCACAGTTTCCAGTCTGCTGCTCAGAAAGTGCTGCAGGGAAAAGGCCTGCAGGGCATGAAGAGCTACATGCAGAGGCAGCCTCTCCCCCAGAGCAGCGTGTGCCGAGACTCACAACCGACTAACAACGGCACCCCTGCTGAGGTATGTGCCAGATCATCAGGATAACCATTCGACTTACAGCCTTCATACTACACAAAAGGCATTTGGGGTGGTAACTACGTTTGCCTCAGGAAAGCTCCTTTGAAGTTTTCAGGAAAATTCATTGTGTGTGTTTCTCTATTTTTCTTTTTTCTTGAAATTATACTTGCACAAAGAAAACACTTAACAAGACAAGCATTGTTGCTCATGTGTTTATATATATATGTATATGTATATATATATATATATATATATATATATATATACATATATCTTAGCAAAGCACTGTGTTGAAGATGAAACAATATTTCTTGTTTTATGCAAGGAAGGATTCAACAGATGTTCATTACATTTTGCAGCATGAGGTGTGATCTCAGATTGGCAAGTGCCTATACACTTTTGCGCTCTTTTTTTGGTGCTCTATAATTAAATTTTTAATTGGTGTGCTCTTTCTTGTACTTTCTTCTGTAAGTTATTGAGTCTGATATGGAGCAACTGTAACAACATTTTCCAGGATAATAAGATTCTGATTCTGATCAAAAAAGACTTAGCTTTGTCTTTTTGATGGGATGATTCAGTATAAATATTAATTTTGATGACAGTATGTAAGACAAGACAAGTCTTACGAGTTATAAATGTCAAAACAACTGAAGGCAGCTTCCTGTGTGGCTTCTCAATTGTCTGCATGATTTTGAAAATGAATCTGTTTTTAAATTATGGTCAGATTTGGTAAACCCCCAATGACGGTTTGCTCTGAACCATTAAAAACAGACAGATTCAGGTTAGTATTTGGGTCCGTCTTAAAAGATTTTAAAGGTTTTTTGTTTTTTAAGGAAAAGTAGGCATCGTTTTTTTGTCATTTTTGACCATTTATTTTTTCACAGTGTTATAATCTTGCACCGATTAAAACTGGTAAAATGTCATGATTAATGTACAAACACTTTGGTAAAAAAAAAAAAAAAATCTGCTTCATAGACCACAAAACTTACATGAATCACTAAATATTTTCTTTATATCTTTATTATGTTCAGTGTGACGATGGCGAGCGTATGGTTTCTGAGGAGGAGATGGAGGCTGCTGCCCTCACCTGGAGCAAAGGTTTGATCTCCAGCCCGCTGGTTCAAGAGCGACAACACCCAATGTAAGTGCTATTTTCCAATCGAGACGTCAAGCACATACTAATGTTTACTGCATGTTGTTGTTGTTTAGAACCGTTTTCTGGACCAGATTCAAATAAATCCAGCCCTGTTTTTGTTGTTTCTCAGTTTGCCACAGGAGGACAAGAAAAACATCCTGGTTACCAGTGCCTTACCTTATGTCAACAATGTTCCCCACCTGGGTAACATTATTGGATGCGTCCTGAGTGCTGACGTCTTCTCCAGGTAGGGGTTTCTTTCTTTTATCCACACAGGTGCTAGAAAAGTAGCGGTAATTGTGAGTGTAATTTTCTTACTCACAAACATGTTGTCCTTTTATCTCATTTCCACATCAATGTTTTATGAACCATGTGCTTTTTAATTTTAAATTTCCTTGTTTTTATGCTTTGCATATGTCTGCCTCGTCGTCTCACCCGCTCCATCTGTCCGTTATCTGTTTTTAGGTACGGCCGCCTGCGAGGCTGGAACCTGCTGTATGTGTGTGGCACAGATGAGTACGGCACAGCCACGGAAAACAAGGCCAGAGAGGAGGGCCTGACGCCACAGCAGATCTGTGACAAGTATCACGCTGTCCATGCCAGCATTTACAAGTGGTTCCAGATTGACTTTGACTTTTTCGGCAGAACCACCACTGAGAAGCAGACAGAGTGAGTAGAGGTGGGGAAGAAGTCTAATATGTGAAAAAAATTAAAACATGATTTTTCAACAAAGCAAAAAATTAAGATGAAATTACAGACATCTGCTATAATTATTGTTGGTTGAATATGGTTCTGACATTGTTTGGCATTGGTATGGAGAAACAAACAATTACTATACACTGACTGCGCTGTAAAATTACACAACACAGGATTACTATAATCTCACACTAGATACTGGCCGTCTAGCCCTCGCAACCATAAATTCTGCTTTATTTAATCTCGGAGATTATCAAGGATGATTGTGGAATGTAGGTTGTTGCTTACTTTTCAGTTTATCAAGTAAAGAAAAGAAAATCCTATTAAATTACATTTGTCTGTCCTGCTTCTGTAAACACTTTTTAGTTTATTAGTTTGCACAAATATAGTTTTAAGACATATTTTAAAGTAGGCAACGTAAAAGTAGTTAATCCAGTTATTCAGGTATGACTCTCACTGTCCCTAATGAATAAGTCACATATTTGTATATCAAATGTGAACGAAACCAAGGGTTTTTTGTAAGTAAATTTGAACAGTAGCAAGTAGGCAATAAATTATATATTTGTGTGTCTATTTAACCCTTTCTTTTTTCTTTAATGCTGGGCTTACCTTACAAAAGGATATTAAAATCAAAATTGAGGAACTTAATTAAAAAATAGTATTAAACCTTTGAGCTTGTACATTTTTCACTAGCACCACATTCTTAGAAAATCGAAAAACGCCCATAGATTAAATACTTTATACTGGATTCAACTAAAGAATACTCAGTGGTGCTTTTTTTTAGTTAATCAATAACTCAAACTCTAACCTCCATCTTCTTTTGATGGGATACTCGCTCTGCTTCCTGTATTGCTGTATTGACACAGAAAGTTTACATCATTTTCTTTCTTGGGAGGCATAAATGTGGTCAGGTTTAATTATTTATCCTCCACATTCATCAACAACCCTTTTTTGAGACAGGGCGAAAGCAAAAGTAGAAAAATGAAACGTGGACTCGGACTCTTTTAACCAGCTCATCTCTTTTTCTTTTTTTTTTACATTGTTTTGTGTTCAGGATCGCCCAGGACATATTTTGGCGACTCCACAAGCACGGATTCCTCATGGAAGACACCGTGGAGCAGCTACGATGTGAGAGCTGTCAGCGTTTCCTGGCTGACCGATTTGTTGAAGGCATCTGCCCTTTCTGCAACTACCCAGAAGCTCGTGGTGATCAGTGTGACAAATGTGGGCGACTTATTAATGCAGTGGAACTCAGGGTGAGTGAAGAGAGCAGCTTGAATAGCTTAAGTTATTATATAGAACTATTTAATTAGCTAATTTACAGTTGTGGCATTGTAGCTGCACTTGAAAGGCCTTTGCACACCAGATAAAGATCCTCATTTTGTCATTTTTGTCCTCTCAGGAACCTCAGTGTAAAGTCTGCAGGCAGACTCCAAACATTCGCTCGTCCAAACATCTTTTCCTGGACCTGCCAAAGGTATGGAGTTCACGCTAAATATCTATTTACTCTTCTCTAGAGCTGTGATTTAGAGTAAAGACATAAGACATCTCATTCTCTCTTCCTCTCATGCAGCTAGAGACTCAGTTGGAGCAGTGGCTGGACAAGTCGACCAGCGCAGGAGACTGGACGGCAAATGCCAAACAGATCACTCGCTCCTGGCTTAGAGACGGACTCAAACCTCGCTGCATCACCAGGGACCTGCTCTGGGGAACTCCAGTACCTCATCCTGACTTTAAAGAGAAGGTCTGATGCTGTCATATAGAGTAAAATATAATTTCCATCCTACATTACAGATGTTGCTGTTGGATTGCATGTGCTTGTTTTTTTTTCAGGGTGGGTATTTCTGCATTCTTTGGAAGATATTTTCAACCCATATTAATGAAATATACATCTTAACCACTCGGCTGTGTAACGTGTTACATAGATAATGAATAGACACGTTAAATCGAAGGTCAAGTTCCTAATTAAACTTTGAAAATGACTAGGCACTTCATTAAGTGCTACATTGACTGATGACACCACGGTGTTCCCCATTGCCTCACTTGTTCTACTTGGGGAATGTTCTTTTTTTCCACTCATACTGCTACTAATCATTGTACATTAATTAACTTAATGTGATTAAGAAGTATTTTCTGTAACACAAAGCAATCTTTCTGCCTTTGCAGGTGTTCTACGTGTGGTTCGATGCCCCAATTGGTTATCTGTCCATTACGGCCAACTATACCGACCAGTGGCAGAAGTGGTGGAAGAATCCTCATCAGGTACACCACCTCCCACCATACACGTGTTGTCACATTTATTAGCCACACTGAATGTCAAGCATCACACCGATGCTGTCCTCTTTACAACACAGAATGGGGCTGATTACTTAATTCATCTGGAAACTGTGAATTCCCCCAGCCACGCACAAATCTAATGGGAAATATAAGGAATAACCTATTTGATAATGGATAATAAATATACTATACTGTGTGTGTGTGTGTGTATATATACATATATGTATATATGTATATATATATGTGTGTATATGTATATGTATATGTATATGTATGTATATGTATGTATATATATATATATATATATATATATATATACACATACACACACACATATATATATATATATACATACACATATATATATACGAATCTATATTTCAGTTTCCATTCCTCCTTCCATTCTACCGCAGGCTTTCTTGTTTTTGTTGTCCATGATGCGTTTATCATCGTAACACAGACAAGTGGAATTATTGGACATTTTGTTTGTGCATGTCATTTTCATCATTTAAAAAAAAATGTCGCTCCAAACATGCTAGTTTGCTTTTATCACTCGGCTAGACGCACTTTTAAATGCAGCGTGATTTAAAAAGACCCAACATCTGCTTCACTCTCACTGACTCCTCACGTCTCTCCATTTAAATCACCAGGATTGAGCTTGTGAGTGTGTGTGTGAGAGAGAGAGAGAGATGGGGGGTTGGGGGAGAGCTGATAAGTCCTTTTTGAACTGGATGATCTCATGATGATCTAATATGATGTCATCCTCACGGTACGTTGCTGTGTCTCTGCCACTAGGTGGAGCTGTATAACTTCATGGCCAAAGACAATGTGCCCTTCCACAGCGTTGTATTCCCCTGCTCCCTGCTGGGTGCTCAAGACAACTACACTCTGGTCAACCACCTCGTCGCCACTGGTGATCACTTATTCTAACTGACTGCTTGATTTCTTATCTTTTATTCATATTATAAGTGTAACACAGCAGGTCTTACAAAGGCTGTAAAGACTATTTGTTTCTGTTTGACAGTTGATTAATAATCACATGATGACGATGATCTCTGGAAATTGAGCTTTGACGCTAACTTGTGCTCTACCTTACTCTCAGAATATCTGAATTACGAGGACACCAAGTTCTCCAAGAGCCGGGGTGTCGGTGTGTTTGGAGACATGGCAAAAGACACCGGGATCCCATCTGACGTGTGGCGATTTTACCTGTTGTATGTGCGTCCGGAAGGCCAGGACTCTGCCTTCTCCTGGGCTGACATGGCTTTGAAGAACAACTCCGAGCTGCTCAACAACTTGGGCAACTTCATCAACAGGTTGGTAATTATTCAAATATGGATTAAGTTCAGTTCAGTCACCAGTAAAATGAAAAATGGGCCAGTTCACCTGAAGTTGCTCACATTTTCTTCACTTCTTCACAGCGAACTCATCCAGTCCAATTACCAAGTTTAAATGGTTCACTCCAATTTTCTACATTTGTTTGTGGATGGCGCAATTTAGCCCCAATTTCATTGCCTGAAATGATTTTTATAAGATCGGGGGGTTAAATCCCACATCAAAGAATTTTCTCAGCAGTTAAAAGTACCTTGATCTTCAAAATTGGTCTGGGGCAGCAGCGTTGACGCCTAATTGGTTCAAAAATATCTTGTAGATTGCATCCAGCCTAAGGTGTCGGAGGTAAAAAAAAAAAAATGTTCTGCTTCAGAAAAGGAATTCTGTTCTTGTCTGATCCAGTCACTATCACTGCATCATTCACAGCAGTGCATCCATTTTATTTCATTAAAAAAAACCCTGCTATGTTTTATTCCAGCTTATTGCTGTTCATTCTTAACTTTTCGTTGACAATTTCACACATGATCAGCTTCATAATCATTATAGCAGCAAACACTCCATTTTCACAGCGACAATAAATAGCTTAATTTTCCCAGGATTAAGTAAGAGATCTCACTGAGACCAAAACAACAATACTTCGCGTGATGTCGTCAGACTGCCGTCCACTGATTGGTCAGAGACGTCCGACACAAGAATCAAACCGAACAATGCAGAACTGTAGATCAGTTAAAAAGACTAAACAATCCTGAATAACGTGGGGTAATCTCCAACACTTAGCAAGCAAATGTCTAAAATGATCATCGTTTAACAGAGGAGTCTGGTTGTATTTAGCGACGGCACTGCTGAAAGCCGGCGATCAACATCACAAGCCCTGCCACTGAATTTAATTTCGTCAGAGTCTGTGCTCCGGTCATGGAGGAAGTGCAATACTGAACAAGTCTTTTTAATTAACTGATTCTAATGATTCAGCACATCAAAAATAACTGCTTTACAAGTCGTTAGTTTGTGTGTTGTCGTGTATGTTATTATCCATGTGGATTTGTCTTTTTTTGTCATACTGTTTACAGTATGCTGTAAGTGTATGTGTTGTATGTGATGTTTTTAAGCTACTGGGACCTTGAATTTCCCCTTGGGGATATAATCTATCTATCAATCAATCAATAGAACGAAGTCACAGCAGTTTCATGCTATATTATAATGGAAAACCTTCATCAAAAGTTCATTCTCAAACACTAAAATTACAGTTTATTGTAAATTGTACCGGCTTGTCAAAGCGTTGTTGTTTGTTGTATCAGACTGTCACATGACTAAATGTTTTCCACTACAAACATCCCCCTGATTTAGGCAGACTCAGCTCATTTCAATGACGGAACACTCGTATTACATTAAATAACAATATTTATCATTTATAAACAATTAGTCAACGCAACATGACCTTCCCTCATTATCTGACTCCATGTTTCTCTTGCTGTCTTTCTTCTGTTTACACATTTTCCCCCCTGACAGCTCCACTCCACTCTTTATGATCTGTCTCAATCATGTCTCCCTCTCTCTCTCTCTCTCTCCTGCAGAGCTGGTATGTTTGTTACCAGGTTCTTTGAGGGCTGCGTGCCTGCGATGGAGCTGCTGCAGGAAGACAAGAAGCTGCTGGCCGTGGTGAGCTGGGAGCTGCAGCAGTACGTCCAGCTCATGGACAAAGTCAGGTAAGAGCAGTTATTTGTCAAAAGCACTGATGGAGGATACGGTTGAGATTTAGAGGGACATTTACCAATTGAATTGAAATAATTTTTAAGAATTTATTATTAATGGATATAGAAATATCATCATGCATCTTCACATTAAAGTTAAAACGGTAGATGAACACAGATTTCGATACAAATGCATTGTAATGCCAACATTTAATGTTTCGCCAGAATCCGCGACGCTCTCAAGCACATCCTGAACATCTCACGTCATGGCAACCAGTACATTCAAGTCAATGAACCATGGAAGAAGATCAAGGGAGGAGAAACAGACAGGTGAGATGCCATTTGATTGATATTTGTCTTTGCATTTCTATGACCGGTAGATGTATTTCAGTGTCAAAGTGGAAGTAATCATTCTGTATTAAAGCAGAGACCGACCCCATACGATTTGGAAAATGACTAATTGGCTGCAACTAATGATTATTTTTTCATAATCGATTAATGTTTGGTTCATAAAATGTTAACAAACGTTGATCAGTGTTTGTCCAACCTGGAAATGACGTTGTTGTCGAATGTCTTGTTTTGTCCACAAACCAAAATGATCCAGTTTTAATTTGTTTCAGTTTCTTTGTTATATGGAGCAAAGAAACGTTCACATTTAAGAAGCTAGAACAATCAGAAATCTTGTTTTAATCATGAAAAAAGCTACAAAGCGATTAATCGATTATCAAAGTAGTTGAAGATTAATTTAGTAGATTAGTAGATTAAATTAATTGCCTTAAGTTTTAGAAGACGTGTATATATTGGTGATCGGAGCAAACTCGGATAACGATCCGTCTCTGTTTGTCCTCCTCAGGCAGCGTGCAGGCACAGTCACTGGCGTCTCGGTGAACATCGCCTGCTTGCTCTCAGTGATGCTGTCGCCTTACATGCCGACAGTCAGCCAAACCATCAGGGATCAACTCAACGCCCCGCAGTCTTGTATCAGCACCATGTTTCAAGGCAGTGGCACCTTTGTTTGTTCGCTGAGCGCGGGCCACCGCATCGGCGCTGTGAGTATGACCAGTGAACGCCTTACATATGTTGATGCTGGGTGACCCAATGAGGATGCAACAGTCTGTCAATATTTCAGCACACTGGGGGATATTGGAGTCATGTTTACTGACATGGACATGTTTAAGGATAAATAGCCTAAACTGTTTTTCTAAGCTCCAGCTTCTTCCTCTCAGGCCACTTGTCCCTTCAGGCCTAATTGTGGTGGACTGTGTCTGCAGCAGCCTGCCAATGATGCAGTCACTCAGTCACCAATGTCATGTCTCCAAACAAGGAGTAGAAAACAGTGTTCTAATGTCACACCAAGTTTATATACGTGCTTATAAGCTCTCGGATAAATGCCATCCTTGATCGTCAGTGTAATCTCTCATTGTAGAGTGGTAATCAAGATCAAACCTGCAACGTTTTTATAGATATTTGTTCAAAGATCTACACAGAGCGTTCAGCTACATTGGCCTACACTGGGTTAGATTAACAGTTGTTAAGTATTTTCTGCATGTATCTTTTTTTTTTCTTCATTCCCCCCAACATCTTTGTTTGGAAAAAACTGTTTTTATCTAAAAAAAATAACTGCATAAATGTGCAATACTGTGTCTTTTTAAAAAACGGGAGTCTCTAACTCGCGGCCCAGGGGCCACATACGGCCCGCCTGTCGATGTCCTGTGGCCCTACACTTAGTTTAAATGATTAAATTCCACATTTAATTATATATAAGCCTGTCTAGTGTTTTAATTGCAATTGTCTAGATTTAATGTGACGTAATGTTTCACGTCGTTTTGTAAAATTAGTCTCTAAAGTAGCGCTAAACTTTAAAAACAGAGACACACATACGCAGTACACGGGTACGCTGGTTATTTGTAGCGCTGCTCTTTTTTCGTTTAATAAACAGACTGCTCCAGTTCGACTGTAGGCATGCTAACGGCGCTAAAAGGAGCTAATGCAGCTAACGGAGCCAACTGGTAAACGGTGCCTGGACTCCGGTGTCGCGGCACGTAAACATGTCACGCCCGTCTTTTTCCGGTCAGTCATCATGGAAACGTGCCATGCGTTAACCTAGTGCCCAGCACTAATTTTAATACTGAGTGAAGGAGTGAAGTTTTAATACTGTTTTATTTCCGTCTGTTTTTGGTATTTACAGATTCATTTTGTGTCATAAATGTTTGGGGGTTTTTTTGTCTTCCATGAACTATCCATCAAAACAAACACTTTTACTTTGAAATTAAATGGTGTGCAATGTCATCCTAAATATTTGTAATTGCAACATCATAATGATATATCAAGATATAATTCTAATTTCTAATCACCTGACTCGTGGCCCCTCGTGACCAGACGAGAAGTTCACTGGCCCCTAGGTCATTTTGAGTTTGAGGCCCCTGCTTTAAAAGATCTATTGTTTTTTTTTATATACAGTTGTTATCTTATGTAATTTATACTGTGCCTGTTGTCTCTTGTCTCTTGTACATTTATGCACTGATGTGAGGGTTTCTACCTCAATTTCGTTGTACTATGCAATGACAATTAAATATATTCTATTCTATTCTATCACAGGTCAGTCCTTTGTTCCAGAAACTGGAGATGGACCAGATTGAGGCTTTGAAGAAGAAATTTGGTGGACAGCAGGTATATACATATATATATTTGTAATAATAAGGTTGTGTTATAGGTAGACCACTTATAAAGAAGAATTGAAAATACCAAGCCGTGCACTGGCCTCTCTCATGAGGAATAAGAAATTATACTTAATTCCAGTCTTTGTCTAGTGAAGCATGACACAGAGAAAGCACTAATAATGTATCAAGTGTCCCCTCCTATAAATGTAGAATAACTTCTAAACCTTCCCCTCAATTGTCTGCCTTTAGCCTGAAGATGAACCACCAAAGAAAAAGGTATTGAGTAATTTGTGTGTGTGTGTGTGTGCTGTGTCAAACACGCCATCACTAACACTAAGCAGCTCATTTGTGCGTCCTCACACTTTTGGATTTCCTTAGCCGTCTGCGTGTCCTATGTGATTCATTGTCCGTTCACACACGTCGTGTCTCATAAAATCTGGTTTGACATTTGAAGCGATGAGTGTTATTGTCTGAAATTAGGCGAGAGACAACAACCATCAAATCTCCCTCTGTTTCAAAAACATCCTGTGTCTGCTTCTACCCTCAGATGACGGCTCAGCACGCTGCCAGCAGTTCGCCTGCTGCTGCTGCTGCTGCTGCTGTACCAGCCACCGCTGCTCCTGCTGCGGAGGTGGCGACGGCGGTGAACGGCGTGGACCCAGAGAAAGCTAAGCTTCTCACTCAGGCTGTGACGGAGCAGGTGAGACTGCTGGCTGGTGGCAATGCTGTTGCAACTAAAAAAAAACCAACCTGTACAGTTTCTGTCCATCAAATAATACTACAGTTAAAATATTTTAATTCCCTGGCTCTGTTAAATGCGTTTGAGCAATTGATGTACACATAAACAATATAATTCCACAATTTACACAACAAGCGACCAGTCACAGAAATAAACGTCTAATTGTATTAGTGTAATATTCCATTTGTTATTAGTGTAAATAAGTTTAAAAATGTGTACAATTTGTGACTAATGCATCAAAAATGGTCAATGTATAAATATATTTGAATTACACATTCTTTTGTACGCTAAATGTAGTGATAAAATTGGATGTACAGTTTTAAACGCTACTCTAAATGTGTAAAAATTGTAAGTAATCCATCAAAAAACGGTTTGTGTATGAACACATTTGAATTATAATTATTTTTTTTTACATTAAATGCAGTGATTAAATTGGACAGCGTTAAACTCCAAAGGTGTAAAATTTGGAAGTAATGCATCAAAAACAGTTAATGTATATAAACACATTTGAATTATACGTTCTTTTTTACGTTAAATGCAGAGATTAAATCGGACGTACAGTTTTAAACGCTCTAAATGTGTAAATTGTGCGAGTAGTGCATCAAAAACGGTTTGTGTATAAACACATTAGTATTATACATTCTTGTTCAATACAGTGATGAATTTGGACATAGCATTAAACCCTAAACATCTCCAGACCCAGACAGATGTACGTAATTACTTAAAGACTAACTGCTGTTTTGTTTTTTTTGAGATTTGACCAAGCAAATCAGATGAACCGTGTCTTTGTGTGTTGTCGCAGGGGGACAAAGTGCGAACACTCAAAGGCCAGAAGGCCGAGAAGGCGGTGATCACAGCAGAAGTGGCTAAATTGTTGGACCTTAAGAAGCAGCTGGCTGTGGCTGAGGGGAAGAGCCTGGAGCCTGCTGCACCTCAGAAGAACAAGAAGAAGTGAGACTGAAACAAAAGGAGAACAAAACGATGGAGGATCGTCGGAGGAAGGGAGGAAAAAGATGGTTTGAGGTATGAGAGAGAGCAGAATTGGAACAAGATGTACACCAAGAGATGAGGGTATTAGCTTACGGCAAAGCCGTGACAGGATCTAAGACAATGTGGTATTGGCACAGAGGACTAATGAAATGCTGTATAGGCCGACAGGGAAATGAAAACACACAGACTGAGTCAAATGAATGCAGCTACAGAATGGAGGGATTCTGCCAAATCCCTACACCAAAAGAAACTGATTTTATACTCTCCCTGTGATAGAGTCGGCATACGATATTAGCATTGGAAGGTGTGTTGCGCATTTTAAGATTTTTTTTTCTATCATGTGGATTTTTTTTTGCCATTTACAAGTACCCTTTGGAATCAGGTAATAAATTGAGCAGATCTTAAAATTTAATTTCCCCCGTTTTCACTTCTATCAGTCATTCATAAGACAAACAAACATAACGCAACGCCAAAAAATTACATCTGTTATTTTTATTGCAAATTGGAGATAACAATAAAATAAATGGTACTGATGCCATTTATGATAAAACCATGCACATTAGTCTATGATTAACAGCTTATGTAACTACAATGAGGAAAATAACAGGTGATATGTCGGCATATTACAACATGAGCCATTACAGTAAAACTGTATATATTACAGTATCGTATAAAAATAGTATATCAGGGTAGAAGAGGATAATAATTCCACCACAAAATCCCGTATTGATAGAAAAAAGGTCAGCTTAGAAAGTATAGCTGGGTCCTACTTGCTTTTTTTTTTATCTAAATACAGTTGCACATACACACACACACACACAAGCCACGACTTAGAAAAGTAAGAAAGGGTATGAATTTTCTCACGAAAAAATAATTCTCTCATTTTCACACTGCAGTGGGCACTTTCAAACTTTTCCTGAGCTCCTAAACTCTCCACAAATTGGGGGGCAAATAATCTCATTCTCTGCTCGCCAGATTTGCCAGCCCTTTAAAAGTAGGAGTTACAATTTATTGCAAAATGGTGGGAATGGAGGACAATGAAACGCCATCTCTCAATTAACATCCTTCCTGTCCAACATACAAATCATCAAATGCTCACTTCCTAAAATTCCGATCATCCTATGTGACGAAATTCAGGCATTCTTAAACATGACAAACGTTCATCAACACCGCTCTGTATGATATGCACTTGGAGCCGTCCTGTTCTTCTTCCTTTATACATGCTGTGGCTTTTTTTTCCCCCCTCATTTGCCGCAATGCTGTTGCAGCCATTTCTCTCTGTGCCTATTGTCATGACTTTAATCACTTTCCGTCTTCTTGACATCTTTCACTATTTTTTCCCAAAAAAAACCCTCTTATAAAATAGTATCTTTGGTTTCCTTCCTTTCCTGTCTACAGGGCATTTCATCACCACCATGTAACACTTTCCCCCCCACCACTGCGTATTCCAATTCTGTAGGCCCTGTCAACTTTAATTCTCCTCTTCCATTCTATCCTCATTTCCTGGTGTTGACTAGTCTCTCTATCAGAGCTCTACGTGTCCTCTGCACCTCCTCTCCCAACCTTTCAATCTCCGCTTTCAAGCGCTCATTCTGCTCCGTCAGCTCTTGCACCTTCCTTTCATTCTCATGCTCTCTTTCTTTGCGACTCTTTTTGGCAGACGAGTAGGACGAGGGCGTGTGCTGTGTGGAGGAGGCGAAAGAGGACAAGGCACTGTTGTCCCTCTCGCTGGTGGTCCTCTTGCGTTTCCCCAGGCGGGAGGACGGGTAAACGGAAGGAGAGGAGACGGACGAGGAGGGAGAAGAACAATTTTGAGATGGCGACTGGGAAGCTGAGGAGGAGCAGGATGGAGAATCGGGTACACAGGGCAGTTCCTCCTCACTGGCTGAGGGTGAGGCAGGAGGGGCATTATTAGCCTGTTGATGGTGGTGGTGGTAATAATAGCCACCACTGATGACCACTCCGCTCGCGTCCACCATTCCCACTCCTCCTTCACTCAGCAACTCGAAGAACTCTGGAGGCAGCAGGTCACTGCCTCCTCCTGCTGTGCTATCTCCACTTCTCCCACTTTCGCCTTCTCCCCGCCGCTCTTCTGCAACAGCTGGACTCATGCAGGAGGAGGAAGAAGATGAGGATGATGATGATGAGGTGTGATGCAGGGGCTGCGTGATGTGGATCTCCTCCGTTGCTCTCTGGACACCTTCGCCCCACGCCTGGCTTCCGTCCGTCAGCCATGTCAGAGAACAACTCTCCAGAACATCCAGAAACTCCGGCTCTTTCTATAAAACAGAAAATAGAGAAGTCAGCACCTGTCGAAGCATATCAATTATTGAAGTACGAGTACATTTTACCCACACGTGTCTGAAAACGTTAAAATTAAACCTAAAAATGTAGTCGAAATTAAAAACGCTATGGGTGAGGACACTCACACTCATTGTGGGTGTTAAAGTCTTTTCCCTCTTTCAGCTACTGACCTCGGTGCAAGTCGGGGCACGTGCAAGTTTTGCCCCTCCCGTGTCGGAGCCCAGAATATCCTGCAGGTCCTCATACCACGCCTCCAACTCTGCACCACACAACGGCCCCACACCAGGGGGGTACGGCGGGGGCAGGTGAAGCCACTCGGCAGTCATCTCGCCAGTCAGTCGCAGTGCACAGGTACTCGGCCACACGGTTCTCACTGGACCTGAGGGGGGTTAGCAGTCACACAGGACGCTTTAGAAGATGACTGACACTTCACAGTAAGGAAGGACTGCGTGCAAGTCATTGTGAATGTTGCAAGAAACCATCATCTGTATAATTATTTACTCCATTATGAAACATACTAGGCCAAAGTACAGAACATAGTTCAAATCCAGCTAAGTGTGAAATGGAATAACAGTGACACTAAGTGAGGAAATGGCTGTACTGCAGTAACGTTGGAAAAATACAATTATATAGATTTATTAAAAATAAAAAAAAATAAAAGGAAAAGGGAGTTCCGAGACAATTAAAATACAGATATAATCACAATCATAACTTCACAGATGTGCAACATTCAGAATGATAAATATAAGAAAACCAATTTACCTTTGAGAAAGTCTCTGTTAATCAAGTATGCCAATATGTCGGTGATAACTTGTCCCAGCAATTCTGAAAGGAAAAATTTATTTATTAGTCTTAAATTAAAAAAAAAAAAAATCTTAATAGAATTTTATTAAGGCTTCACAATCAAAATGATCAATAAACAAGGCACCTAAAAGGATGACTCTTAAAAATACAGAAATAAATTTTAACTAATAATAACGAAACGAATAAACAAAGAGAAAATGTTAAAATGATCTAATACGGAATTCATCTCACTCCATTCCTGTAAACAAAAGACCCTAACGTTCTCCACTGCGCCCCCTGCTTTCCCCATTCCATAAAACACGCAGGGATCAATAAACAAGTGGTTTGGGGGGGAAACCGACCAGTAAATCCTGATCTTCACGGGGATGACAGTCCAACTAAAACCATCAGAATAACTCAGATTATTCCATTTAAAATCCTAGGAAATATTCTATCTTTAGTGGACACTGTTATTGTAGAGAGAATTAAACCGTATAATTGCTGTGGGGAACTACAAAGGAAAATCCTCAATGAGTAACCAGGCCGACACTGACGTTGAATTCTGACAGGTAGAACGCACATGCACGTGATTTCTTTTTGGAAGGGCTATTTTCGTGTTTTATATAAAAATATAAGACTATGTCATTTTCTTATTTTCTTTTTAAAATGGGGCTCCATGTCCACACTGAGCCAAGACAATTACGTCATGGAAACATAAGTCCAGCAGGAAGAGTGGGGCGAAACAAAAGGAGGCAACACAGACGAGAAAAACAGTGGAGGAAGACAAATAAATAACTGACATAATGTGACTTTATTTAGTCCGTGGAAATGTTTAGTTCACGTGGAAATGACACGAACACGCCGAGCTGTCAGAAACGAAAAAAGCCGTTGGAGAAGTGTCACGCGCCACTCACGGAGGAGAGTAAAAAACCGTGGACACGCGTTCACGTGAAATGACACCGGGGGGAAACTAACAGAATGGTCGTAACTAATGAACAAAAACAGAAATTATTTAAAAAAAAAAAAAAAAACGTGCCGCACTTTGAACAAAAACATCCAAAGTTCCTAATCCAAGTCCGTGTGACCTGAACAAGTTGGCAAACGAAGTAGACAACTCAGAAAAAGCACAAATTGTGATTGATTAAGACAGCTGTTTGTCTAAAAATGACACTGGGATATCTGCCAGAAACATGCCCGGCTCTTTCTTTTTTTTTTTTCCCGTAGTTCCAGGTCAACGCACCGTTTCAAGTAAAAAGTAAAAGAGTCGTTCAGCCAAACACCGACAGACTCCGAGACAAAGCCGTTTTTAACTCCACTTACCCTTTTTCGTTTATTCGCTCGCCTTCTCGACTGTCTTGAGCTTGAATGTGGATAGTTTAGTAAAAATTGTCGATAGCTCATGTTAACCATTGTTCAGTCTTGACGTCTGAATAAGATTTTCGGAAACTCCCGGCGGTGTTTATATTGAGAGCGCGGCCAACCGAACTAGGCACGGGGAGGCGACTTCATCACAACCTAACAGAGACGTCACAGACCGACGCTGCGGTTGTCCAATCAGGAGAGCGCAGGCGAGATCTTCTCCTTGGCGACATCCAATGAGGTGGCGTAGAATCGCGCCGGGGGCGGGCCGTCTGGCTTCGTCTCCGCTGGTTGTTTCATCGCTCCAGTCTGTATAGTTTGTACGAGCAGCAATTGTGATGCAGTCATAAGACGGCCAGGACGAATTTGGGGCGTATGGGAGTCACATGAAAGGAATGATGCAATGCTTGGCAACCGATTTCTAGCTGGGGATAACACCAGCAGAATCAGAACATGTTTTATTAAACACTGTTGGCTCGAACAAAAATCTAAAAATATACATATATGCATGGATTGGATATCTAATGTCGAAGAATTGTTTGTTTCCGGAACACAAATAAGACGAGTCGATTTTTTTTTGTTCTCTCCCGTGAGTCGTTTCATGAAATGTTGCCACCAATTTTATTTGATTACACCCCGATTTTTTATTTGTTTTATTTATTTTAATTACGGGTGGTAATTTGGAATGTAGCGCAAACACCTGACTTCACACACCTCATTTACCCCCCAAACACTGCGGGGCGGGGAGTATAGTTAAAATAACAACCAGCTCCAAGTGGCACATTTCTGCCAGAGCGATGCGCGACTGTGCAGGACAGATGTCTGTTTTATTTGTCCAGGCGTTTGTTTGTAAAAAAAAAAAAATGCCGCACACTTAAAAAGCGCACGTGCTTTGTAAAAGTCGTTTCATAGCGCGCGCCTCGCTGCAGCTCCGCGAGATATGAAAACACCACAGCACGCAGCCCCCGTGGAGCGTCTGTGGATGATATGCTGGGTGGGTTCCAACAACACAGACTACCCCTCCTCCTCCTCCTCCTCCTCCTCCACCACCCTCACCCTCATTCCTCCATCCACACCCCTCTATTATGATGTCCAGTTAAATTGTCAGCTGTTAATGATGAAATTCAGCAGATTTCCTCATTAGTGCGCTTTTATTTCCCCTCTAATTCCCTGTAGAATATACTTTTTTTTTTTTACAAAAAAAGAAAGAAAATGTTTATCAGCATCCACTGATTTATGTGTCTCCTTTTACTGCACCTGCTACAAATACAAGGCTGAAAGAACAATGTCCACATGACACCAAAAAAACAACAATTCCATGTACTGTATATATAACTTTTTATGTCAAGTTTCAGCTCAGTGTTTACTGTCATATAGATCTAAAATAAGCCGGAGCATCACCAAGAAAATATCTGCATTTCTTTTAATTGGCATTAAATACAAATCAATTGAAACACATAATTATGAATGTGTCTCTATATAATACAATATATTGTCTATATAAATGAATTCACTATAAAGTATAAACATATAACATTAAGCATCATGGTGTGTATAGAAAACAGTGTTGTATAGATGTATTGTTGTCTTGATCAGGTGTCTTAAATAAGTACAAACACACAAAGACACAGACACACACATCTATATAACAATAGGTCACCACTGAATTGTTATTCTTCCTTATGTTGCTGACCTATATAGCGCCTATAGCATGACGTGTACATACTGTATATGAATAGTCTTATTATTATTATTATTATTATAATGTCATAATGTTTTATAATATAATATAATAATAAAAGAAAGCGGAAGTCTATGATGATGATGATGATGATGTAACATGGCATCAAAAGCATCGAGTTCAACAAGGTCACCCACTCTCTCTCTGAGACACACGCCCGTCTCACACTGCGTGTTTTTCCTCATCCTGCTTATTGTGTAGAATCACTAGCACGCGGGATGTAAACAAACTGCGTCTGCTGCTGTTGCTGTGGCAGCGACCACAACAACAACAACAACAACAACGACAACACAAAACCAAAGCACCTTTCAGTCAGTCAGTGTCACAGTAAATGTGGTTATCTGCGCCTCACACACTCCTGACACTTTCTCTCTTTTTTTTCTCTTTTTCTTTTTTAAACCCTGCCCTAATCCCAAACTCTGCTCGCGTGAAACTGTTTTCCATGCACTGCGTCTGCATGGCTCGACACGCGCAGCCCCATAGCAACAGCGCCAAGCAGCGAATAGAAAGCTCAAATACTGTCTCTAGGATCCGGGTTAAAGCGCTGCAGGAAGCACCGTGAACGCGTCACCACTTGAGTGGCTGTTGCTGAGTAGTTCAGTACACTTTCTCTCTACACCCGTCCTTCCCTCCTTCCCTCCTTTCCTCCCTCCCTCCCTCCTTGCCGTCTGTTTACTTTGTCAGTCCCATCGTCTGTGTGTGTGTTTGTGTTGTGTTCAGCACAAAAACACCGTTAACAAACTCACATTTAGGTTTTCTCTTGTTTCTAGCCCTGTTTTTCTGTGTCACTTTGTGGTTAAATTAGAATTATATGACCTTATAATATTCTATTGTCTCCTATTTATCATGTGTTTCTTCCCTCTGTGTGTGTTTCCCTCTCTATTGTCTCTTATTTATCTTTGATCTAATTTGATTCAGTCATTACTAATGGTGGTGTTTAACTCCCTTGCATTGTTTTTCCTGCTCGGAGCCTCTTTTAATAACCACATAATTATGACATTTATTACATCACACGTATATTTATACAATACCAGCTGGATCTTTGTAGCATAAAAGCACATTTATATAATATAAATGGCAATGACTAATTTAAAAAAACAAACAAACTCTGAAGGAATTATATTTAATTGGATGTTTAATTATTGTCCTTTATTTCATACAACAAACAGAAAGTCACCATCCATCCTTTCAAGTTCAAATCTTTCATTTTGTTATTGTTCTTTTTGTTTTTCACAGACAGACAGAGTCTGGGGGGAAATTCCAGCCACGACCATGCGTACCCTCGTCTTTCTGTGTTCTGTGCCCTTGGTCAAGGCTCCACACCCAGTTACACACACACACACACACACACACACACACACACACACACACACACACACACACACACACACACACACACACACACACACACACACACACACACACACACACACACCAGCTGTCGGAAATCTTCCCCTTGCTGAACTGAGACCAATTGATACAGCTGTTAACATGTCCCGGTGATACAGTAGAGCCTGTTTTGTCTCTTGCTTCTCGTCCTCTTGCCGCTCTCACTCTGTGTTTCAGCTTCTTTTCTCCGTCTTTTTTTTTTTTTATCCGACACCTCGTCATACCTTATCAAAAATTCTGGCTAATTGTCAGATCTGGGAGACAAAAAACATCCTCTAGAATCTGTGGCAGCGTGTCGAATTAGTGTAGCATCATGGCAGCGACTGTTGTTACTACATTCATCTCTTTTTGTCGACGCCAAAGCCAATTTCTTTAAGTTGTCTATTGTCTCCTGATGCCTCCATTGATCCATTTTATTTCCCATCTATCATTTCCTATACAGCAAAAAAAAAACATCCATTGTTCTCACAACAACAACATTTTCAGTGTGTGTAAAGTTAGACAATCAGTTTATTTATCCTCTCAGAATGTTAATCTAACGGATTAAACGGCTGAATGTCACGTCCACTTGTTGAGATTTCCGTGTTAGGAGCTTTGGAAAAAGAACGACTTTGCCCCAACAATCTTCTTACATTATTAGGTTAAAGCCCGGACTCATCTGTGAGCGTCATCTATCGTTACCCTGCCGTCTCCGTCTTCCCTAGTTTGTCATTCGCTGCAAGCTTCTTTCTGCCCCACAACGGTCTCTCCCGTCTTATTCTACTGCACTTACACCTTCCATCCTCTCTCCTTCTGTCTGTCCCTGTCTCTCTGCTTCTCCTGTCCACAATCACTCAGTGACACCTGAGAGGACTGATGTCGAGGCCTTTGTGCCATTTGCTTTCCAATGTCAGCCTTTATTTCATTTTCTACACCCATTTTCCTTTGTTATTTTCACGATTGTGCTCACGTGCACCACCTAAAACCACTGTAAGTGTCTTGTTTTGTCTTTTATTTTCATACAGGACAGACAGAAAACAAGAATCTACCAGAGGTTGCGAGACCTTAAAGGGCATTAAACTTTAAAAAGCCTGTCTGAACAGGTGAGTTTACTCACAGCGAGACACACACACACACACACACACACCAGGGCTTAGTTTTCCACACATCAGTATACCAGAAACAAAGATTTTAGAGAAATCGTTGCTCTCTACATCCTTTTTTGTTCACTCGTTGCCTGAGGACTGAGGCGTTTGCCCAGTGGAGTAAAGGTTGCTGGATATACAGTACATACACACATGAGTATTTGTATTTTTGACACTGAAATTAAACCTGTGTATATTATTTTTAGAATTTATATATATATACATATCCACCTGTTCACAATTGGCTTTATTTCCTGTCCAGATTTCGTCAATTATTTACTGCATGTTTGTATTCACGGCCACAGTCTGAGACAAAACTCTTAATACTTAACCCCTGTTGTTCACAACATTTTGAGCTGAACCCCTCAGTGAATTCTCAGCTGGTCACTCACTGATGGGCCCTGCACTGACTGACCCAGTCCTGTACACCCCCCCCCCCCCCCCCAAAATAGCAGGACAAATGCAAGTATAACTTGATATACAGTACACACAGTATGTCTCTCTCTGTGCATGTCCGGCTGGAGCAGGGGGCATTCCCTTCTAAGTTGGAGCTCTGGATCTAATTCCCCTGTAAGCCATACTCGATATGTCCTGTCTGAGCAGAAGGTGGGCTTCCTAACCACGGACCGATCCTGTTTTAAATTGAAGGAACATGTCATATTCTCTGCAAACACCAAACTATCCAACACGTCCAAAAACATGTCCATCTAAAGGGGCCGAGATAGGAAATCTGTGGTTCTGCTCTTATTGTCCCACAGTGAACTGAAATGACTTAACCCCGGAGAAGTTTGCTGTTTCCTGGATGACTCATCAGAAACACCTGATCCTTATAAACCTGACGCCGGCGTGTTATCAGTCAGCCTTGGACACCAATACAAACACTTTGTCTGTGTCACCTGACTGCAAACCTGACAGATGGGTTTGGGTTTGAGTCCACAGAGCAAATCACTGATACGTCACACTGAGTGTGTTAGATTAGCCCTGATTCATTTTAAAACCAACTCTTTGGTCATATTGAACTGAGAGTTTTATTATATCTGAGATGTTGTTTTTGGGTTGGAAGGATTTGAATGACTTTAAATCATCTTTCTGGGACATTTGCTTGCTGTTATTGAAGAGCTGACAGTGGAGACTGTAATTGTTCCTACAGTGATGCAATTCATGGTTGTTTTTTCCCCCCAAAAAATGTGATATTATTCATGAAATAATCATTTCATTCATTCGAATTCTGACCGTTTTTAAACATATTTAAAGGCCCACTTAATATATTTTTTAGAGGAGGGGTTAATGAATCAGATAATGTATAAATATCACTATTCTTTTTTCAAATAGTATAATAAACAGTTTGCTTCATTATCCTAGAAAGCTCACAATCAGTGTGTGGCAGTGTGTTTTAATGGCCTTTGTTTTAGTCCATGCTGTGCTGACACCTACTGTTCATAATTGGGCATAACACTTCCTTTATCTTTAAGAGAGGTTTTTATTTTTGTCAAGTTTCCGGGATGTTAGTGTACCGTCATATACTTTAGTTTTGTTTTATTACTTTTTAAATCTCTTTTTGTGGTCCTGATGAACTGTCCAGGTTGTACCACACCTGTCACTCAAAGTCCAATGGAGACGGGCTTTAAATGATAAGCAGTAGATAATGGATACATGGAAGACTGTGTTGGCTGTTGACGTACATAGATTTGCCAGGAATCCATACTGGAGGAATCCTGGGATTAGAGGAATGAGATTGAGTTTGATGGGTTTTTTTTCCATTTGTGAGATTGTTACTGTAACTGCTAAGTCTACACTTTTGTTGTGAGCAATGACACAAAACGAGCGGAGAGCGTATTCACGTCGTTATTTATTTATTGATCGGTTTCCATGACCACAGATGGAGCAGTTACAGTTCACTTGTCGGTAATGATGAAGCAGATTAAAAGTGTCTGTGTCTGTGGGATCTGCGTCTCAGTCATAATAATATAGTTACAAGCGACTGTGCGTGAAAATTAGGTTCACAAGCATTTTTTATTTTTTTATTTACAACCTTTCTGTTTGTGTGTGTGTGTGACTTGGCCCTGACACTTGACAGAAAACAACAGATTTTTTTCTCTTTTTGTACACACCAGGCCACATTTTACTGTGTCAACCATCAATCCAACGCTAACCGTGATCCATTTAATTTTAACAGTACAAATCTAACAATGTAGTAAGGGTCCAGAGGAATGGTTGAATTTGTCTCTTAAGTTTAACACTAATAATTATAAAATCAACCCAGTCTAAAATGCAGTAAGCATGGCGCCTGCTCTCAGCGAGTGGTATATGTATAAAGTGGAGAAATGTGTTTACACTTGCTATCAATTTGACGCGAAAGAAAAGGACGAGAAAGAGGAGGGTGGACAAAAAAACATTTGGTCTCCTTTTTTTTTTGTGATTCCTTCAAACTTTTTCCAAACTAACAGCCGACTCTGTGAGATCCAGAGAGGGATAGTCAGAAAGGACAAAAAAAACAAACAATCCTCTCTCAGTGCCACGAGCCAGCTTTTGTTTGTCCATATTTTCCTCTCTCTCCTGGACCATGCCCAAACTCTGCCATCTCTTATTTAGAGAGCTTCTTCATCCGCTGATCTAGTGAAGCAAAGTTCTCTTCAATAGCCACCAGGTTTTCCTTCATCGTCTGCTGGACCTTGAGGGAAAGAGGAGGGTGAAAAGTTAGCAAAGTTGTGACAGAGACTGAGAGGAGAGAGGAAAGTTGCCTGTAAAAGTGAAAAGTTTTTGATGAGGCAGACCCAACTTAACTACCTTAAGACAATTTCACAGTCCAAAATCTACACTTATTCTCCACTGAGCAATTAAGTATTCTGTTTTTTACCTGTGTTAGCATGGTGTTGTTGTCCTTCAGAGAGTTGTTGATCATCTGCTGAGTGGTGTCCAGGTGGGTCAGCAACTGGCCAAACTGCATGGCTGTGGAACGCGTGGACGAGAGGAGGAGAAAGTAAGTAAGACACAATATCGCTTGTGAAATTTCAACATTTATGGTTGCAAAAAGTGTGCAAACTTGGAATGTTTGAGACGAGGTTTGACTTTATAAAAAAAAACAAAACAGCTTTATCGATGAAAGTGAAGTTCATTGAGCCGAAGGAGACTTTAGGTGCAGACGATGACAGATCGGTGCAAAGGCGAGAGGCTGCGTGATGAACGACCTCGTTCAGCTCTCAGTAAAGCAACGTAATCCATTAGTGCCAAGGTTCTGCTTTCATGTGCTAAATGATAAAAATATGATCGTATACAGTAGAATATAATGCATCTTTGTCCTGCAAGACTGAGTTTAATTCATTACCATTTTGAGCTACTATTTTTCCCTTTGTTATAATATAATGGCTTGATAAAGATGATGATCCATTTGAATCCTTTTTATTTTGCCTAGTTTTTATTTCTTGTCATGAACAGACATTCACGCCCTGTGACGTTTATTTCCTGTATCCGACATATCTGGAGTCTCTTATCCTTTGCCCCTCCCCCACTAACCTAGATATACACAGTCTCTCCTTGAACTCTCATGGGTGTCATTGCAAGGTTATTATCCACCCCCTCACATAAAAGAGAAGCTCATAAATCCTCCGTGTTTTCATTGTTAGTATCCTTACTCGGGTGGAATCTTCTCCGCCCCCCAGAGAAGCATTAGTACAATATTTACTTGTATCGTCCAATAACGCTACTCGTGCATTTATTTAATGACACTGGGTCACGTTACGAGACTGTGAATGTCTCGTTATTTTCACGAGTTATGCGAGGACACAAAAGTCTTAACCTTTCAACGGCCATTCCAGTTGCCGTGCGTTACCTTGCTCGTGCAACTCCTTGACGGCGACGAGTCTCTGCACCACCTGAGGCACAGAGGTGGACATGGCGTCCCACTTCTGCATCACATCGTAGAGCTGCGAGACCTGACGAGACAACATCAGGCGTTTGATATCGAGGCCTACGTTTGTACAGTGTGTTGATTACACTGTTGATACTGCTTTTATACCTATTTTCTTATAATTGCAGTATTTTTTGAACACTATAATCAAAATCTATTTTAAAAACTCATTCTAATCAAATTACTTTGTCCTTCACAATCATGATGTAACCGAAATAGTCTGCCCTCATCTGGTTAAAACTGTTATTTCATATACACCTATATATAAAATATACCATCTCAAAATGGCCAAACTAACAAAAAGATGATACAATCTTGTCCCTAACTTTCACAGGGCTGCATTAGCCATCTATTTAAGACATTATGCTGTGACTCTTCATCATTTAGTCTGACTGCTACAGGTCAGACTCTATAAAATGTAGTCAATAGGAGAAAAGTGGGGACGATTATTTCCCATGAGGCCACAAAATTAATGGATATATTATACAACTTCTGACCAAAACATATCAGCTTTACGTCTACCCTCTTTAAGTACTTTACAATAAAGGAATCGTAGTGTGACTGTGATTAATAAGTGCATAAATACATACGAGATTATTCCAACATTAAAATTCTATGGATGTCTAAGGAGTACAAACCTTGTTCTGTGTATCAGCATCCTCGATTGTTGCCTTGTGTTTTGCAATCTCATTCATCTTCCCAAGGACACTCTGCATGCAGAGGGGAAAAAAAGTCATTTTTCTCACATATTGCAAAGGAGGCATCACTTTAGAAAGCGATAGGAAAAAAGTCAATAGTGTAGTCAACACAAAGTGTTTCACAGCAAGCTGGCACCACACGCAACCCGATCGCCTCGCATATTTCAAAAGTTAAGAAGCTGGGGCTTCTTACTGAAATCTCCATCACGCAGAAAAACAAATTTATCCTTCAAAATATTTCAGTTTCCTTTAGGAACAAAACACATCAGGCACCTATAAGGCCCCTATTCCCCAATAAGTTACCTGCAGTCTCGCCTCCACTTGATCCAGAGTACCAGAGTCCAGTGCATTGACCCTCGCCTGCATCAGGTCGATGGTGTCCTGATACAAACAAACAAACACACACATTGTAAGCTTGGAAACTCCCTTTAAGTGTCTTACTCTAACTGCTGGCACAGCAAATATGAACAACCTTTGCCAACCTAATGAAGCGTGACCCACTTTTATCGCACTACACATGAGATACACAGAGTGGCCCTCATTTATCAAACACGCGCACACGAGAAAAGTGAGCTTACGCTCATTTCCTGTTGGCATAGTGTACGATCACATCTCGGGCCAAGCTCGGACCAGGTGTACCCAAGTTTGAAATCACTGTGGACCCAATGTTTTACCCACTGTAAAAATAATGATGATAGAATAAACTACAGCGATATATTCAGCACTTTGTCGACAGACTGCGTGACATAATTACAGGCATTAATTCAGTGCGCAATTATACACATGGGTGAGATGAGAGTGGAGCTGCATCCGGCTGCTAAAGAGGTGCTGTGTCTGTCAGCAGTGGGGGGAGAAAGTTGCTGTAAACACCTGAGAAGGTGTTTGGCATTATTTTTGGCATGTGAGATTCTGTACAAAGGTGAGGACAGAAGATAAAGTGCAGGAAAGCCACGCTGCACAAGACTGATTTCATTTTTGTATTTATTTGATGTTTGTGTCAAGATTTGTCATCAATCTCTTATAGTGTGTCATTTATTGCAAACGGAGATCGATTTATGTCGGTAATAAACCGACAAATTTCCGTCTGTTTTTTTCAGGACTGCAGTGAGAATCCAGGATATTGGATGTAGATGCGGAGAACTTGAAGAAAGAAATGTCTACCGTATATATATATCTTGAGGGGCTGTGAACTCTACAGACATGCATTTGGTACGAATTTGGCACGTTCAAAAATGTACCATTATCTGGCTCAGACACAGGTACTGCAGATGTTTTGAATCGTACGGTGACATTTTCACCTGAATCTGCAGTTTCTACGCAAGTTTGATAAATGTTTCTTCTTACCACCAAACTGGCTCCTTGTACACCAGCACTCAAAGGTCCCTGCGATAACAACACACAGACAGAAAGCACATTGTCAAAAAGATAATGGCGCCACACTCCATAATTTACATAATTCAAATTTTTCAGATTTTGTTTTAATTAAGTATGTGGATGGCGACACTGCGACATGAGGCATGAATATTCAGCTGGTGCGAGTGTAAAGGAGAAACGGGGATAAATGGAATTAGAGTGAATGAGGCAGAGAAGCATTTAGGAGGGAATGTGTTTGTGTGTGTGTGTGTGTGTGAGTGAGTGAAAAGACTGAATGGTGCTCGCCGTTTACCTGCTTGTCTGATCCTGAGCCAACAGCAGTCTCAAGCTCAGCGAGACGCTTCTCCAGCTCTGCCATCTACAGGGACAGAGCAAGATGACAAATTGCTGTAGTGACAAGAGCATCCCACAAGACATGTGGAAAAAAAACAAAAACTATCCATGCACATAGCGCCGTCTCACTGCTATCCTATTTATAGTCATTAAATACTCCTCTTAACATTCCTTTCCCAACAATGCAAACAAAAAAAACACACTGAGGGGGATTACACCACTGCAACATATGCTCTTTTCATAAGTGCATTCATCCAATACTCTGCCGCCTCTGCCTCCCTTTCCCACTTTACCTTGGCAGACTCATTGAATTTCTCCTGCTCTGGTCTGCTGTGGAGCTCGTAGAGCACGACTCCATCTGGGCCCTTAGCTGCTGCTGCCGTCGCCTTGCCGTCTCCTGCAGCGCCTCCTCCGCGGCTGCCCTTGGCCACTTCCAGCTGAGTGAGCAGACGCCTGCGGGAAGAAAGGAAAGGGGCTCAGAAAAGTTTATATGTTCAATATTTATATAAGGCCTCGTGTTGTGCGGTCTTTGTTCCCCCCCCACCCACCCTCTCGATTGCTTGTGGTCTTTTCAAGCTCTGTTGAAAGCCGGAGGGTCAAAGTGAGCTTGGCTCTTTGCAGAACAGTTTCCCTTCCTTTCTTTCACTATTTACTTGTGTCTCTATTCTCAGCTCTTCATGCTCAGTTGGGTTCCGACATGTTGCAATTCTGTCTTCTCACCTTCTTCAGTATTTATCGCCTTTACTCAATCATCCATCCACTGGTTCTTGTGCTCCCCAGGTAGAGCTTTACTGAGATTGGTGGGGTTTATGTCTGCATCTGATTAATTTTTGTCCAGGGCTCAGTTAACAAAATCTTCAATCATATTTAACTAAATCCAGTTCCTGACTACTAACTCATCACTCCATCATTGTTTTGTTGCGCCCTCCTTTTTAGCTCACCTAGCCAGAGCTCCATCTGGATCGGCCAGGTTGATGTGTGCCTGCGGCCCCAGCAGTGAGTCGAGATGGGCAGAAACCAGCTGCTGTTTGAGTTGAGCTGCCTGCTGAGCAAGCACCACTGGGGTCAGGCGCTCTTCTACATTGCTTTCCTTTGTGGCAGCCTGCAGGTGGAAAAGAAAACAGCAAGGTAACAGCCATGACAGTTTTTTTTCTTTTCTTTTTTGTTTTGGCACAGCATGGAAGAGGTTGATGAAACCTTCAACTAAGAAGCATATCTGGGCCAAACAGGTAAGGAAACTACACGTACCAAGTTAGAAATATAAACTTCATTACTTTTTCATTAGACATGTAAATATCCATCATTTGACATTGTACTTCATATATAGCAGAATAAAGAGGGAATTCCAGTATTTCATAGTTCTATATGTATTAGATTTTTGAAACCAACTACATCAGTAATTATTACTGTTTTGATCCAAGAGTGTTGGAAACACCTTACATAAAGTAGGACAAATAAGGCCTAGAATAATATTTTATGTCATTGAAGTCTGTACTTTAGCAGTATCACAGTATTGTCCAATGATACGTTTAATTAAAGGCGCCATATGTAAGAATGTGGCCAAAAACGATTATTACACTCAAATTCAAAATACCGAGGTCTTTTAGGTTTTCTTTTTCTCCGCCATTGTAGCTCAGGCATAACTGGCAATCCGTGGTTGCTCGGCAGCTGAGACTCTACTGACTGGTAGACGGCGGTAGGTGGCGCCACATATGAAAACATGATTTCAAAACATAAACATGATTTGCGGTCTGCAAAAACAAATGTATGTGAATATTTTGGCTGTACTGTTGTTGTTGGTGAGTTCAGTTTGTTATATAAATATTATTCCTCTGAGTCTCTCTGACATATTAGGAGGATTTTATGGCCAGTTACTTTAGATTTATTACATAATCCACCTTTAAACTGTGAGAAAAACATAGTACCAATATATACACCGACGAGAAAGAGAAAATATTCCACACTTAAAATTTTGTTGGTTAAATTGTATTTTTGTATTCAATTTTCTCTCCAAGTCTTGTGTGTGTGTGTGAGTGAGTTTGTGCATCACTTCACCTGGATTGTATCTACATCCTGAATGAGTTCCTGGATCTCGTTCACCAGGCGCTGGTACTTCTGCTGAGGTGTCTCTTTCACCCCACAGCCCTCTCCGAGCTAAACAGAGACAAAAAGAGGTTGAAAAGGTTCTGAATACAGAGAGTCTCCCAAGACGAGTGCTCATAAAATTGCACCTTAAACTCTGCACCCTTAAGTGTTGTTATGCCCACAATTAAACACCTTCTAAAAATATATATATAAAGTGAAGTAATAAAATTCTGCTTAATTGGATATACTCACAATTTCAAAGTCACCTGATTCATAGCCAACTCTTCTGCTTTTACTAATTCTGTCTGAGAAGTCTGTGAACGGGAAACAAATGGGTGTTGTAATGTTTTGTATTAAATTCAAGTAACTAATAATTCCCCTATACATGTGATAAAATACATAGATGATAAGGAAACAGCAATGGTGCACTTAGAATTAGTATGTGATACAGACTTAAAATAATGTTTAAAAATAGCTAAAAAGTTATATTTTGATTTAGACACACAGACAATGCATTGTAGGACAGCATGGAGACAGCAAAACATCAGATTTAGCACTTTTATTAAAAAGTTAACAAGCACAGACGAGGCAAAAAATGATTTTCCATCCACCACATACTGACCAAGTCCTTTGGTGGCGACATGCTTGTCTTTGAACTTGTCGTAGGCCGCGTTGGGGTTGACCACAATCCTCTCTACGCTGTCACTGCAAAGCTCCTCCTGTCATCGGAAACACCGGGAAATGAAGTAAGATCAACGCAACCGATATCACACAGGGGTATGTAAAAGACTGGTGTAGACGGCAACCCAACCACTTCAAAATGACCCTTGAATTATTGTCAGAAGATTATATCGAAAGCAAAGTTGAAATATGTTGGCAGATTGGTACGATTTGGAAGGAAATCCTACACTTGTTCAGTGCCCAGGAGATAATGCATTGATAATTAATCACACGTGTATTATCACACATCAAGGTCACACACCCAAAGAAACTAAAAAACCATTGAAACCAAAAAAAAAATCATGAAAATCTGCAGGATATTCACAGCGATTACTCAAAGTGGTGTTCAAGTAAACCATTTTGACGTAAATCAGAGCAGCATGCAGGATGACTCAAATGAATTATCACAACTATGTCATCTGGAGACAAATATTTCAAAATGTGCACTAAATTAGAAAAAGATATACTTAATGTGGCATGATTATATAATCGTTCTAAATTCTAAATGATGGTTATTTGATTAGTCATTCTGGGGAGTAAACAAGACTTGTTGCTTTATCAACAACATGTGGTGGTCAAAAATGATGCACTATAGAGGCTATGGGTATGATTACACCACCATACGGAGAGATGACATGAGTCCAGGCGATTTGGATAGAGACACGACACAGAAACAACACAGTTACACAAATGTCAGAATGGAGAGAGGGGGTGGTGGAGGGGGAAGGGGGTTAGTTTGGCTCTTACCAGCTCCTTGGGTTCCCAAAGAGAGTTAGAGAAAAAGTAGTGGAAGAGCAAAGGGAGAGAAAAAAAATAGGGAGGAGAGAGAGAGAGAGAGAGAGAGACAACACATATTAATGTGGTTATCACATGCCATGCACATAATAGGCACAGTTGGCCAGGGTGGGGGCACAATAAGAAAGAAAGCAATGTTCTGAGAGTTGCTGCTGAAAAAACCCTGGAGACACTGCTCACCACATACAGCCTGTGGTGTCTACTGCATACAGTTCTTTCTCTTTGTCCCGATTTACTGTGGTGTAATGACCCAATAATGGAGCAAAGTTACTTTCTCTTTCCAGTCAATACTGCACTTCAGTACTGACGATATGTTCTCATGGAGTGCATTTTCAATAACACAGGGATTGACATTTAGAAATAAATAAAACTCAATCAATGAGTCAGACAGTCTGTTACAGCAACTGGTATCCATTGTAATACTTTCATTAAAACATGCAGTTAACCAAAAATAATCTGCAAGGGCAAACTCCTTCTTCTTTCTCTACAGTAACATGACACCAGGACTAGCTATGGCACGAATAAGAGAAGCACAACATTTGCAATGATAACAAAATATGGACTGATCACATCTGGCCCAATACCTGATCCACTTAGTAAGCTCAATACTGGTGCAGACACCTATCCACAGCTTCCCTACATAAAATAATTAGGCATAAACCAAAAATATTGTGGGCCACACCATGGCCAAATTCAACATTATTCTCTTTTTTTCCATTAAACAATGTGGCATGCAATGACCCAGAAAGATGTTATCACACACATTGAAAACACAGGCCTTTAATATGTTCAGTGAGTAGAAACATTGGGGTTAGTCCATAAGCATTAGTAAGAAAAATGGTGCCAGGTCAAAAAAAGAACATCTCTGAAACAAATAAACAAACACTTGTGATTCTGTTAAAGCTTCAAAACAGACACACATTAAAAGGAGCCTCGACTACGTCGACAAAGCATTACAGAATGGATGAGAGAATTAAAATGTGCCAAAGACCCATCAACATCATTACACCCGTGAAACGTTTGAATAAGCAACAAAAGCAGGAGGAAAAGAATCAATCTCTTGCACTTCAAAACAGTTACAAAAATAGACAAAAAAAAGAGGTCACTCCATTAATCTGATTTCATCCCAGTAAATAGAGGTAGGAAAGTGGATATGAGATTAAAAACATGCATAAAAAGCATGGCATTAAGCTCACTGAGAGTAAAATGTAGCCAGTCTTACTTGTACAAACTAGAGTCCCGGGAAGGGTGGGGAAGAGTCAAAAACAAGGGCAAGGGTATGGGAGGAATGAATGTGGACACACAGAAGGGAGAATGCCATTAGGAATCTCTCAGCTGGTCAGTAAATAAAAGCCAAGAAATATAAATCAAAGTGAGATCAGCATCCCTGGACTGTTTACAAACCGCTTCCCAGTAGCACTGATGGGAAAAAAGACTGAGCGCTAACAACAAAATTCACTCTCGTAAGAAAAGACACTGAACTGACCTCACAAAACAATCAAGTAAGAGCTTTTGAAACCCAGCTCTTTTTATTTTTAAACTTGCGCCTAGATTCTACACTGAGATAACGTTTTATTTGTTCCCTATATTAAGTTTGTGAAAGTAAATTATTAAGTGTTGAGCATATTGATCTTAAAAGGTGATTACATTTTATACTCACTTGTCAGTGTGTAACAGGTGGGCTGAATAAAACCTCCATTAGGTTGAGACTGCAGAGCTTATGCAGCAACCTATATTTATTTAAATTAATGTATAAGCACATAGGAGCTTGATGATGCTCAGAGATTAGATGAGTATTTTTTTATATATATATATAATTTCTTAACCTACAAATTTGAGAAGGACAAAACAAATTAAGGGACAGTTGTTAATATTTGCATGAACTAAAACTACCCCAGTAATTACCATTACCAACTGTTCAGCCATATAAGTAGAAATAGCATGGTTAGGCATTTAATCACGATCAGAAATGATGCACACTGAGCAAAAATGAAGAAGTCAGTGATTGATCAGGTATAAACATGTATTAGCTAATCGTGTTAGCGTGTTAGACACGTCTGCTGATTGTCACATTCAGAGAATATAAAATGTCCACTTACCGACTCAAACTGAGCCTGGTCATCTTCTGGAAGGTCTCCAGTCTCGTAGACGTCCGGCTCGTTAAAGGCCTATTGAAAACATTGAAGTAAACCATGCATCAAACGAGCAGATGACCCGGTTATTGTTAGCCAGGCCAACGCCCCGGCCCATAACACAACACGTACTCAAACAAGCTAACCATTCTGCTATAACGGACTGCATTACACCACGTTACATTGTAAATGTCAGGGAAGTATGTGGAGTTACAAGCTGCATCGTAGCTGCAGACGAGAACAACAAAACATACAACAGGCACAACAGCAGCGATGCAAGGGAATATATCTGTCACAGCTCGTAGCTAGCACTGGAAAGTAGCTGTAAAGCTAACCTGTCTGCTAGCATTAGGTACTTACAATTCCTGGCAAGTTTGCGTATTTAGGATCAGCCATTGTCAGTGGGCGGTGAAGACGAGGCCAACAATTCACGACAGAATATCACGACAGTTCTTAAAACGTGCGAATTGTCGATGGACAAAAGCTAGCAGTAGATGAGCCAGCAGTCTCACAGCCGGCGAACCTTTGCAGGCTGATGTGGTCACTCGCTTGGTTTGACAGCTTGTGCGTTGGGTTTATGTCACGGGTACAGGCGAACGGGCGGTGTTGTGTTCGCTCAAGTGATAGCTAAGGTGGCGGATAGCTCGACGGCCAACCAATGCCAACATAACAAACACCCCAAATGTGACGCATGCGCACCACGTCACTGACACCCACTCCTTTTCTGTTGTTTCTGTCACTTTGTTTGATTTCCCCTTACAATGTAATGTAAGTTTCTTTGTTACACACTGAGTTTACTAAAAAAATACACAACAAATTATTTTATGTAGGTTATTTTTTTTATCGTTCAAGGTTGAAATGAAACATGACCAAGGTAACACAGCAGGGTGGCCACGCGGTGGCGCTCCAGGCACGAGCAAACAACTCAATTAATGGGCCGAAGATACTTAAGACGATGATATACTTAGAAAATCTTAAATGTATTCACTTTGAACGCCTTCTTTCAAAGTGTTGGTGTATTAATGTATTCTTGCATGCAGTTGTGATCGTTTTAAATCTCGAGGTCTAGCAACAAAAAAGAAAAAAGGAGGCTTTGGTGATGATCCAATGGAGAATTGCTATGTCCAGCAAAGAACATGACTCTGCAAACATAAACACATCATGTAGGTCTCTGAAGTTGAATTCTCAGAGCACCTCCCTTAATCCACTTGTAGTCTGTGCATGCCATCTTTCCCAAATTGCATTGCCATGGCGACCACTCTGGTGCCGACTGAATAAAGAGGAGATGCTCTCCTCAACTATAATAAGCCGCAGACATACTGTACATTCACCAGCCACTTTATTAACTTCTTTTTCCACATAAATACCTTTTCAGATTGCATTCTGGCGCGTGGATATGGTCAAGACTTGAGCTGCTGAAGTTCAAACTGAGGATGGAGAATGGAGGAGATTAAAGTGACTTTGAACGTGGCTGGTGCCAGACAGGTTTCAGAAACTGCTGATCTACAGGGATTGGAGAGAATGGTCCAAAATATCCAGTGAGTAGAAGTTCTCTGTGGGGAAAAAAGGCCTTCTTGATTCCAGAGGTCAGGGGTCAGCGGGGTTTGAGATGATGGAACTTCAACAATAACTTTTAATACTACTACTACTACTACTTCTATTCCTACTACTACTGATAACAATAATAGAAAATATAAGAAGGAAAATTAAATAATAAATCAGTCCTTTTAAAGAATTGGGAGCAGTGAGCAGCCACTGAGCAGCGCCATGGGGAGCAATGAGGATTGGGTACCTTGCTCAGGGGTACCCCAGCAACCTTTTTTTAACTGGTGGGGACTCGAACAGGCAACCCTCCAGTTACAAGCTAAGTTCCCTTTCCTAATATATATAAATATATATAAAAATCAAGAAGAAGACCTTTTATATGTATTGCAACTTTCAAAACATAGTTGCAAAGTGATGTAGATTTAAAACCAAAAATATAAAGTATAGGGGAAAACACAACAACAAAATACTGTTAAAAAGCCATCTTCAAAATGTAAAAACGACAACATACCATACAGAAAAATAATCATTTTGCGTAAAGATGGGCAACAATAATACAAAACCACAGCAGGTGCCTCTCCTGCCACTTTATCAAGTGTCTTGTGTCCCTAATAAAGTGGCCAGTGAGTGTATTATCTCAACACCTCATGGTTTGTGCTTTCATACAAGTTGTTTCAATGCGCTCTAAAAACCAAATGTGCCCCACATTTACAGTCAGTCATGTATATGTTGTGGTTGGATGAGGAGGCAGAGTCGGTGCTCGTCATCATCCTCATCCTCTTCTCCTCTCCTCCTCAGTGATGCTGATGAGAGGAGAGGATGCGAGTCGCCGCTCTCACCACGCCCCGCCTCCAGTGAAGGGAGCAAGGGATGGATGATGCGCGCTTGTGACTGTGAGGAGGCTGCAGCCTATCCAGACTCTGCCGACCGGACCAGTGTGTGGAGCGGACTCCTCTGCACATTTTACAACTCTGCATTTGTTGCTCTCCGCTCAGCTGCTGCTGCTGCTGCTGCCTCGAGTTTAGTTTGAAAGAAGGAAAGCCTCTGTGGTTAAATGCAGGTTTTTTTTGTTTTTTTTCACCATTTCTTTCAATGAGTAAATTTGGACGTGGTCTCCTTTAAAACTCGTAGTAGTCCATCCATTCTTCCAAAATGCCTCGCCTGCCAGTGTCGCTTCGCATGTGGGCATAAGCCGATGGTTTCAGCCCGCGTTCAGGTGGTTTTACAGGAAGAGTCTGCACGGGGATATTTCTTAAACACCTCTTTGAATTTTTGGAAACGTGTGCTCGGGGTTTTTTTCTTCTCACGCTCCCTTCACGATGGCTGATGCAAATGCAGAATGCAACATCAAGGTGTTGTGTCGATTTCGGCCCCTGAACCGATCTGAAATCGTGCGCGGAGATAAGTTCATCCCAATATTCCAAGGAGAAGACACTGTCATCTTCGGGGTAAGTTCTTCATTTATTTATTTATTTTTTATTATTTTTAATTATTTATTTATTATCACATTTCCATGCAGTCCATGATCAATAACGCTGGAGGTTACACTTTTCATTTCACATTACTAACACTGACCAGACAAGACTGGAATCTCAGAGGTTTCTATCAATGATCAAACTAAGTATATATATGTTATATATACATATATAAATATTCTATATAATTCAGGTGTGAGCTGCTGCTGCTGCTGCTGCTGCTGCTAAAGAGGCTTCTCTAAATCTGTCAATGGACCTAGTCATCAGCCACAGATGAAAAAAAAAAAAAAAAAGCTCAGTTTGATTTGTCATGTCAAAAAAACAAAAAACATCTCCTCAAATACAAAAAAAATCCAGAGTTTTAGCTAAAATAAGAATTCAAAAACTCACCATTGACTCCACCTTTTGGACTCCCCTCCAGTGTCAGTATTCTGGATATTCGGGGCGTGATTGATGTGAGATAATCCCACAGGATTGATTGACGCCGGCTGCTGAGAGCCTCTAAACGGACACCAGTGGCGTCCTCAGTGGCTGCAGATCTAACACACAGGAGTCATAATTGTGAGTGTGCTCTCTCTCTGTGTGCGGTTTGTTTCAAGTCCACTCAATTTGATCTTTGCTTTTGTGTCATCGCAAATTGAAAAAGCACACGCTGGTGCTGATTATATTGTCACAGACACTTTGAAATTGGACCAAACTATCACGTTTGACAGATGCATTCTGGAGGCTGAGGCTGGGAGGGGGGGGGGGGGGGTTAACGTGGTGATTGCAATCCCTTCATCACTGACACTGTAACAGGATTACTGGACTGCAGGAGGAATATTAGAAAGGCTCTAATGCAAATGCTCTTGTTGCTTAGAGATGTAAAGCACATCTGGGCCAAAGCGAACACATAGCTTTATAGCGTGCATACAGAAACAGACATGCATATACATGTATGTGCACATGTATGAACTCTTATTCACACGTGCATGGAAAGACAGATCCACACCCATTTGGCCTGTCGGGGTTGACTTCAGCACAGCAGGGGAAAAACCTCCCATCAGCTCACTCTCTGCTGCTGTCACATACCTGCAGACACACACATCACACACACACACACACACACACATTGAAATGCAAGACAACATTTCTGTGGTAGATATCCTCACGTGACCGTCTGCTGTAGCAGCAGCAGGACGTCTTCCACAGAGCAGATTGAATTGTCATTATCACATCAGTCTGATGCTATTTGAGAATGGCAGGTTTGGCATTAGGACTGTTTGAAATCATGCATTCTGGCAGCTGTGGTTTACTGTAAATATGTTTTTTGTTTTGTTTTTTCGTTTTCAAAGACTGCAGCATAATCTACATTAAAGGGGTCATATTATACCCTATTTCTCCAAGTTAAACTAGTTCTCTGGTGTCCTAATGAACATGTCTGTGACATGCTTTGGTCAAAATACCATAAGGATGAAGCACCACAGCAGTTCAATCACCCTGCCAAAACAGCCCTGTTCAGAACGCTCTGTTTAGTAGTATCTCTTTAGGTCCACCTTAAAAAAAAAAGTAAAACGAAGCTTAAGGGACACATCAGCCACAGAAGCTACTGGGAGCTAACAGCAGTTAGCATTTGGAAAAGTGATCATTTGCAGGCTCTAGCAGGCACATTGCCGTCATATGTAACATGTACCCACCGGACAGATAAATCCTCTGAGGCTGGAAGTTTGTGTAGAACTCTGTGCTGCACTGTGGAACCAAGAATAGAACATTTTGCGGACTTTGCGGACTTCCGGTTTTCGGGATACCGTTGCCCTCGCCAGCACTCTCGTGTGTTTTACGACTGGTAGGGCCTCCAGAGTCCCAAATATAAGCATTTAAATGATTAAAAGTTGATTTTGCATAATATGTCCCTCTTTAAAAAGGGGTAATTTCTGTAGATTATGCCCGTAAAATCAGTTCAAAATGTAACAGAATATCTTGGAATATCACATTCCTGACATTGCTTCCGCTGTTCCCTGTTTGTTGTTGTCTGGAAGGTTCATATTGGGAGAGTTTGAAAATGATGGAACTCAAGTGAACTCATTCTAGAGGGGAAAGGGAAACGTTAACGCTGCACTTCTGTTGTTTGCTAACAACACTTGTAAGGCAGCAGGAGCCTTCAGAACCGATCATGTCTGGAAACAAACCGTGTGCAGTACTGTGCTTCAACATCCAGACGTGCACTAATCACCCCTCAGTTTCCGCCTGTTTCCGATTAATGCTATCACAAAAGCCGATGTGCACTCGTTTCCCTGTGAATGTAACTCCTCTGGAGGCCTGTTGGATGTCATCTGCTTCTTTTTTTTCTTTCTGGTGTGCAAATTTATTCTGCTTGTGTGTTTTTCGCTGTTTTGCGACTGTGAAATGCTCTCGGAGGAAGTTGTAAAAAAAAAATATATATTTCTCCCGAGAGCTGAAATGCTGCAGACGCCAGATTGAATTATGATTTAAAATATCAGGCTGATCGGCGAGCAGGCGTGCCGCAGCAGCACTGTAGAAACAACTAAGGGCTCACATTCTGACCGGTGATAAAAAACAATTTGGCTCTGGGCAGCGCTGATGGCCCCACATTCATCTGCTCTTTCTCCTCCAGGACTTGTTAACTGACAGAGTCGATGATTTGTGTTGCTGACTGATGGGTCGTCCGTCTGCAGCGGGGGGGGGGGCAGCAGGCGGGAGCAGATTTGGGGGAAAGTACAGATAAAGAAATTGTTTTTGGTGTGTTCTGAATTGATGGTGGAGCGTTGGGTTTCCTGTGGCCTCAGCAGATGGAGAAGGGGACAGTTCTTGGATGTAAAATTTGATTATAGAAACTTGGATCTGCGTTTGCGCTTGGCATGTAAACGTAAATATGAGCTGTGCGTTCTGGTAAGCATCTGAGTCAGGGTTTCTCACTCCTGGTTCCTGGGGAGCCACTATCCTGCATGTTTCCAACACATCTGATTCAAATAAATGGGTCGTTATCAGGCTTCAGCAGAGCTTAGTGACAAGCTGACCATTTGAATCAGGTGTGTTTGAGCAGGGAAAACATCTAAAACATGCAGGACAGTGGCTCTCCAGGACCAGGAGTGAGAAACCCTGCTCTAAGTAAACGTCTCCATGCGAAACCTACTGTTTTAAGTCATTCATTTTTGTTTCTGCGGGAAGAAAAACGCCATAAAATCGTCACATATTCTACTCGGGACGACTTGTTTTGCTCACGACAGAGACAGCGACAGGCTAACGATGCACTGACCCACCTTCGTTATCACAGTCGCAGTCATTCCCCCACATTTTCATTAGTTCATATTTGACAGGCTAAAACACAGTGTATCAGCAGCACACATAGACAAACAGAGAGAGCCATGAAGTCTGTCAACTCTTGCGAAGTTTGCTGCAGCAAAGTCTCCCCAGTTGGATTCAACAGAGCGGAGAAGTTTAATTTCCAACCTTATCTTTTTCACTTTTCATCTGTGTAAGAGAAGAAATGTCATCTTTCTTCTTTCAAAGATGAACTCGGTTTTGGCTTCAAAAACTGCATGAATTGTATAGCAGAGGTGAGTTTTTCCATCGCTTGTGTGATTTCCTCTCCACCGTCTTCTTCTTTGGGAAATATTTGTCTCCTTTGCTGTTGTCGCAAGCCCGTCGTCCTTTCCTAGCAAATGGTCGGACGGAGCGTTTTCTTCTACAGCTGCTGCAGCAATGAGCTCAGAATGAATCGAGAGTGTAATGGCCCACGATTTTATTTGTTTGTTTAAACGGGATTTAATCGGGAAATCCGTTGGAATCACCATACAGACTTTTGTAACGGAACAAATCAAAAGGACACATTTAAAAATCGACAAAGAGCAACAAAGACACACGCACGTCTCCGGCTTATGTTCCACTGTTTTGCAATCATGAAAGTGTTCTGAAGGTTATCTGGTAGCAGCATAAAACACAACAGTGAACTTAAAAAAAAGAGCTAATTTTCTCCATAGAGTGTCAGAGAACATAAATTTGGTTAATAATTCTGTTTAATACTCAAGTTCTTCACTCAGACATTGCAAATAAATCCATTTGAATCATTGACAACTCAGTGACTGAGGTATAAGAAAAAGTGAGGCTTCCAAAGGGTAAAATGAAAAGTAAGCCTTTCTTCCAATAGTAAGCAGTAAGACAGTTCCCAATGAACCTTTCGAATCACCGGCCATCACAATGAATGCCGAACTACCACTGCTTAAAGGTGCCATATGTAAGAATGTGGCCAAAAACGGTTACTACATTCAAATTCAAAATATCGAGGTCTTTTAGGTTTCGTTTTCTGACGTAACTGGCAACCCGTGGTTGCTCGGCAGCTGAGACTCTACTGACTGCAATGATTGGTAGACGGCGGTAGGTGGCGCCACATGCCAAAACATGATTTCAAAACATAAATATGATTTGCAGTCTGCAAAATATTTTTTTTTAATGCAAATATTTTGTCTGTACTGTTGTTGTTGGTGAGTTCAGTTTGTTATATGAACATTATTCCTGAGTCTCTGTGACATATTAGGAGGATTTTATGGCCAGTTGCTTTAGATTTATTACATAATGCACCTTTAATATACAACATTTCATCAATGAGTACCTTTGTCTGTCGGTCTGAGACTGAGCCTCTTCCTTCATCGTTCTCATCATGCCACCTCATATTAATCATCAGGGCTACCCACTGCATGCCCGTTTATGCCGCCGTTGTGCCTTGACGGAGTGGCGGACACTTTTGTGCAGCCGTAGACGATGGAGAAGCTCTCCGACAGGGTCTCCGTCGACGTAGAGGGGTCACCGTAACCTACGTAGAGCACTTTGCGCAGGAGTATAAAATTGGGCTTTACAATTGATAGTAGTCGTTGACTCCCTTCGTATTCTAGAGACTCTTGCAGCAGAAGGCAAAGGGCAGCTCATGGGAAACCCGAAGGCGAGATATGATTTTGACATCCAGAGTCGTGTAAGCTTGAGGTTTGCTGGGGTTCACCCTACTGTAGCATAAGCTCTCGTATATGCTTTATCCTCCTGACATCAGTAGAGGGGTGAATCCATCTCTGGAGCAGCAGTGCAGTATAGTTGTACAGTGAAATCGCTACAAGCACCAGCAGCACAAACACAAATCACTCAGTCAACCCTGAAACCCTGAAGTAGAGCAATCTGATCATAAATGCGGGGGAAGAAGAAAAAAAAAAGCATTTGTGTTGAAATAATACACAAGAAGAAAAGCTCTGCTGCACATCCAGGCAGTTCAGATATTGTGTGACCTGTGTGGCATAAAAAATGCACGTCTATTATTATTATCACAACTATTGTTATTTGTTTCCTCAAGAAATTGACAGCTCGGGCCACCTGTGGAGCCCCGCAGCTCTCTTGCTATGTGACAGTAATAACCACACACTTTTGTTTGCTTTACATTTGAGTGACACATGCTGTCTACGGTCTTTTACTGCCTGGGATAATGCAGAGTCACAGGGGTCATATTGTCCCCCACCCCCCACCCCCTAAAAGGAACCGCCGTGATGAATCACACTCTGGATTCTGCAGATAAATAAATGATCGCCGCTGTACCTCCACGACAGGGAGATAATGGAATGATTGCCCTTTTTGCGCTCACGGGCGATGACATAAAGATATCGCATGTGGACGGTACAGAGGCAGGGCTATTCAAAATAGATTGTATTCACATATGCATCATACCATGTGGCAGCACATGATGATAAGGCATGAATTCAGTGTGCCGTATGGAATGGCTTTCATTCAAAGCAGTGCCTGTTTATTTTCACTTATTATTCTTGTGCTGCAGGAGCTTTTAGACCCTCCCTGATAAACAATCTAATTTTTCCTTTCCCTTTGTCCAAAATAAATCTTAATAATAAATCCTTAATTTTATACTGCTGCAAAACCCTTGTGATTATTTTTAGCCATGCGCGCTCGCCTCTCCGTCCATAAGCGCAGCGATTTTTTAAACGAGCAAAGAACAGACTCTTCCCAGTGTTTCTTACACTGTAGGTCATTGTGTCACCAAAACTGTGGCTCCCTTTTATCGTTGGCCAGTACTTCTAAAAGATTTGAGGCAATTTTTTTAATGAGCCTGGCACTCCAGAGCGGGCCAAGCTGATTTCCTTTTAGACAAAAACATGAGAGCAAAAAAACACGCATCTCCTTCATGTTTGTTAGTCAAGATTTCAGTGAATGACTCGGCTTTGTTTATGAGCGACTGTATATGCTGAGTTTGGAAAGTCTGGTGCAGGGTTATTATACAGTACTGTGCAAAAGTTTCAGGCACAAACCAGCTCTGTTGTTTTTTTTTCTGTCTGTCAAATTCTGTGATCGTTGATGTTTGGAATGAAGTGATGCGACTTGAAGCTGCTCTTATATATTAGCGAGCTGTCAATGAACTGTCAATGGAACATGTGTATGTAACGCTCAAGCATGTCTTGAATAAACCTGGCGTAATAGACTTTATTTTTTTTTACAGCAGATATTTCTTGAAATGAAATAATAGGACAAACACAGGATTTACCAGTAACATTAATGAAGGTTCCACTCCAGTATTAACAGAGCTGTGTTATTTTTCAAGTGTAACGGTGGATCACGCTATAAATAATTGACAAAATAATGGCCACATGCCGCCCCCCAATCGATTACATGCGGCCCCCCCACTCAATATCATGTTATAATGAAAGCATGGCCCACGACATCACCGTCTTTTAAACACAGTGTGTCGCTGAGGCACAGCTGCCAGCGAGGTGATAGAATATAATATATGTTTGCTAGCAATGTTTATTATAACAGTAATAATAAGACATTTTGGTCATAATTATGCCATTATTAAATGTATCATATACAACATTCAATTCCATATAGAAATACGCTTGTTAGGGCCTGAACCATGACTCTAGGCCAGCCTCCTAGATGCTCATTGGCCCCAAGGTTTTTTGTTTTTTTTAAACGACAAAACACTGCATACATATTTTCTGGATGTGTTCCAGTAAAGTGAAATAGAAATAATGATCCTCTATTGTCGTTATAGCATTGCTAAAACAACAAATCTAATGGTCGCCTAAGACTTCTGCACAGTGCTGTAGTTAAAGAAAACTAAGTCTAAAACTAAAATAAAAACAATTAAAAATGAAATATAAACAACAATGAACTAAAACGAAACTGAATTGTAGATAAATTCAGCTACGTCTTCGTTTTTTCCACAACTTCATTCTGGAAGATGCAGGTGTTAAAGGTTAAAGACTGTAATGAAAGGATTTGATCATCCATACTTAGTGTCACACATTCTTTCATTCTTTCAAATTGAAAAACTAAATAAAAATAAAAACGACAAAAAAAAATTCAAAACAACAATAACCTTGGTGCATTCTTAACATGTTTGCAATGAAACTGGTCCCTCGCCTGATGTTAGAGGACCCGTTTGAAATGTGCAGAATAAAGGACTATTGATCCTGTATTTTCTAAACACCATTTATAATTCTATGGATTACCTCTCTCTGGCTGCTGTTTACAAATCTTCTATGGAAACACCAGGGTGTTAAAGGTTATTTATGTTATTCATGGCTGTGACATACACGCAGTTTTTCCAGAATGACCTTTTTTTACTCAAAAGCTTTCCTCTTTTCACCAGAAAGCATGTAAATTCCCCCCTTTTGAGATTTATAATCCTGAACTTAAGCATGCCATGATCGCAGCAAATAGCTTTGTAATGCTGTAAAAATTAACCCATTATTCATCGGCGGCCACTTAGTTCCTGAGATCGCCGTCTGATTTACGGCGCATCTGCTGCAACTCTACCGGAGCTGAGAGATCATCCCCCTATTCTTCACCTCATCTCTTTATCCTAAGTAGGCAGTAGTAAAACAAGAGCTGGAACAAGTAGTTGGCAGTGCACACATGAAGTCATCTACCTGTCTTGCACCTTTTGTTATTTATAGTTCTGCCTCGAGCCGTTTTCTCCTTGAGGATGTGTCTTTACAGTGTCTGTAAAGCAGGCAGAGTTTGAAATGGATGTGCAATGTGCTCTGCTGGCCCGCTACCCTGTGTGCACTTAAATGCTCTAATTCTATCACCGCGGTACACATACCCTATCCAATTAGCCGCTGTAATTGGATTCCTGCAAAAGGGTCAAGATCTGCACTTATTCTTCCTGCTGACACCCTCGTCTGAGCTCATGCCTCAATACAAACCTCACTGTACGTATATGTTTCTGCGTCTGACTGTATCTCCACGGCGGGATTATCTTGCCGCTCATTTCCTTGTTACCCGGCAGCGGTTTATAAATATGAGAGAAGATGTTGACTTTTATATCTCATTAAAGTCAGCGAAGGGTTAGTGCTGCATATATTTTTAATGGCGTCAGGATGGGAAAGCTCCTCCTGACTGTCTGAATATTAGAGGATCAGGTGACTTTTGGTGTGGCTAACGTCATGCTAAAGAGAAATAATTCATCGGCTTTATTTCAAGAGAGGAATTTGATGTTTTCTTTACAACACAGAGCATTTTGGCTGCTTTTTTTTCTCCATTAAACATGCAGTATATACAGAGGCTATAAGCATGTGCAACACAGAGTGTCTTCTTATATCCTTTTTTCCATTCCAACCTTGAGGCAATCTGATGAAAAAGAATGTTCATTTTCACCAAGACACCTGAGCAAAAAGAACTCAAAATGTTTAAGGCTCCAATAGAGTGATCCTATCACACATATATGTGAGTTATGGAGGTCTACTTACATACATTTAACCTGTACCATACATGTACCATAACTTGTTTTTATGGTCAAAAACCTCCTAATTGCTGGAAACGAGCCGATAGAAATCTCTCCTCACTGAAGCTCTCGTCAGTCGCGCTGTTTCAGACTAAAATCTCACCTCCAGGAGACAGAACTGTGTTGTGATTGGCCAGCCAACGACAGCTTTCCCAACTGTCTTGTGATTGGCCAATACCTGGAAGTGACGTAATTAGCACACCAGCTCTCAGAAGCACAGCTCCCCCCTCTATCTGGAACGGTGGCTGCACTGCTACTCATTATCAAAACATTGTTTTAACAATGTTAATAAATAGCTTCGTCCCGACTCCCCTCCGCAGTCCCTTTTTACGACTTTGACCCAGCGTCAGAAGACACTGCAGCTCGTGAAACACCTCCACAACGGACGTTCTTCTTCTGCGGTTCAATATACGCAACCCGATGTGCCCGGACTAGTGCCCGGAGCAGGAGGATCCGCTGTTCAGGAGAAATGCTGTTTACGTAACCGAACTGGGTTTTTTCAGAGATCTTGCTGAGCCCGAGATTACAATACAACACAGCGTTCTCAGCAGTGGCTGAACTGTTTTTTTTTTTTTTTAAACCTTCAGGGCTTCATAAACGAGTTAATGTCGCAGATACACACTAAAAAAACAGCGTTAATTGGAACTTCCGTTCTAGGTCAGCTTTAACATCGGATTTAATTTGTGAACGTCCCGGTTCAAAATTTATTAAAAAGGTCTAATCTAACGCGTTTTTTTAAAGCTTGAATATGTGACCTATAAACACACACCCCCCAGGATGTCCTTATAAGGAGTTGTGTGTTATTTCCACTTCAAATTAGGGTTAAAATCTTTACCAAACCTAAAATCTACCAACAATCCATACCAAGAAGGTCAGTCGAGTCTGCAGCCACAGTCAACGTGATGAGCTGTCATTTCTTTCAGCCCTTCTTCTTATTATTATTTTTTTCTTTTTTTTACTCAGTGTGCATTGGTGCGAGGGTTAGATAAGCTGCTGTCAGTCTTTCTCTGTACTTGCATTATACACGCACATGCCTTTCCCTTTACAACAGAAGTGGTATGTGTGTGTGTGTGACAACCATGCAGGCTTTTAGCTATAGAGAGAGCATTAATGAAGCATCCTCTCCTCATTAAGCACGGCCCTGCCCAGGATGCTGTTTGATCCCCACGGCTAACCCGACCGCACATGGTCTCGCACGTGTACGCACATGTGTCACAACTAAACCCCCCCGAGCTGTTGGTATTGTACCCGCTCTGTTTAAAGAGCAAGCAGGGAAATCTCTCAAGGAGAGCAAAAGATCACACGCTTGTGTGTTTCTTTCAATTAATCACAGATGAGCTTATGGAATCGACACTTTGACACCAACGTATTGACATCTACCTTATTTCGCTGCTTTCCTCCCACTCCCTCATGGGAATTCACGCTGCCAAGCCACTTCCCCTTTACTGGTTAATTTCATTTCCCTACGATTTTTAGGATTTTATTCAAACAACATTACATTAAAGAGAGACTTGCAGATCCTTGGCAAACATATTTCTTCAGGGTTTTTTTTTTTTTACTCCCTCCATCTTGCTGTGGTTCCAATCCAGACTCCACTTCAGGCAAAAGCACTATGAGGTTGCTCCGTGGTGGCTCCCAGTAAAGTCCACTGATAATATCGATATGTTCATGTTTTTTTCCTTCCTTTACTCAATCTCTCACCCTCTTTCGGATTTTCTAATTAATTCAGCTGCATGAAAAAAAGATGTCCTCCTATCTAAATGACCTCTCTGCATGGCTCTGCCATTAGCTGGAGCTGAAAAAGAATCCCATGTTGTTGATTTTTTACCCCTCTCACCTCCAGAGCCCTTTCTTGCTATATGCTGACTATGCATCTGCATAGGGCCCCACAGCCACTAGGGGGCCGCCAAACTGCAAGTTCAGACTCATATTTTATTATATTTTTGAGAATGAAAAGTACCTGTCTTTATTTGCATATATTGGATGCATTCATTATGCAAATATTTGCAAAGCATGCAAGTGTTTGTGGGGTAATCAGAAAAAGTTAGGAATCTCTACCTCGAGTTTGAAAAAATAGGGGCCCCCAAATAGTATCTCGCATAAGGCCCCCAAACAGCTAGAAACGGCCCTGCTCACCTCTCTGGGTTTAGTAATTGCAGCCATCATTTGTATATAATGATAGAAGTGTGTGATTCCATACCCCTTTTATGGTCTGTTCTATTATTCATTCTCTGCTACATGTGGTCATGAACAGGTCTTCTTATGCGTGTGGTGCAATGCATTTTGTCAGCATATAGCCGGTGGATTACTGCACACTCTCCTTTTTTTTCTGGATTACATTTTATTCCTTCCGCAGGCACTTGTGCTTACGAGGATCAGTCACAGTGTCATGACTCAGGATTCCGATTATATTGGCACTGCGGGACCAGGATCTCGCAAATCCCTGTTTCAGTTTGGCACAGCGGTGGAGACGATATCTGCTGCTGTTTGCATTAAAAGCCTCCGATCATTTCATCAAAGCATATTGCTGTATTAGTGAGTTCAGTTGGCTCAGTTTTTATGCACTAATTTAATTGTTGGTCAAGATGGATCGATAGCTCCGGTAAGAGCCGCTCTCTCGAAAAGATCGGGGGCAAAGGATTTGTTTGAAATCATTATTTTCATTTCATAAATGGAACAGTAGGTCCCGTTTGTGATGAGGAAACCTTGCTGATGAAATGATACTTGTGATAAATTGGTGCATTTACCACAAGTGTTGATTGGATTACTTCACACATTCAGGGCTATAACAGGCATGAGGCTTTTTTGAAGTAAGGTTCCTATCCGGGGGAAAAAAAGGGGGATCTCTTCAGCATTAAATGCTAAATGTGTTTGGTTCCTCCCCGTTGTGCGGGAGCAATAGACAAAGCTGCTGTCAGAAATAACCGTGAATCCCGTGTGAATTACGTTTGACTAATGCAAAAATTAATAAACGACTGCAAATTTACCTCAGACCTCAGATATTTCCTTTGACATTAAATATTCCAGTATAACAGCTCAGTTCCCTGACTCTCTCCCGTTCTGATCCAAGCTCGTCGGCCCCCGGGCTAAGGTCGCGGATCCCATTCACGTAATAAGACAACTCTCTTTTTCAGGGTGAATTTCTATATTTGTGTGTGGAGTAAAATTCCGTAAAACCTATAACATAAATAACTATAGCGGGATGCTCGAATGCTGTAGGCTGTAGTCAAATGTGACACCGCAGGCAAGCACAGGAACAAACTGTCACTTACAGGATGAGGTGTCTTTGTCATCGCCTGTCAAGCGTTTCTGTCCTTCTCTTGCTATGACCCTCCCCCCCTCTGTTATTATTCCCCCCTGTGTCTCTGCAGTATATAAACTGCCAGTCCATTTGGGTATAATTTGCTGTGTTCTTTGCAGTCAGTGGATGCTCAGGCCTCTCCTGGGTGTTTATGTGTCTGGTGCTTTTTTCCACTCAGGCACAACAGGGTAGAGCTGGATATTAAATTACATTTTTGGCGATAATGGAGCTGATGCATCACGTTATTCATGGACATTTTTGGTACAGTGTGTAACATTTAGGAGGTTTTAGAGTGAATATACTACCTATAAATATGTTTTTTATATAGCAGTGTATACTAACTTTAGAATAACAGTCATGTGCTTTCCATAGCCTGAGAGGAAGTACTTCAGGCAAGGGCCTTACCTTTATGGAAGCTGTTGATCCCCGCATTTTTATGCACTCCCATGTTTTTTATAGCAGCCAAAAATGGACAAACCCGCCAGAGTGTGTATGTTGTGTTTTGGAACAGAATCTTACTGTACAAATTAAGAAAATCATCATCTTTTTTAGTATGCGGAGGCCACCGTAATTCTGGTTGATCGACTGTTTCTAATTCTGGACATTAAAGTAGGCTGATACTTATTTCATGTATGTATGGCATGAAAGACTACAAATGTATATGTCAATGTAGAGTGTCCAAGTTTCCTTATCCCCATATTGCATATTCTTGGACTGTAGGAGGCAGTGGCGGCCCGCCGTCCATAGAGGGCGCTAGGGCGCCGCCCCACCACACTCACATGAAGAAGAATCTAAAATAGTTTTTAAAAACATGAACAATTTAAATAATTACGCTACACGTTGTACATTTCTGCGACTACCGTATATAATACGCATTAAAATGTAGTTTAAAAACGTTAACTTCGCTCACTCGTTTACAGCGCGTGCCGGTCAAGTGACGTATTTCCGGTTTTCGGGCGCACAAGTAAGTTTTGCTAACTTTACCAGCGCTTAATTGCCGGTTTCGTCATGGAAAAAGAAGCACCAAATTCCTTCTTCTCGCTGCGAAATAAGCCGTTTCGTAGAAGAAAAGCTTCGGCTTATAGAACTTGGACTCTAACCCAGCGGAACGTCGCCATAAAGCAGCAAACGAAAGACGGAGGGAGGAATTACATTCGTGAGCTGGTATGAGAAGAAGCACTGGCTAACTGGTTACCCTGAGACCAGTGCCGTGTTTAGTTTCCACTACCTCCTGTTTAAGAAGCCGGACACCGAACAAGCCTGGATTCAGACAGGTATGACTGACCTAAAACACAAAAAATACGAATCTTTAATCTTTAAAAAATAATGGTATCAGGCATGAGAACGGTGCTTTGGCGTGTCCTAGTGGTGATATGCGGTAACTGCATATCGCCACAATTAAAACGGAGAACACTGAGAAAACCCACGCGCACACGGGGAAACACAGTGCAAAACCATTGAAGACAAAAATCTTTCTAAGTTTTTAATACTTGAATCTTGAACAACATTAAACCTATAATGTATTAATGAGTGCCGCTGGAGATGCTCGTAGCTGGATGATGTTTCTATTAGACACAGAAGCACCACTAAAGGTGTTGGCAGAATAGAGTGGTGTCATTTTTCCAGGTACACTTTATTGTTTAACGTGTTTATAAGTATGTGTGTTTTCAAATGTCTGGGTCTTTCTCTGTCTTCACTGCCCTGAAGTATAACCGTGTTTATGACATGACATGGACCAAATCTCTCCTCTTTTTCCTCCACTCTCATCTTAATGAATTATTTCCAATGAGTAATTCATTTTGATGGGGGATCCACTCATAGATTGCTCCACGTGCATGTGTGTATCTTAAACTTGGTGTGTAATGTTGTGTGGTGAACTTTGGTTACCTTAAGTGAGTGAATTATTCTCAAAGAAATTGCTCTGATAAGTACACGTTAGCCGGAGGAGAGGGAAAAAAAATAAAACCACCACTGCATCCTGGCATTAAATCTTCACTGCTGTATATCTGAGGCACTGAGAGCTGTTTAGCCCTGGGGGCACTGTGCCAGTTGATTCTGCTTAGTCTTGTCGCTAGAGTGAATTAGGAAATATTGTAATATTTTAGTAAGACTCTGTGACCGTAGCTTTTGCACTTGTGAGTGGGTTTCTTTTGCCTCTAATGATGTTGATATCTCGGGCTTGAAGCCTGATTAACTTGAAGGATGCAGCAGACATTTGCAGCCTCTCACTTTGCCTGTGTATGAATGTGAGGATAGAGAGGAGACTTGATGCATTTGCGGGATAGACTGACAGAGACCACAGCACACACACACACACACACACACAGATCCAACACTCAGACACTCTCAGAGTCTGATAATAGGACCCCTCCTGTTTCCTCCTCCTTCTCTGACATCAATTGAGCTCAGACGACATTATCAAACCACTGCAAATGAGCTGAGGAGCAGAAATTGAGCAGCTGACTGTCAGACCACCAATGTGTTGGGAGAAGGAGGAGCACATGTCTAATCTTTTTCTCATTATTATCTCATACAACTCTGCCTCTTACTGCAAGTGGCTGTGCAGCCTTTTGTTGTGGGTCTTCATCATAGAACTGAAGGCATTGGTCATGGTCACCACCTCAGACACTTAAATCAAGTTTGTTTTTATTTCCCCTGACTTTACGTGTTGTGACTCGATAAATGATGCCAGTCAGAAGTAGATTTAGCAGGGTGTAATGATAGTGCTGTGACACCTCACAGGGCTGGAATTAGAAAGACGACAAAGAGCAATGTCGGTGTCGGTTTTACATCCTTTCGCCATGACAACAATCCTTCCTTGAACGTTGAGATGCCACATTCATTTTTATGAAATGAAACAAAGTTTTGACATTCTGTTTTGCTTTAGTGTAATTCATTAGGATTCCTGTTGCACTAGGCAACGGCTGCTCTTCGCATTTATCAATGCGATACAATTAAAAATATCCACAATGCCATAACTAATCACAAGTTTCTCACTTAAAGTGTCTTGTGAGCATCATGATTAAAAAAACAAAATCAACAACAGCATGCAGTAAATCATCAAGACAAGTCATTTGCCTTGAGTGATTGTCCAGGTTTTTCCAACGCTGTTGTGTGCACTGTGAACACAAAGCCATCAGCGAGTCAAAATGGTCATTTGTCAAATAATTTGATTTATGACCAAATATCCGTTAGACTACCAATGCTACAATGCTTCCGTGATGCTTTTGTTTGTTATAGTATTGTGCATTTAAACATCCTATGAGGCATCTTGTCGGTGCCTTCATGGCAAGTGATTGGTGCCATACTGACATGAGGTGACTGTAACTGTAAACTGTACTGTCTGTGAACGCTGTGTGTATGTGTCTGTGAGACACATGGCAAGCCATCTGGTCAGAGAGGAGAATCTTTGGTCCCCCTTTGGTTTGAAACCCTGTCTCCCAGCAGAGCCCACCTGAATTCAAAAGCTGCTGCTGCAACTCTTCTTCCCTGATTTTGCATTTCCTTGTCTTCACTCAGTTGTCCCTGTTGTCTTGTGTTGTCAATCTCCCTTACCTGTCATTATTTGACTACCTGTGCCTTGATCTTTCCACGACCATCACTTCTCACTGCTCCCTGTGCTTGTTTGGTTCAGCTTGGTCTAGTTTTTTCGGCGATTATACAACCAACCCTGATGATTAGCACACTTTCTGTTGATTATTGCAGTTTTTAATTCTGCCTCACTCACTCCCTCTGTCTCTTCCCCTCTCGCTCCTTGCAAAGCTCTCTCCCTCTTTGTCTGGCAGACAGCAGCAGATTGCAGGCTGGACAGGAAATGTTGGTGTTTGACATCGCGCACACACAAAGCTGAGTGCCATGAGCAATGTCTGCATGTACAACATAATTATATTATTTTTATATGGACACATGCACTTTTCATTCCTGCTTCTGCATCAATGTGCTTTCGCATAATTGAAAAGATTTGCATTAAATTATGCAAGCGGAACAAACAACTGGCTCCATACCTGACCAGATGCAGATAGAGCTTACAGGATGTCAATTAAATTAACGCCATTATCATTTGTATGCAGCAGCAACAACAACAAATCAGTACATAAATGGTTGAGCCGGCGGAGCTGTTTCCAATCTACCTTACATAACTGACTCATTTTATTTATTTCAATGGAGACCACGTCACGATGCCACCCCTCCCACTTATTTGCATTCATTTACCATGCAGCATAAGCAGGGACTCATTGGGAACAGAGTCAGCCTTAATCAGCGTGATGGCCTACTTGTTTGTAGCTGCAGCTGTGACTATAGCAGTGTTTGGGGGCAACCTGGAAGTAATACGATACAAAAACTAATGCAGTGCTGTAATTTTATGTGTGTCACGTCCCGCACATCCCCAGTCGAGCTGAAGTAAAATACCGTAGTGAAAACACCTGTGCTGTTCTTGTCGTGGTTGTCTGCCTGTGCAGATATGAGGCTGAATATATCCTCCAATCACCCAAAAGTGAAAGAATGATGAATGAGCAAAAAGTACAAAACGGTAAGGATGAGCATTTTAATGGTCTTTCGGTTTCACACTGCTGATTTTGCGAGGGATAAAACATTGATTGATTTATAAGTCGATTCTCTAGATTACACATGGTCAAACATTTCAATAAAATGAGTTTATCCCTTTCCCATTATCAGTTTATTAGTGGTTATCATGTAAAATGTGTTTGAAAAGGTCTGCACATTAAAATGACATAAATGACTTAACTCGTGTATTTACCCCATTAGTTTTATCCCGATCACTGAAACAGCATGTCTGTGTTGATAATAGTAATATCACATTTTTAAAGTAACTTACCCAACACTATAGACTACAGTTCAATGTATTAAGAAGAAGAAGAGAGAGAAGAGAAATCTACAAAATTGCAACTTTGATCCTGCCAAAATGTCTCCACCCACTGTCACAAACAAATTACATGCATTTTATGCAAAGATAGTGGTAACTGTGGGCAGTCGGTTTGGAAAAGTTCCCACTCTGTGTCTAACTATGGAGGAACAAAAACCTGATGGAGAGCTGGGAGCACTTCGAGTTGCATAAAATTCTATTTCTTTTCAGTGTTTTTTTTAAAAAAAAGCATTACAATACAGAAGCACTAAGTGGCAAGAGAGGACGTTAAATTCACAAGGCTGGATGGATTTTTTTGTTGGTGCATGTGACTTGAAATGTTTAAACGCTGTAGTAGCAGCATTTTATAGTATGGCCAACTTTAAAACAAGACGAGAAAGGGATACGAAATAAAATCGCCATGTTATTTAAAACCAGAATTTGATTATCGGTATAGGTTTAATTATTTTTTTTTATGTCACACTGGTTGTGCTTTCAAGGGACTTTGTGGGCCCTAGGCAAAAAGGACATGAGGCTTCCTACATCAAACATCAAACCAAACACAACACTGCAAACTGAAAGCGATAGCCTTCACTCTCTGTATTTTTGCATGAGACAGAAAGTCTACAGACAAAAGCTGTCATCGACTGACAATCGTACTGTTGTTAGCTTTAAAATGTGAGCCAAATATCTTTTGTCTGCAATGTAAACCCCTGGTATAACTGTCTTGTCCTCCTTTTGCCTTCACTTTCTTGTTTGACCCTGAAACAGTGGCAACATTTAAAGCTCTTAAGTGCACCACTGGACAGATGAATGCAAACTCTTAAATTGAATGTGACATGGAAAAGGCGGCATAATAGGTGTGGTTTTTGGCTTTAAGAAAGGAAACATTTACATTTTGAATTATTATACAAATCACCCATCCTTTACAGTGTGGCACAGAGCCTATTATTCATGCCACTGACAAAATGTGTCTGTGTGCATTGGGATTTCGTGTCTCGCATGTTGTTAACTGTGTCGTTTCAAATAAGAGGCAGAGAAGCAGCACACGGCGCATATGTAATACTGAGAGGTGGAAGAGATTATTGGTTTGTTACAGTATGTGCATTTTTATGTAATGGACTGACTACAATATCATCTTCTTTGTGATTATATAACACAAAAAGGCTGCTACTCAATTGTTGAGTAGCAGCAGAGTCTCATTATTGAATGTTTTAAGTCCTGAATTTCTTTAATTCCCCTGAGGGATAAGCAACGTTTATTTTATCCTCATAATTAAAGCACTAGTCATGGATCTTTTCTTTCCCTGTATAGGGGCAAGGATAGACCAGAACTCATGGAAACTATGGATTTAATGCCCTGCTCATGTAACACGACACTCCCACTAATGCTCACTATATAACCCTCACAAAAGTACAGTATAGAACTGTGTCTGCAACACAAATCCTTTCCATTACACGCCTCATTCTTATTAAAAATGAACTCCTGTTCTATAAAAGGTTGAGATAATACAAATTATACACATTAAAAGATTCAGTAGAGTGTGAAGAGTGTTAATTGGTTTAAGCTAACGAGAAAAAAAGTAAATTTAGTCATGTCATTCACTAGAAAACTGTGCATGGGATGTACAATCTGGTTACTTTCTAAATATATCCATCTGTGTGATTGACTTAATGTCCTGGGTGACTGGCTTTTCTGCAAAAATTATTCTCGATTCATAATGAATTGGCCGACTGGCGATCCAAACCTGTTGAATTAGCGTGCCTCCAGTTGGCAGCGTGATTTGTCTGCTGGGTGGCAGACTTGTTTGTTTCCTTACTGATGAACAGGCTGGTTTTCTGGTCGACCGCCTCGTCGATTGACAACATACCACCTGCTTTAGCCATGAATGCAGAAGACACAATTTTCCTTCCTTTTCCATCATGTGTGTTTTTTTTCCCCTCACGTGTAGACATTGCTTTCAGGTCACGGTCTCAAGCCTTTTCACTCCTCTGCTCTGCTTCTCCAATCCATTATCACTCTTCACTCCATCACTCTGAGTCTTCGAAATTCTCCCTCTAATGGCTTCACCCAAGACGTGATAGCCCTCCCTTTCTCTCTCCCTCTCTCTCGGGGTCACCCAGTCTTTTGCCCAAGGTTTTCATGCTGCACTGCACTCATTCAAAATATTCACTGCCTTTCAATAGCACAGAATATATACTTAAAGCTTACAGTAATGTTCAAAAGAAAAACAGACGAGCCTCTTGAAGGGATTCATGCACTGCTGTTCGAGCTGATATAAAACCAGATGGACATAGCATCTATACAGCATGTTCACTCTGCATAAACAAAATATTGATGTGGTGCTTTTTTTATAGTGGCAATACGGCGTTACATAAGGTTTTAGTGATAAACATGATGAGTGAGGGCAAGTTGCGCCCCATCTGTGGCACACACTCGTACACAAACAGGACTGTGATTCCCTTCTACCGCTTACAACGCTGCTGCTTTTTTCCATTACTAAGTTTAAACATACAGTAAATACAGAGAAGTATGTGCAATATAGAGTGTGTTATATTCTTTTTTTCAGCACAACCTATAGGTAATCTTATGAAACATTCCTTGCATGTTCACATGAGCAAAAGTACTGAAAAAAATTAAAATCGGATTGAATTTGTGAAATTTTGAAATATGTCACAGTTCTCAGAAAAACTAATTTATATCACTAATAAAAATGCGGTGTAAAATGTATCATCAATTTGACTCAACAACACATAAGAAGATCTGAATATGCCTGAATATGTGACCTATAAACACACACACCCGGGGTGTCCATATAAGGAGTTGTATATTATTCCCAAATTAGCCATGGATGCAGCACAGCAACCTTATTAAAGCCTCAACCCTGACTTTAACTATAACCAGTTAATGTCCAACTCTAACCTTAACCTAACCAGCTATTAGCCCAAAGGTTGGCCATTCAGAAGTGGTTAAGTTGAGGAGTACAGGAGCATTAAAAACTGTTTTTATCTCCTGGGCGATTAGAGTCGTTGTCTCATGCACACATAGAGGACAAACCAAGCGCAACAGACAATCTGTGATTATGTGCACTGCAGTCTGTAACTTAATGGTGTGGGGTTTATGTATATCTGTCGTTTTTTACTTCTCCTTTTTATGTGCATTTGTCGCATTTTACTTGCCATACTTGTTTATTAATTAACTTTTACAATGCACTTATCTGGCAACACGTCTGGAATATTGTGCTACACTGGCTGCACAATGGCAAAGGATTTCTATTCCACTGTATTCTATTCTAAATGAAGTTCTGCCTCATTAGGACCAGGTTTTGGTTCCCATTAGGGATATTTGTTATGAAATATTTGGGTTATTTTCCAGGAAAGGTTGTTCAGGGGTAACAAAATTACTAAATGCAGACACACACATTTGTGCAGCATTTGTACATAATGTGTTCCCCAGCACCTAACCTAAACCCAATTCTAACCCTAACCCTAAAACTAGGTCTAAACCCTGAAAAAGCTGTTTTTTGGGGTGATGGAATGTGTGGACCAGTCAAAATGTCCTCACTCATACAAGAACACACACAGACTTCTTGGACAACATTCTTATTGAGGCCACTTATAGACATAATAAAGCCCATTATTAGCCCAATATAAACATAACCATCATAACAAAATGCTTAATCCTAACCCTTAACATAACCTTAGCATAAGTGACCTAAAACCCTAACCCTAAAACCAGGTCTAAACCCATAAACTGATATGTGACGGACCATGAGGATCCCTTTTTCGGACCACTTGTTTTTGCTTCCTCACACTCATAATCCTCCATATGCCGATATTCTATCTATTCTATGAGTCACAGGAGAGCTCCAGGTGTTGACAATAATCTCCTCCGTGTCTTTGCTGTGCTGACTGTTTGTGTTTCGCCTTCACAGGGGAAGTCATATGTGTTTGACCAGGTTTTCCCCACGAACACCACCCAGGAGCAAGTCTACAACACCTGCGCCAAACAGATTGTCAAAGGTGAGTCACACTCACAGCTTATGTCACATGACAGAGAAATTGAGCAAGAAGCTTGTTCACCTCCATGTCACAATAATCATAGGATCTCATCTTATCATTGTCAGATTGCTCTGCGTTTACTAAGTTAATAGCAGCGTCACATGTTCCATGTAAGGCAGGAACCAGTTTTCATGACATGATGCAGTCATGCATAGATAAACATCACTTGTGTTAGAACAAGTCACAGAGGGATTGACAAATCCCCAAATCTCTAGATCAAATCAAACCCATCCTCCCGAGTGTCAAATCCAGTTTCCTTCACGCCTCCTTCCATCTGTATCTGTGTCCACCTTTTTCTCCCACTCTTCGGGGTTGCATATTTCTACCAACCTTCAAAGAGACTCCTCTGAGAGATTTCTCGTGGGATGCGAAAATGAGATTGATTTGGCAGGAGAGGGAACTTATACAGTGTGAGATTACCATATAGACAGAGGAAAGAGAAAGAAAAATAGTGCGATAAGATAAATCATACAGTGCACAGGGGGCTTGGTGATGATGACCTAATGAGAGATGAAGCGAGATTTGAGACCCGTCTCTAAAGGTCTAAAAGGAATTGAGAGGTAAAGCCAGGTCAGTGAATGCAGATTTGGAGAGCCAAGTCTGTTTTCTCACTCTTTTGTCTTCTCTGGCTAGACACTCTGCTATGTAGTGATACAATCTCCTGCTGTCTTTATACACTGTTCTCAAATGTGTTGTGCTCTGTTTTGGTCTCACTGAGGCCAGACCAGTGTAGTGGCAGTGTAAGACAAGTGAGCTGTGACAGTGGACACGGCAAGAGTAGAAAAGAGGAGGAGAGAGGATGAGGGTGTCTCATGGCTTCATCTGGAAAAACCTCCGGGATTAGTCACCAGTCAGGTAACCTGTGGCTTTTGGCCTTTCAGGGTGATGTGGTTGTCTTTATATGCGTTTGACTGTTACCATGAGTGTTTATCAGACTGTCTGCAATGAGGCATTCAGCACTTTGCTGCTTTATGAACTCAACTTGCCAAGTTGCTGTTGTTGTCCTCACCTTAGCAACTACCAGAGGAATGGAATCTATACATGGGTTGGTCCTTCAGTCAATGTCGTGTGGTGACGCTGCAGGTGGGTATTGTTTATTGTGCGCAGCCACAGAGGTCATTCGGCTTCTTAACCGAGTACACCTTGGTGTTTATATAAAGCACCGTTTGATTGTTCCTTTGGAGCAAAGTTGATAGACATTCATCTTGGTTATTTCTCTGCTTTGTTGTTTTATAATCTATCTATAAGACAACTTGAACTTATGTCAGATTATTTTTGTCTGTTCATTTAAAGTGCATGTCTATTTCAGATGTACTGGGTGGATACAATGGGACGATCTTTGCCTACGGGCAGACTTCCTCCGGAAAGACACACACCATGGAGGTACAGTATCACTGTGTAATTTAGGAGGTAAACCTTCTGCTGTGGCACACGTATGCAGTCGTATTTTTCTTCTTTATCCTCTGTAGCATATTCCCCCTCTGCTCTCCCTGACAGCACATCTACCTCCATCACGTTCATCACTCTTTATCTTACTTTCCCAGTCTTCTGTGGCCTGTAACCTCCTTTACAACTCTCTCTGGGAAACCAACCAGTTCCTCTTTAAAGCCAAAAGCTGATCCTCTCTTCTTTTCTTTCACCATTATCTCATCTTTATTCATCCCAGGGTCTTCATTCATCCTACTTCACTCCTCTTCTCTTATTTCATCTCTTTTTTACCTCATAGGGGAGCCTTCACGACGCACAGGGAATGGGAATCATTCCTCGGATCGCTGAGGATATTTTTGAACATATATTTGCCATGGACGAGAACCTAGAATTCCATATCAAGGTGACTGTGCGTTTCAATTTGTGCTTGTTCATGTGTGCAGCTCTGCAGTCACTTACATGTCTGAGTCATGATGCATCCAGTGGGAATTCAACCAGAACGTCTGACATAATCCTCGCATGGATAGGCTCAATAAATTATGATATGTAAACCACAATGATCAGGCCTTGTCAGTTGTGCTTTTCTCCCTTTTTCTACCAGTTTTATAAACGAAGATAATAGCTTGCCAAGCCCATGGAGGGCAGATTACTGCAATCACCTTGTAGCACAATACAATGAGCATTAATCTTTTTTTTTGCCTCATTTATTTGTATCAGTTTTCTCCTTTTATTGAACGATCTAACGTGTCATCGTGTACTTGTTTTGTTGCAGGTGTCCTACTTTGAGATCTACATGGATAAAATCCGGGACCTGCTTGATGGTGAGTCTATATACTGTCAAAATTAAAAACAACATACATGCATATTATAGCCATATATCCTTCTTCTAACACTTCTAATTGGCTGCGCCAATCTTAGCTGACATAGGGCGATAGGCAGGGTACACCCTGGAGAAAACACATGCACACACAGGGAGAACATGCAAAGTCCATGCAGAAAGGCTCTTGTTCTTCTTGCTGCAAAGGCAAGAGTGCTAACTAGAGCTGCAGCTAACAATTACTTTCATAAACCATCTGTCGATTATTTTCTTGATTAATCGAGTAATTGTCCATAAGATGTCCGAAAACTTTAAAAATAGTTAATCAGTGTTTGTCAAACCTGGAAATGATGATGTTCTCAAATGTCTTGTTTTGTCCACAAACCAAAATGAGTCAGTTTTTAGTGATTTTGTTGTTATGTGGAGCAAAATAATTAAGAATATTGACAATCATAAACCATGTTTTAATAATTGATTAATCGAGTAATAGTTTTAGCTCTAGTGCTAACCACTACACCAATTGTGTGGCCCATGCATATCATATGTACAGTATATCCATTATAAAGCACTAAACATAATCTATAAAAAAGTTACAGGCCTCTTACCAGGAAACTATAAATTATATTAATGATGTTGCACCCTTCACTTCTGAAATGATATACCTTCGGTTGCAATGATTGTGAGATATCGTAACAGCGTTTGAATCGATAAAAGCAAATTGAAAAACTTGGAACAATATGCTGAGATCTGTTGTAAGTTTGCTTATCTTCTTCAGAAAATAAAGGGGTCGTGGTTTTCATGACGCGACGGTGCCGTTACAGAAGCTCATAGAATCTTAGAGATAGCACTGTATTATAGCCCCGTCCTGCGTCCTATCAGTTCACTGCAAAAATTAGGGAGAAGCCTTCAGGGAGAACTATAGGCAGCATCACTGTGATTACATCTTAAATGGAGCGAGGAACAGTGGTGAAAGTTCACATCTGTATGCAGCAGAGGTCTCAGCAGTGGCAGAGGACAATTTATACGTACAGGAGAGACAAAAAAGAGTCTAAAACAAGTGAGATGAATTGATTGCAACACTGAATGGAAGTGTTTTCCAAGAGAAAAAGTGACCCTGGGATGCTGAAACACACAACAGTCTCCACAGCACAACAGTCCACGGAAATTCTATTACCATCAAAAAGATAGGAATCTGAAATGACCAATGTTGGAATTTGAGCCAACAAATGACTTGCCAGAAATGAGTATTTTGTGTTTGTTGACATAAGCAGAAGCGCGTATTTGCTTAACCTCTCTGTGACTTTGGCAAAAAAGTTTTTTATAACAGCACATCAGCCAAGTGCGACTGTCAAACATTCTAGTCAGGTGTGATTATTGTTGTCAAGCACACACATTATGCAAACACACACACACTGACAATGACTTTTTTTGCTCTCACAGTGACAAAAAACAACCTTTCAGTGCATGAAGACAAATACAGGGTTCCTTATGTGAAGGTGAGTCAGTCACTGAACATTTTAAATCACTTTTAAACACCCAGCTCTTCTCCTTGGCCTTCACTTCAGGTTAAGAATAGTCAACCCGGACACTTCAGACACACTACTACAGATGTAGTTTTTTTTTTTTACCATCTTAATGTTTTATTATGACACTATTTTACTGTTTTACTTCTGTTGTTATTGATTTTATAACTTTTATGTTGCTGCGGCTTTAAATCTTTAAAGCACTTTGGTCAACCTTGGTTTTTTTTTTTTTTTTTAATGTGCTCTAGAAATAAAGTTGACTTGCCTTGATATAAGTTAAATTTTTTCAAGTTTCTCACAACTTTCCTCTGCTTTCAGCGGCTCGCACACAAAGATTTGTTGGTTTGGCATTTTGTTTTTTCTGTGTGTGTTTGAACGTGTGTTCTTTCATTCAGGGCTGCACCGAGCGCTTTGTCACAAGTCCTGAGGACGTGATGGATGTGATAGATGAAGGAAAGGCCAACCGTCACGTTGCTGTCACCAGTGAGTCACACTGTTTTGTCTTGTCTGGTGTACATTCATGTCAGACCTTTCTTTAAAGTGAGTAAAACAAAAATAAATGTGCATGATATTGTTCTTCACAACTCCTTTCTATCTCTCTCCTCTTTCGTTGTATTATCATTTTGCTCTTTAAGACATGAATGAGCACAGTTCCCGCAGCCACTGCATCTTCCTAATAAACATCAAACAGGAGAATGTGGAGACGGAACAGAAGCTGAGTGGGAAGCTGTACCTGGTTGACCTTGCTGGTAGTGAGAAGGTAGGGCAAATAGAAACGGTTTAAAAACATTAAAATTGCTTTTCACTGCCGCTCACCATGTGTTTCCTCAGTCATGGTGTTATATCGAAGAAGCAGATAAATAATGTAATAAACTTTTGCCCATCAGCTCATTCAAATGATGGTACTGGTTTCCAAATGTCTGCTTTAGAGATTTTAGAGAATTCATTTTTCAGGTGTTGCCTTGGCTTAGTCACCCACTGATTTAAATATAAGGGGTTCAGTGTTTGCTCATTTTTAATACAAAAAACTAATTTCCATGTGTTCTCATTCAGATCAGGGTTTAAATGAGATTTCCGCTGAGACGGAGGTCACACTGAGGGGAACCCACAAACAAATTGTTCTCCTGTTTCAAGGCCTTGTAGGTGAAATCTGAGTCAGCGCCGCTGTGCTCGAAAACAATTTGCACCTGGGGCATAGGTCATACTCTGAGAGGCACACAGGAGAGGCTGAGGGTGGCCATCAGCTCTTTGTTTTGATGTTTACTCATGCAAAATGTAAATTAGGGTATACGTGCAGGTGTGGATTAGTGGTAGGAAGACAGGGGGGTTTGATCCCAGGCTCTGTTTGTCTACATACCCTGAGCAAGTACTTTGAGTGGTCATCAAGACCAGAAAGGCCCTCTATAAACCAATACAGACCATTTATCATTTATAACACAAGCGTAGATGGTCGTAGTATAGGTGAATGCTGATGTATGTAGTTGGATGCTTATAAGTGCTGATGCAGCATCTGTATACTGTGTTGGTTCATCCCCAGGGAGTGAAGAAGGAAATGCTTCAGACTTCCTTCAGACGTGTGTGCAAAAACATTAAGATGGAACAAGAAGTTGTAAAAGGTCGTTGATAGAACAACTTGTTCTCCTCCATAATTAAGCTCCTAGTTATCTCGCTGTAAATAATTGTATCCCGTGGCAATTTTCCTTTCGAGCAGAAACCCTCTGAGCAGTGCGTTTGTAAAAAGTTCAATTTTCTTGGTAAGAACAAAGAGAAATATAGGGAAAATCTAAACGATCCATACATGATTTATGGTGTGTCTGCTAGTGTTTGTCTATAAACAGGTCTAAAATGTTGTTGCTGTTTCACCTAGTATAGAGATTATGTGGAAGTGATTAATTCAGTGTCCACCAACAGAACACTGTCAGCATTCTACCTACAATTAAAACCAAATTACGTTGTCATTTCCAGGGCTCCTCTTACAAATAAATTTACTTTTCAGAAATTATAATAAACTAAGATGCAGCATCCCTAAGAATAAACAATTACAGGAGAATAAACCCAGTGTTTCCTACTGACATTTTTATGCTGACAGTGTTCTTGTGTGTGTTTTTGTGTGTCAGGTCAGTAAGACAGGGGCAGAGGGAGCGGTGTTGGATGAGGCTAAGAACATCAACAAGTCTCTGTCGGCCCTGGGGAACGTCATCTCAGCCTTGGCTGAGGGAACGGTATGTCGGAGAAGCTTGTTTTTTTCTTTTCAACATATGCATAAATCATGCTGTCAAAACAATGGGGGTTTGTTAAGTACCCTAATGACACTAACAGTCAGTCAAAGCCGAATTACAGAGGCACAGGAGCTCAGTAATGGTGTAACTACGCCGGCTGGCTCAGTGTAGCATGAAGAGCAGAAACGGTATGAAATATTTAACAGTAATAAAACCCTTTTTCATAAATTTTTTTTTTTTTTTTCTAGAGGTTTTTGTAGAATCCTTTTGTATGGACAATATCATGTTGTTGGATTAATGCTGTGAGAAATCAGCCACCACGGCTGATAACATTATTACTATTTACTTTTTTATTTTTTCATAATTCAACCAGCAAACTCACCCTCTGTCTGAGCTCCATCATCATTATTAAACCTTTTGCTATCTAGTTTCATATAGCGCTGAAGGCTTGGGGGGGGTGGGGGCTCTTCATAAAGTTAATGGAAAGGCTCACAGGCTGTAAATGACTCGCAAATCTTTCATAAATCTAATGGCATTCATTCTTTATTCGTGCACAAGGACTATCTTTATGAAGGCAAACCAATGGTTAAAAGGTAATTCCGTGAATGATGCAGCAGATGCAGAAAAGCCTCTTCTTGTTTTTGATCCTTGCCGATGCTCACAGTACGTTTCTTTGAAAGTCAAAATGTGCACGCTTGCATAGCAATTCAGAATATGTTACACAGTTTTTTTGTCCTTTCCCCCCCCCCGCCTGTTTTCGTCTCCCCCTTCTTTCCTTTCCTTTATCTATCCGAAGAAATCCCACGTGCCGTACCGTGACAGCAAAATGACTCGCATTCTGCAGGACTCCCTGGGGGGAAACTGTCGCACCACCATGTTCATCTGTTGCTCTCCCTCTAGCTACAACGATGTGGAGACCAAATCCACTTTGATGTTTGGCCAAAGGTAACATGCTTTCATACTATGTATCCATGGTCCGCTGCACTGTACCAGCCAACACATATTCCTCTGCAGCAGCTTTGTGGACACTCCTGAAATACTCTAGATCTGACCCTGACATGCTGGTCACGTGTGACTGCTTCATACTGATAAGATTAAGGTTTTTGGCTGGATATTTAAAGGGTTTTCATGTTTTTGTGTTTTTGTGGTCCGCCTCAGTCTACGTATAGGAGATAAAACATGCAATGTTGACTTGGAATTGTTGTCCCTAAAAACGAAGTGTGCAGGAAAGGTCAATAGTATCCGGAAGAGCAGAACTCTGTGAAGTGTTGTATTTTTGCTGCACAGTGCAGCACAGAGTTCAACACAAACTTCCAGCCTCAGAGGATTTAAGTGTCCAGTGGATACATTTTATATATGACGGCAATGTGCCGGCTAGTCGGCAAATGATGGCTTTTCCAAATGCCAACTGCTGCTAGCTGCCGGAGCCTCAGTGACGCTGACGTAGTTTCCTGTGTCTCATTTGCATTTAAAGAGACAGGAACTCAAAAGCGAGTGTTCTGAACAGGGCTGTTTTGGCAGGGTGATTGAATTGCTGTGGTGCTTCATCCTTATGGTATTTTGACCAAAGCATGTTACAGACATGTTCATTAGGACACCAGGGAACTAGGTTTAGTCCTTTAAATAGGTAAAGGTTAGACGGGAAGGTTCAGAGTCCAGGGGCCAGGGGTAAGACAAGGATGATATTGCAGATGCGAGGCGTTAGCAGAGGTAGTGGCGTTGAGTCCAACGATAAATATAAAATGGTGTGTGTGTGGGGGGGGGGGTCTTTTGTTGCCTGAGCTTGTGCTTATACACGACTGCTTGCTGAAGAACAGGTGAGCAGGTGCCATTGGAGGGAAGCATGACTGTCGTGACGTGAATGCCACATTCACATGCCGCTTAACACACATTTACACGGACGCGGACAGAACACACAAGATGAGGAATGCGGTTGGAAAAGGAACAAGGACGAACAGCAAACACTTTTCTATCACACATTTTTCATACCCATTCACACACTGCCAGCAAAGCTGTCAGGAGCAATGTGAGGTTAGTAAGTGTCTTACTAGCAGAGCTGGGAATCAAACTCACAACCTTCCACTTGAGCTATTGCTACCAACTTAAATCACTACAAGGGCATATAGGGTATATATTTTTAGCGTTATGTCGATATTTTTTAATAGACGGGGTGAAGAAATGCTATGAGAGAGTAGAGGCAGAGGAGTGTGCTGTAAGTAAAATGGTCCCAGCTGGGAGTGAATCCAGGAACCTGGCGCTCAAGGCCAATGTGCGTATGTGGTAAGTGTAGTGTATCTGTTCATACATCGGCCCCAGATGCAGGGTTTATGTTGCAGTTTGGTTGGTGAACAGGATAGGAACTGCTTAAACGGCATCTTTAAGAGTCATCGGCACCCTCAGAAGCTGAGATCCATGGTTTTGCTTTATCTCCCGTTGCACACTGTCTTGAATGCCTCGAAAAGAGACTGACACGATAGTATTGGTTGAAATAAATCATGTATCAGGGAGAGACAGATTTCACAGCAGATATTTGAATTTTTCAGAACATAAGATTTGTTCTGTTATCTCCCTCCGTCAGCCACAATAACTGTTTGAGCGTCACTGCTATGTATTTGAAATCCACTGTTCAGTTTAGTTTAGTTTTGTTTGTTCACCACAAACTAAACCTTTTAAGCTTTTTGGTTAGTGGATGTTTTCTAATCTACATTTCACCGTACCAACACCATAAGGTGTTGCATGTCTACATTTTGACTTCTTGTTGCTGTGTATTGCCTTCTCTCTACATGCACCATAAAGCACAGTTTGTAGAAACCTAATTTGCATAGCAATTAATTAGATGCAAGGCCATTTTCATTGAGCAGCTGAGGCTGAAATACCCTTGTTGACAGTTCCTCTCTCTGTTTGCTTCTGTTCTTTCACACTTTTTTCCCCCTCTCCCTCTCACACCGTTTCCAACCTCCTCTCTCTCTCTGCTTCTCATTACATCCCTCCAATTAGAGCCAAGACCATCCGAAATACTGTGTCAGTGAATCTGGAGCTCACTGCAGAGCAGTGGAAGAAGAAGTACGAGAAGGAAAAGGAGAGGAACAGATCAATGAAGGAGACTGTTCAGAGGCTCGAGGGTGAGCTGAACCGCTGGAGGAACGGTAATAACCGCACTGGTTTAATACTGGCAGCTCACAATAACACTGTGCAGGCACTGTGGAAATTGCTCTCCTGACATGTTTAATGTCTGAATAATTACACATTTGTAGTTTCTGCAATTCAAGAAGGTGGTGGTGAGACAGTGTAGCGTTCTGTCTGACTGTAATTATTCCAACTAAAGAATGACTCACCGTTACATCGGTCCTTCGAGGCAGAACTGTATTTACTATTGCAATCGTATTCACTTCCTGAGGGAAAAGTCTCAATGGGTTGAAATTTAAAGTGGACATTCATGGTCCCCTCGGGATTCATCGTAATGACACGTAATGATCTTATAACTTTATTGAGAGCTATTGTAAGGTCAAGGTTCAGGTTCAAAGGTTTGCCACATTGACAGCCGTGAGGCTACAGGCAAGAAAATATTCTGAATCAGCTGTTTTCATTTGGTAAGAAAAAACTGCCACTATAGAAGTCAGAGGGGAGAGTTTGTGCTGGTATTCCAGTCAAATGACTACAGCCTTTACACACAGTCCCCTACGTATAAAAGTGCTCCACTTCTCTTCATGCACCAAAATGTACTCACTCCACAATCTCCACCATTCTGCCAGCCTGCAGACATTACCTTTCAGACCGCGTACATGCAGATTTAACCTTATTTGATGGAGGCTGAATACACGAGTTTGGAAGGACAGAAGCCAAACAGAATTTATGGACTTTTGCCCAACACACTTAATCCCTTTCCAGCGCTTTTTCTGTTTCATATTATTCAGATTTTTACACTCTGCATTAGTAGATTCCCCTCATACTGAGCTAAAGGGTAAAGACAGGCCGGAGACTTTTTTGTTTTATGAATCCTTAAGTATATGTAATCCTAACAGTAGAAGGAACCTAATCACATCTGATGAAAATTCATAACCTTGTCCTTGTCCACAACACACAGTCCGATGTCAATGTCATTGACTCTCACACAGACTTTACTGCTCCTCGTATTATTGCCCACCTCAGGCCCAGGAACTCCCCAAGGCAGATTTAACCTCCATCCTGCCCCCATATCACCTGATTCTTTAATCAAGGATGGCCCAAAGACAGAAACAACTCTCTCTCTCAGTAAATCTCATGAAACCTCTTGTCTTTTGAGTCTGCACTGAGAAGCTTTATGCTACATTGCTGGTTTTGTGTTACACCTAACCTGACAGCTGCCTTTACTCATTACCTGACCTTCAACTAGACAGGACGGCCCTAATCTATAAAAGGTGTCAGGTAGGTCTATTGTCTCATGTATGGATTACATAATCAATGTATGGTTTGCTTATGGATTACTTTGACTTTGTTTTAAGGGGCACAACACTCAATTTTAAAAATCTGATCCTCCACTTTCCATTTGCAGTGCCTTCAGTCAGTCCGATCAGTACTGTGAGGTGCTGGAGAGGAAGACGGTTTCTTAACCACAAACAAAAACTGATGTAGTAAAGTGACAACGTAGAAAATATGACGCGCTCACAAATAGTATATATACTTAATGAATCTCTAGCATGAACCTCTACAGGCAGCATCGAGAGATTTATGCTGATGTTTCCTCAGAGTTGTGGAAACGGCAGAAAGTGACATGATACATATTTCATGACATTAGTTTTAGTACAGCATAGCCCAGTCTGTCATTTTCTGACACAATGTACTCACCAATCATTTCAGCGATTCATTTTTTATTGGACTGACAGTGCGTGTTGTGACCGATTTAGGTCCCCGTCCTGCGTCTCACCCGCTCTCAAGAGACACATCAGCACAAACCCTTCGGAAGAGTGTTGAATGAATGGGAGAGCAGCTGTCAATGCAGGTTTCTTTCTGCATTCATCTGCTCCTCTTTTATTTTTATTTTTTATTACATTTCTGAAATAAAAGTCAGCTGCAGTCAAACTGACCAGTATTGACAGTATACACACGTGTTGTTCTCGCCTCCTGACATTTAACTGCATCCATGTGTGAAGACATCTGTCAAGGATTAAGCCATGTTTGGGAGTACGATATAAATACGTTCTATTATTTTGTAACTAATTTTTAGGTGAGAATGTTGTCGTTTTGGAGCAGTTGAGTGAGGGATCAGAAGATGTTCCACTGGTGCCTGAGACTGAGGGGCCGGTTCTTGACATCTGCAGCCCATGCACCCCCTGCACGCCCTGCACCCCGTGCTCCATCGCGTCCTCGATCGTGGTTCACATTTCTGAGGAGGAGCGGCAGAAGTACGAGGAGGAGATCCGCAAGCTTTACAAGCAGCTGGATGATAAGGTGATGACGGATTACCACACAAGGACAATTTACAAGCTGATTATTATGCAACATGGCTCGAGCTTTTCATAATTGTGTGCAGAAATGAATACAAAGAGCCCTAAAATACATGTATTATTCATGATAATGAATGCAGAACATTGCCTCCAATAGTGACTAACCCTGAGGAATAGGTTTCATTGGGGAAATTAATTAAGTTAACTAATATCTGCACATATACAGTATGATGTGCTCATTACTGTGCAGTAATGTGCATTTTTTCTTTCCTTTATAGTACATAAGATAACATCTTTAGTAACATCTAAGCCATTTAGCATTTTCTCCACTGTACTGCTCTAGCATTCTACAGTATGTTGTGCAACATATCAATGTGTATTTATTCACAGAACATAACATGTTGAATTTATTCTGGTAATAATAATCTGGTTGAAGGTAGAAAGGCTTTTTCCCCTAGTGTGTTCTTCAGTGTTCAATAAAGTGTATGTGTTTGTCACATGTACTGTTTTTATTCATGGTTGTAGTGCTTATTTCACATTTGTGCAGTTTAATGCAAGCTGAAATATAGCTTACATAATTTTACAGTATATAAAGATGACAGGTCCAGAGTATGATTTTCATTATTGATTTTCTTGATTAATTGAGTACTTGTCTGGTCTGTAAATGTCAGAAAATTATGATGATGATTTCTTTCTTTTATGGAGCAAAGAAACCATAAAATTATTCACGTTTAAGAAGTTAAAATAAAAGACAAACTGATTAATCAATTAGCAAAATAGCTATCGATTAACTTAGTAACTGATCGAATAATCGTTGCAGTCCTAATATATACATATGTACTCTCTTGATTCTTTACCACTAAAGGATGATGATATCAACTACCAGAGCCAGATGGTGGAGAAGCTGAAGGAGCAGATGCTCAACCAGGAGGAGGTAAAAGGCCTTGCTTTTACATTCTTTCATCAGTTTTGGTTAAATGGCCCACAGTGTGCTGCACATCTGAGAACGTGGCCATGAAAGTGTCACTTACGATGCTTACGAGTTTTTTTTTTTCATGTCATGAAGATACTGTGTGAGAGAAAAAAAAGACCTTTCAGATGAGAGATGGTCCAGCCATACTATTACATTACTATACAGCAATTAATGAACTATAGAAACATAACTGACGTGTATGGAGAATAGCAGTGGTATCCTTGGGTTCTTTGTTTTCCAGTTTCCATGTTTCCTGTTTTATTACCTCTTCCTAGTGTGTGTACCTTGTTTAGTTTTACTTCCTGTCCAGTTTTGATTGGCTGCCCTGCCCTAATGTGAGTCACCTGTGTCTACTAGTTTCACCTGTGTTTGAATATCCTTACCTCCCCAATGTCTTTGTCAGTTTGTTTAGTTTTGTTCTTCTTGATGTTTCTGTTGTTTCCCTACGTTCTGGTTCCTGCTCCTGTTTACCATAATTGTTGGCGTTTTGTGTTAAACAGGCATTTCATTTTCTGTTGTTTTTATTTTATCTCCTTCTCTTCTTAGATTTGTTTTTGCATTTGTTATGTTTTTGTTGAATTAAAGACTCTTTTGTTAATTTTGCAACCTCCATTCGGGGTTGTCAAAGGATATGCAGTATGGAGATGATCTTTGTGAATACAGTGACTTTTTAACAGAAAAGAATTAACATTTCTTGATCGCATTTTCATGACAAAGCTTTAGCCATACATTAAAAGATGCATTATAAAGTAAATACAAGTACTTGCAGTAAGTAAAGCAGTGGGTTAAATAACCTAAAACAAGCATTTCTATGTAGTGTATAGCCAGGCTTTTGGATGAGCCATATTCGATGGTCACTTCACAGCCTTAGTGTGTGTGCAGTGACATGAATTTACATATATTTGGCCAAACAGAAGCTGTTTACTACAGTGTAGACATGCAAGCACCCCGCGTGGAGCAGCATCTTAATGACATCGACTCTGTGAAATGACCCACAGAGGGCTGCGGCACTGCAGATCCAATCCAGTACCATGGTGACGGAAATGATGCCAGCTCTCACAGTGCTGAGAAATATTTCATGATGAAATATCTTTTATCTATTAAATGACACCTGCATAACAGTGTGTGTACACATGCTTATCTTTTATTACCAAAAGAACCAGATAAACCTCCCAGTTATCTTCAGCACCACTGAATTGGGAATAAAAATTAAAATTCATAAAGAAACGTTCCTCTCAAGTTGACTTTTACATCTTCTCACCAAATATTTATTTAGTGTGTATATTTAGTTTGGTTTATTTCTGGTATTTATCTTTGGTTTATGTGCCCCACAGCTGCTTGCATCATCCAGGGGTGACAGTGAGAAAGTGCAGTCAGAACTCGGCAGGCTGCAGACAGAAAATGAATCTGCAAAGGCGGAGGTGAAGGAGGTCCTGCAGGCCCTGGAGGAGTTGGCTGTCAACTATGACCAGAAGAGCCTGGAGGTTGAGGAGAAGAGCATCCAGAACAAGCTCCTGGCTGAGGAGCTTGCAAAGAAAATGGTTGGTTGGGCTTTTTAAGAAGCATTTTGTTTTTCCATTTCACTCCGCAGTGCAAAATACTGGGAGAGAAAAAGAGTGAAATGAAACGAAACGTGAAAATAGCAGAAATGATTACCGCAGCTTTGTCAACCACTGTAGTATATATGTAAAAACAAAATAGCTAGTGCCTCATGCTATAATTAGGGAGATATTTTGTTAATGAAGATAATTGTAAGGAGGGAAAGACGAGAGAAAATTCTGATCATGGTGCCACCAATCACTTCAAGAGATACAGATTATTAGGAACCCTTACCTGAACCTACGTTACCACCAGCGTGTGACTTGTGGCCCAGAGTGCACCCTATGTCAGCTGGATCTTCCTCATGTGGAGGATAAAGCGTTAGACAATGAGTGACATGTTGTGCACGACAACCACGAGCAATGACAGCTGCAGCCACAGAGAGCCTGCAGGCCTGATTTTGTCAGGATTAAGGTCAACTCTCAAAAGTCCATACTGCCATTTCTACTGAATAGCTTGTTTGTTCGAAGGGCAACATTCACTGCTTCATATTGCATTATATCTGCCGTAGTTCAGCGTCAAAGCCTGTTGAGCTTTTATGAAACAAGGTTTCTGTCAAACGGTGAAGAGTCGAGCTCTGAATTTTTTATTGAGTGATGGTCTGAAGGTCTCTGAGCCGTGAGGACTTCAAGATTCAGCAGCATTTCTAGTTTCTAAAGTGAGTTGTGTTGTGGTAGATTTACAGGGCCAACAGAGCAGACATTGTACAGTGGAGGTAGGCTTAAAGTCTGTTTGGCAGATAATCCCCCCCCCCAAAAAAACCCAGCAAAATACGGAAGCAAGGCTTTGAAAACACCAGCGCACAAAGCATGAGCAGCAAAATATACATGCTTAATGAGTAAGGAGCACAGAGACTGAATACACGAGGGAAGCAACGATGATTGGGTACAGGTGAAACACAATCACAGAGGTAGAGAACCAGACAGAGACTGGGCGTAAAACAAGCAAAGACGCAAAGTTTAAACAGCCAAAATATACAGTTCCAAAAGTCAAATAAGGTCATTTCAAAGTCTGTCACAGACACACATCCTAGTACTAGTTAATAATTAATACATAAATATCTTTTTTTGTAACTCTGTGGCTTACAAAGTCATGAATATTTAATGTTGTAGAGTGGCAGTGAATCTCAGACAAAAACGACAACCTTTCAGTGAATATTTTACAATATAAAAATAAATATTTGTTAAATTGTCACTGTGGTTTCCATTAGACGTTGAGGATGTATTATAATACTGCAAGTATCACCGTCAGCTTTTTAAGCCGTCTGTTGTTCGGTTCAAATAAAGTATGAGAATAAGGAAAGGAGAAGAAGTCAGACAGAGATAAATCTAAAAGTGCTGGAGTCGGTCAGTCCTTAATAAAGTTACTGTGGCTCAGTGGACAGAGAAGGCCATTATTCACCTTCTTAAAACATAATTAATATTTCATGCATGCTTTGCTTTCTGCCACTGTGTCCTCTCATCCCCCTTTGTCTTTCTCTGTCTTGATATTGATGAACAGCGTTCACAGTGTGAGGCCTGAGTGCATATTTGAGTCAGCTAAAATAAAAGTGAAACCTCTTTAACCCCAATCATATCACTTAGCACGTCGCCTCGACAACCTGTTTTGATCTGACCGCTCACCGACACGTTCTTCTCCGGGTTGCCCCCTGGCAGTGTGACAAGGGTGTGAAGCTTAACACAAGACATCATGCAGCGGACTGAAAAATCCTTCCCTCCTCCCTCACCGAACTATTCCACTCTGTGTCTTGCAGAGAGTGGATTCCATAATGAGCAGCATTACACCTTTTTTTCCCATATCAGCAGTTGAAATGGTGCAGCACTGACCTAGAAAAATATTGTAATGGTGGAGTACATTCATCTCACCATTCACGTGCTTCTTCATGCACCTTCCTTCCTCCATTGGTCCACATTCTATTATTATGAGTATGTCCAAACATCATTAACCAACCTGCACAATATCACTTTATTAATCTGCCTTCAACCAAACTAAACATGTTCCCATTAACCTTTCCTTTTATTTACACACACACAAATAAATATCAATTCATTATTTGCCACCATTTAAGCTCTGTAGATGTTGTGACGTGGGGAAGTGACCTGGAAAATGATCGTGGGGAGAGTTTGAAGTTAATGAAAGAGTTGAAGACGAAGGTAAATGCTAGTGTGTTTATGAGGTGGTTAACGGTGCTTTCAGTTGATATGATCCATGGGGCAATTAGAGTAAAATGCACAGGGCGTTAAAAGTACATTCATTTTGTGATAACGGATGATCCCCTCTGTAAAATTAAATAAATTAAACAAGCGTCAACAAGAGTAAATATCTTCAAACCCTGTACTTACTGTACTGTAGCTGCGTCCGTTCATAAACACAAGACAAGAAAAAATTCCACTTTTTTCACATCTCTAATGAAAATTTTGGATAGCCCACACACAATCACACCAAATCTCTCGAACAAGGTCAGAGTTGTATCTCTCTATGAGCACCAATAATGTTACTGTAGACTCTGTAATAAAATGCTGTGTTTTATATTTCTCAAGAAAAAGGCCAAGTAAAGAAAATACTGTTCAATTTTGTTCTTTTTTCACCAGAATCATTTTCTGGTGAACTGGATAATCCATAATAATATATATATATGATTGTGTATTTAAACAACAATGAGTCATCATCTTGTTTCATGCTCATGTTAACAATGAAGAAAAAGCAATGCACAAATTCACATTGTTGAAGAATGTGTTTCTGCGATGAGAGCTACACTACCGCCGCAATTAAATCCAATTTGTCACATTTGTGTGTAAATGAGCAGGACGACTGTGTTGTTTAAGAGCTATTTTCTACCTGCTGTACAAAATGGAGGAGGCTCGAGTAAGGCCATCATTCACCCTCCCCGATTCCTTTCATCCAGTTCCAACACCATCAACCCCTGGCTCAGTGTTTTATTGATTTGTAATTTAGCAGCCATTACTTGGATGAACATGTGATCCGGGGTTAAAAATGTGTCTCGCAGCTGTGTCTCCTCTCAGGTCAAAGGAATCTGTCACCTTTTATTTCAATCCTCCCACACAATTTTCCCCCTCTTTTTATTATTACCTTGTGGCTTTAACTCTCCTCTTCACTTATTTGATTTCCCCCCCGTCTTGCACAACCTCAACTGACACCTTCTCTTCTTACCCTTCACTCCATAGAGTCACCTGATGGCCTTAGAGGCAGAGCTCTCTCGTATCCAAGAAGTGAGCAGCCACCAGAGGAAACGCATCTCTGAGATTCTCAACGGGCTCATGAGGGATTTGAGTGACTTCAGCACCATCGTTGGAAACAAGGATATCAAGCTGGTGAGTGTTGCAGTGTTTTGTTTTTTACAAAGTGTAAGCAAGGGAACAATCAAAGAACAATAAAACATTAAAACTATGTGTTTGTACTTCTTGTACTACTACTTCTTGTGTGCATCGTAGAAGAGAGAATTTGAAAACCTATTTTTGAGTAAATTAGCAGTATGTGAAATACTTAGTATATACATAAATACAGAGGATTTGGAGCAGAAAGCATAGGGTTCAAATATTCACACTGTGCAACAGTCTCATATTTATATACGACACATACAGTATTCTGCATCTGCATGATCCAAAGCAACAATAACGCTTTATAGCACTTGAGCTTGTTATACAGCATCTGAAGAGGCATCCTATAATGTATGTGCATCACATCTGAGGACTGTATACAGGCATACGAGCTGTCATCTGAAATGCGAATGATTTGATTGATTTTGATCTGGATGTTTTATTCAAGGAGTCTAAATCACATTGCATCAAAAATGTTGCTCCACTTCAATCAATGTTTGTACAAAATGCCAACCGGTGCTTATAAAACGTCTCCCCGCCTCTTTAACTTCCCAGCTGTCTTTACATCCTCCCCCGCTTCATCTTAACCAAAATGTCTCTCGTCCCCCTTCCTCATTCATCTCCAGCCCGTGGAGATTACCGGTGCGATCGAGGAGGAGTTCACCGTGGCTCGCCTCTACGTCAGTAAGATAAAGTCCGAGGTGAAGTCCATGGTGAAGCGCTGCCGCCACCTGGAGAACCTGCAGATGGAGTGTCACCGCAAGATGGAGGAGACAGGGAGAGAGCTGTCCTCGTGTCACCTCCTCATTTCACAGGTTGGAGAAAAAGAATGTTTATCTGTTGCTGCAGAGTCATGGAAAAATTAAGACAATAGACACTCAAACCTCCCCCGTGACAAACTGAGTGACATTTTATGCACAATCCTCTTCATCAATTCAAGTAATATGACGTTTGTAGAAGTGAAATAACTCTGCATGTGCAACCTGTCCTAAATCCTTAAGCACTGCGTGTTTTATTATCTTTGGCATTTTAATTAAATTCCCCTAATGAATAGAAAATAGAAAGTGTTGTCCTGGGTAGAGGTCCATTGCTCATCATTACACTTTCCATATTCTAAACCGCGCACTTCGACTTTCAGCACAGGGCCAGAATCCGCTCTCTGACGGAGTACATGCAGAACGTGGAGATGAAGAAGAGGCAGCTGGAGGACAGCTACGACTCTCTGAGTGAGGAGTTGGCCAAACTCCAAGCACAAGGTGACGTATAATATATAATTATTGGAAAAAAAAAGAAACAAAGAAACTGAAGAACAGTAGAATCTTTCTCCGTGTTTTAATCCAGTTGGGTGCCAAAACATGGATAACTATACTGTTTAAAGCTCTCATAGAGTGGTCCTATCACACATATATGCGAGTTATGAGGACACGAGTGTCTGAAAATCCCATAATTTTAATCAAAAGCAAAAGACTGCTGGTGGCACAAGAATAAAAACCACTGAAAAACCAAGTTTTTTTTATGTTTCATCTGTTGGGCACAATGAATATAATTGATGTTTGCTGGAAAGTCATTTTAATGTTGTTTAGCTATTTCAGTAAATTTAATGCAGAGCACGACCAAGACTAAAAAAAGAAAAAAAGTAAAACGGGTAAAACTTTCGGTGAACTCGAAACACTTAAGTGTTGAAATACACAGCCATCAGAGCTATAATAGTAAGATCAGTCCAGCTTTTGGGTGAAATGTAGCCACATTCAGATCAGTGCTGTAGAAACATGATCACCCCAGTGCAAATAAAATACAAGTACTGTATTTGTAATAAAAGGAAATGTTTGCCTCAGGCACAGATATTCACCCATGAAATACCAGAACAAGGAGATATGTGCAGAATGTCAACATGAGCAGAAAGGGGGAAAAACATCTCTATCTTAAACCAACTAAAAGCAAAATATCATTTTAAATACAGTATATTGTAGGTTTGAGTTGTTTAAGATGGCATTGTGCTACCAAATATTTAAATTATGAATAACGAGATGCTCGACTGTGTCATTTCTTACTCACCACACAGTGAAGGACAATATTTACATTGACCTTCGCTGTAAATTTTGGCAGAACCGCTGACTGGACATGCAAAAGTCAGCTCTAAGGTTAATTTAGACACTGTCAAATTAAACTGTGGCCGAACAAAGTAAAATGTAAAAAAAAAAAAAAACATGACCAAACTGTCACTGTATCTCAGCCTTAACAAGCCGGGGATGTACAGAGGGGACTGGGCGCTCGGCTTAAAATGTGTTCATTGGCTTCAGCAGAGAGTTTCAGTCTGTGCCTTTAGGCCTTTCTATCCTGTTGAGACAAAGAAGAAGAAAGGGGGGGGGGTACTGATACTGATGATGAGTTCAGACTCCCAAACTTTTTAACAGCACCAACACGAATAGATAAATGGTTCATTTGAAATTTGCGCTGAGGTTCAGCTACTCCCATGACACTGACACAATTCAGGCCAAAAGCAAAGGCAAATCAGGCCAGAGGCTATGTGACTCATTCTTCCCACTCACAGATTCTCACACAACCACGTTCAATATCCAGTGGATTTAAGGTCAGATACATACATTTTTTGTGCTAACTGCAGTCCTCAGGTTATTTCAGAGGATGAATACAAAGAGCCGCAGGTCACGTTAACGACACGGCCTCCTGTGAGGTTATACTGCGCTCATAATTTCATCCACCAGACAACAAGAAGAGCAGTGAGCAAACAACAGATCAGCATGATACAGTAGCTGTCGTTATTATTATTACACCCGAGGCATGACATGGGACCACGCTGACCTCGCTGTGAACATCAATCTCCAGCACTGCTCTGCTGACAAAGTCAGTCTCTTGTCTGCCTTTTACTTCCTACTTTCTCTTCCCGTCTTTCCTCTTTCTGTCATGATTTCTTTGATCATTAATCTCTCCAACGTATGTGTGTGTGTTTCAGAGAGTGTGTCACGGATGACCACGGGGGAGAGTGAAAAGTCGGCCCAGGATTACTGTGATATAAAGGTACGGTGACTACAGTGAGAGGCAGTTAGTGTAGTGACCTAAATCAAACCTCAGCGTAGCTGCAGGTGCATGTGTTTTTGATGTGGGGTTCTGTCAGATGGTGACTTCAGGTGCAATCTGGCATCAGTGGACTGTGTCTGTGGTTGTAAGCAACAGAAAAAAATATTTTTATTGAACAGTTGAGACACTTTAGGAAACATAGTTTTTTAATTTTCCCTCACAGTAAGATACGATCAATGCAAGTCCTTCTCATTATGTTATGATAAATTACAGCCAGCAGCCAGTGGCCCAAAAATCCTTTGTCCCCTATCTACAGTCATTATAAAACAGTGAATAGAAATGTCCTTAATGAAATGAGTCATTTTATTGTGATAATTCGATTCATTTGTTCCCCTCCCTAAAAAAAACGTTGCAAAATCTCAAGGTATCTGATTCATGGTTGAGCAATAAGAATAAGAGGTTTGCTCAGTCAACTGGAGTCAAAGTCATGCAGCAAACTGAAATGGACTTTAATGAACTCTCAGCTGAAGAGAAAATTGTGAAATGTGTTATTTTGATGCTGCAGTTGATGGTGCCAAACAAACAAGATGTTATTGAATAGTTGCAAATCTACACTCAAACCAGTGTGTACCAGTCAAAAGTTTGGACACACCACAGAGTAAAGGCAAAAGGTGCTCAGCATCTCTGGGAACTGTTGGAAAAACCTTTCACGTCACGACCTCATAAAGTTCATCAAGAGTGTGCGAGCAGTAATCAAAGCAAAAGGGTGGCTACTTTTTTCTCTTTTTTTGACTTATGTGTTTCATTGTAATTTTAGAATTGTATTTAATTGTTTTAGTCATTAGGGGTGTAAGGAAATATTCTTGACAGTGGTTTTGTGTTCTATTGAAGCCTCTGACCACTCATTGGCATCAGCCTTTTTAATGCTTTAATTCCTCTGCCTGCACAACTGTGTATTGTTTATGCATATAATATTGTTATTTTTATATTTTCTTTCTTAAAATGAAGTATGTTTGGAGGGGAAAACTCGCTACATCTCCATCTCCTTGCCTTTAGTATTATGATACATCCCACTTTATTGTTATTTTTTTATATTATTAGGGACACCTTACATAGCACAGTACAGAAATACAGGTGTTGCCCTATTGTTTTTTCTTTTAACATAATAGGAACACTGAACACTGTATCTTCATTAAGGGTGGCTACTTTTGAGAAATCTAAAATAGTTAACATATTTAGAGTTATTTCACACTTTTTTGTTGACTATATAATTCCATATGTGTTCATTCATAATTTTGATGCCTTCAGTGAGAATCTACAATGTAAATACCATTAAAATGAGAAGGTGTCTCCAAACTTTTGACTGGTAGTGTACACATTTCCAAAACTTAACTGGGACATAATTGTCTTGGGGTTATTGTTTCCTGCCCCTGGACATCTGCTGTCATACCCAGGATTTAAAATATGAGGCACTAAACACGCTTCTGTGCATCTGTCAGTATTTCTTATTTTCATTATCTGAATCTGAATGTGTTTTTTTTTGTGTGTGTGTGGGTGTATTTTTGTGCTCAACTTTTATCAGCCATGTGTCATTTCATTCATAATGACAGTGCCAGGCACAATCTGTGGTGTGTGCAATATGTGTGTGTGTTGAATGCCCATAAGGCTTTTACGTATCCACACTTGCACCTGTGTGTGTGTGTGTGTGTGTAATCGTCTCCTCTCTTGTTATCCTATTGTTGCCTCATGTGGGTACTCGTGCTCTCTTTCTCTTTGCTCATTATATGTCTCTCGCCCACTCTCGTCGCTCGTACCTCAGAGAGTCCTGGAGCAGCAGATGGAGTCGCACCGCGAAAAGCACAGCAAACAGCTCGGCCACCTGCGAGACGAGATAATCGAGAAGCAGAAGATCATTGACGAGTTAACCGAGTTAGTGCTTCATTGTAATTCTCATCTCCTCGCATGCACAATCCTCCAAACTTTCTTGACACGCATCCCTACAGCTATATGCATGCATACATCCATACGTACAAGACACGGCGGTATTTTATAAGCAGAGCAAAATATGACACATCATGTCATGGATAAACATTTGGAACTAGACATTGGAGCAAACATTGTTCCCAGAGGCAAACAGCCTACCCACTGTCTGTCTGTGGAGTCGAATCAGAAATTCAATTCGACTTTCATAAACAGGAAGAAGAAGACAGCAGGACAGATCTGTCTTGAAGGGCTGTAGTAGATTTACTTGCTGGCCTGGAGCAACTGCAGGGAGTCTCTGCATGAATAGATATGTGAGGCTGCTCTGCTCGTTCTGCAAAGTCTGAAAATGTGTCGTTGACAACTGGAACGAGAATTAGGGGGCTCTGAAAAATACGGCATGGATATTGATTTCTGGACCTTGATACCAATTTCTGAACTTTACTACTTTTAATACCAATTGTATGAGATCTGTGAATGTATCTATTTATTTTTTATTCTTTTGTTTCACCTACCCAGTCGTCTTCTCGCAGCCAAACACGGAGCAAAATTTCTTCTCTTACATTTATACCATGCACTAATAAAGTGTTTCACTTTAGATTTTCTTGACATACCTTCAAATATTAAAGTTCGATACCCAGCCTTAGAGTAGAGTGGCAATTTACTCTGGGGAAAAAGCATTTAAAGAAAAATCAAACACCCTGTATTTTGGAAATCAGGATGCGTTCGTACCATATGCTTTGCTTTTGACGTACATTTCTCATGCAATTAATCACTGACTGAATCTGCTTTAATTTTCTTTTTAGCTGTAACCAGCAGCAGCAGCTCGAGCTGGAGCAACTGCACATGGACTTTGAGTGTCTCAGGAGCCAAGAACATCACAAGAGCCGCCAGCTGGAGGAACTGACGTGAGTCCCTGTTTTACTGTGCTGGCCATCTTTCAAACACTCCCCCATATGGAGGCCTGGGGGCAAGCTGCCCCTTCTGATAAACATCTCCCTGTCATTTGCCTTCTTTTCGTCTATGTGTTTTCTTCCCGCTCTGCTGCTCTGACTCTATTTACAGTATGCATCTCTCATGCCGTCATACAGGCTGAGGCTAAATTTAGTTGGAGGCTCTTTTAACCCTGTTTATGCTTCTTACTCTTGCCATCTTCCTCAGTTTGCATCTCCATTTTTTTTTCAACAAGGCAGCAGCTGGCTGTTAATAGGCCTTTTCCTGCACTGACCTTTGCTGCATATTGTATCAGTTGACAGCTGGGCATCACTGGTCCACATTGTGTTTGTTCTTTGTTAATGAGTTATTGTGGAAAGGATGTGTTCATGATAAAAACATTTCTATCAATCTTCTTGTCGATATTTTTAGATTTCTCAATGAGCGACATGAACAGTCAAAGCAGGACCTCAAAGGGCTGGAGGAGACGGTTGTAAGTCATTATTTGCTGTCACGATTCACTCGGCTCCCTTTAAGGCCACTGATCCACTAAATAATCCATAACTGCTTTAATTGCACCACTTACTCTCTCTCTCTCTTCATACTGTAGGCTCGAGAGCTCCACACCCTGCACAACCTCCGCAAGCTTTTTGTGCAAGACCTCACGTCTCGAGTTAGAAAAGTAAGCACACGTTAACCAGGTTGTTAAAAAAAACCAAAAAAAAAAACACCCTATGGCGTCAGTTCTCTACAAGAGTGTGTGTCTCGATCTAGTTTGCAAATTACTTTTCTTTAACTACTGTACTTAATTTTCAGCCATAAAAACGGTCTCTTCTGTTTACAGAGTGCAGGGATGGAGCCTGATCGCACTGGAGGATACATCACCCAGAAACAGAAAATTTCCTTCCTTGAAAACAACCTGGACCAGCTTACAAAGGTCCACAAACAGGTAACAAGCTGCAAGATACGAGGCTGTAAATTAATGATGTAGACGGGAATAAAATTTTTCCTGTCCAGCACCTTTTTAAAATTAGGACAAATGGTCCTGTTTCATTTCGGCTTGCAAGCTTGAGTCGCATTATTCACTGACACAGCACTAAGCCAGAAATGTCAACAGAATATGTAAGGAAGTCTCACAAGACACTAGAAAGGTGTTTCTGCACTGTTAGAACGCACAAACACAAAATGAGCTGAATCAAAGACGTGAAGTAAACAGGAATGTGTCTGCATTCATTACATGGATCCATTATGCATTTACAAAAAAGCCTGTATCTAAGGTAGTGCTATAATGTCAATTTAACAAAAACGTACACTACCGTTCAATAGTTTGGGGTCACTTAGAAATGTGCTTATTTTTGAGGATAAGGCACTTTTTTTCAATGAATATAACATTAAATGAATCAGAAATACACTCTATATGTTGTTAACGTGGTAAACGACAGTTCCAGCTGCAAATGTCTGGTTTTTAATGGAACATGTACATAGGTGTATAGAGGCCCATTTCCAGTGTTCTAATGGTACATAGTGTTTGCTAATCGCATTAGAAGGCTATTGGATGAGTAGAAAACCCTTGAAAACCCTTGTGCAATGATGTTAGCACAGCTGAAAACAGTTTTGCCGGTTCTTTGACGAAAGGGCAAAATGATTATTTTGAATAAAATTAATTATTTCTAATCTCTTCAATGTCTTGACTATATTTTCTATTCATTTTGCAACTCTTTTGATATATAAAAGTGTGACTTTTAATGAACAACTTGGAAAAATGGTATAGGTGACCCCAAACTTTTGAACGGTAGTGTACAGTTACTACAAGAGGCAAGATAACACGTCATCTCTAAGCACAGAAAAACCTCTGCGCTCTACCCAGGTTACATGTGACACACCGGTCTGCATGGTAAACATAATTAATAGGGTATGTTCTCAATTTTTACAATACAGGGAAGAGACAAAGAGTGAGTCAAACTAAAAGGGAGCATGTCGTTTGTCAGTACAAGTAATATTTACACCAAGAGTGATTTCACTCAAATAACTTCACATGAAAGTCTGATTGAATTGACTACAGAGCACCGAGAGGTGATAAACCAAGAAGAAGGCGCTGCCTTCAGGGAGCTGCAGCCACAAATCATAAAACTGCAACTCAGATTTGATAAACACAAATGAATTCATCCTCATGCAGATGTGCCCGAGCACTCTGGGTATTTACCCTCTCTGTAACTGACAACCACTCAATCTCTGAAGCAATCGTGTGCCTGAAAGGATTAGACATGAATATAATCTGCGCATCCTTTTTTAATATCACTGAATGCACTAGAGTCGTCGAGTGAAGTGTTAATGTGCTAAAAGTTCTCCAGCCATACAAATTTACTCGAGCTGAAAAATTGTTGAGAGCTGCAATGCAGCAGTTTGTCAGGCAAAAAAAAAAAAAAAACACAATCCTGTAAGTGGTTGCTGGGAGACTCCTGTCCACCACACGCTGATACTGTGGGGATGGAAGATGAAAGACGAGGTCATAAATCAGCGCAGTCTCAATGTAAAGGCATAAGGTTAACAAAACTTATTTACCTGGAAGTGTTGCCTCCATTTCAGTCACTCAACAATAAGTGAATAATGTCTCGCCTCAGGTGGACCTTTTACATTTTTTGAACATCAGTTTTCCCTGTTCAGTAATTTACTAAACCCTCCAGTTGCTGCATGATCACAAAACTCTCTGTATTTAAAGTTCTGTTTGCCATTTCCACATAAAACAAGAAACTTGATATGTTCAGCATTGCAAAAATCTAGTTTTGTGGACGTTTCATGAATTGTGTTGACCAAGCTTTCCAGTCAACTATTACACAGACGATCCTTTGAAATACTGTAAATGTGTTCTTCTGTGTGTCCCAGCTGGTACGCGACAATGCAGACCTTCGCTGTGAGCTTCCGAAACTGGAGAAACGTCTTCGGTCTACAGCTGAGCGAGTTAAGGCACTGGAGGGTGCACTGAAGGAGGCGAAAGAGGGAGCCATGAAGGACCGCTGCCACTACCAGCAGGAGGTGGAGCGAATCAAGAACGTGATGAGGACCTACAATCCCTTCCGCCGGCCCCATGCTGCACAGATTGGTAATGCGTACACCTCATTCTCAGATTAAACCCTTTGAAAACGAGTCATCTCAGTGGAAGATAATAATCAGATGAAATGATGATAGGCGTCCTCTAATCTATAGGTAGGCTTTAATCCATTTCATCCATCCATTAATATATTTTCTCTTGTTATGACAAAGCGGTTATTGCTATAATCATTCTGTCTCCAACCTTTTTAATTATGTCTAAATGTTTTTAAAACAAAATCATGTTGAAGCTCCAGAGCCCCCTCCTGAGGAATCCTGAGCAGTTACCCCAACACTGACGTCGCCTTTTTATTAAATATGCCACTCTTTGCTCCTCCACTTCCCATTTACTAAGAAGCATTTCTCCTTTAGCTTTAGAATCCATTTGTGTGGGTACTTCTTTATCTTTTTAAGTATAAAACACCACTATTATGAGAAATGCATAGTCATAATCATAGCTGCTAGACTTAATCGGCATTACGTGAACTCATTTTGCAGTGGCTTAAATGTAATAGGCATTCATTTTATATATAAAAGTACATTTGTTATGGATAATAAACCATAGTTTTAACTTAAAAGCTCTCAAATGAATGGAATTTCTAACCAGTATATCTCCATCTCTAATTTTCATCTTCTAATCCTCAGTCCAGTTGTGGCAGCTGATATGTTGATATGATAGTGTTCTGTATATAAATATAAATGTGTATAAATGTGAATCCTCTCTGCGCCACAGTTCTTAATTGTTTGGCATTGAAAAATCCACTGGTGTGAAGCAGCCGTTCTTTTCCATATCTGTGTTGTGATTCCCGCAGGCAACATTCTTATAGTTGGATTTGCCGTCCTTCACTGCTCTGAGATTTCTTTTCTTCCACTTTCCACATCAACATCATTTCATACACACCTGCGTCAGCAGGCAGCTCTCTGATGGAGCTCTGTGTTCCAGCCTGGTTTCTTATAAAGGAATGAAATCCGACACAAACACCACCACCACTGTGGAGCACATAATTATGTTAGAAAACAGATAGAAAGTAAATGAATGTATTTGTTTTCTGTTAAAATAGTTTTTAATGTTACAACTCTCAGCTGGAATGGTTGTGCATGTAGTGATTCCCATGATAAAGAAGCTGAATTGAAGGAAATACATTTGATTAGAAAAGCAATGTAGTGGTTCAGCTAAATGAGACGCGCGTACTGTTGCGAGAAAATTAACTATCGATTAGAGAAGATTGCGAGATTTTTATTTCCGGATTATGATGCTGTGCTGTTTATTAATAGACTCCCAGTGTTGTCGGTGCATGTTGTGCCGTCACAGAGTGTGAAGCAGTACACGGACATGTTCTTGTCTTTTCCTGGATATGTGGCCCAATCAATAAACCAATCGTCTATTACCACTTACAGCCAAGCCAGTGCGTCCTGGCCACTACCCGTCCTGCTCCCCCAACAATCCGTTCTTCATCCGGGGCTACAACGATCACCCCGTTGCCTTCTCCGCTGCTGTTCCCCACAACAGCAACAACCAACAACAAGCAGCTGCTCCTGTTAGTCCTGCAGTGCCAAAGAGTGAGAGCCGTTTACCTGAGGACAACTCCAACCAGAACGTCCCCGTCAAACAGCTGGTCTCGCAAAACGATGACCTGCGCGACAGCAATGCTCAGAAAAACACGTAAGTAAACACATTTACACACGGTTGATCACTTTGTACTGTTCTGTTTATGTAGTAGTCTAACCCTTAGAACACCGTGCATTTTGGCTGCTTTGGTAATGTTTCCATTACTGTATTAAAATGTACAGTAATATACAGTGGTAACAAGAATGTGCAATATAGAGTGTCTTATATACTTTTTTTCAGCACAACCCAGACAATCTAATCAAAAAAACAACACGCCTGAGCAAAAAGTACTCAAATTGTTTAAAATTGGATTGAATTTGTGAAATTTGGAAATACGTCACACTTCAAAGTTCGCTTGGCTCGTTTTTATGAACAAAAATAAAAATAAAAATTGACTTCTGCACAATTATTGCTACTTTATATCACAATTATTGCTACTTTATATCACTACCAAAATGAGTGACATAAAATGAATCTTAATTTGACTAAACAACACATAAGGAGAGGAAAATCTAATTTAAAGCCTGAATATGTGACCTATAAACACAAACACAAACATACACCCAGGATGTCCATGTCAGGTGTTGTGTATTATTCCCTCGGCAAATAACCATGGGAGCACAGATCCGTGCCGCATGAGCACTAACGGTTAACACAAGGAAGTTCACTTCTTTCTGTTGCTTCCACAGCTCTGGAAAAGAGAAAATTGAACCTGTCCTCTTACTCGCTCTTTGTTAGGTCCCTTTCTCCCCCCCCCCCCCCCCCCGTGTTTTTAATAATTTGACCTTTGGCATCGCCCTCTTGTCAGCTGAGATGATCACAACCCTCTGGTGGAGGATAAAGTGGTAGATGATGGATGGATGGACCTTTGGCCATATTTGTTTGATTTGGTTTTATTATTTATTATTAAGTCTCGTATATTATTTACGCATATACACGAGTATCCTGCTATTGATCTGTTTTTGACTTTATTATTTTGTGGTCGAGTGAATGTTTTTAACCGTCCGTTTCTATTTTAGGTCGCTGAATAAACACAGGTGAAGCTTTTGAAAGTGAAAAGCTGCAGCTACGCTTACACCGGTTATTTGTTTGCTTGTTGCTGTTTGCAGACCTCCAGCTGAACCAGCGAGCCAAGCAGACAACAGCACTGCAGAGATGCTTGATTCAGAAAATGGTGAGCTCTGCGCAGATAAAGTCTGTTCAAATAATGAGAAATATCACTATTACAATCAGCAAGAGTGATTTTTTTTTTTTACATATTTTATGGCTATTCCAGTGATTTCCATCAGGCTGTCAAACCAGCCATAATGTTTGAATGTTTTTATATTGTTGGTTGTTAAATGAGTTCACGGTAATTGCCCTTCTGCCACGATAACAGCCTGCTGTTGTTTTTATTTGTCTTCTTTACTTCTGGCTTTCATCTTTGAATAATAAGCTCGGATTAGATACACTGACTGTGATTCTGAACCACCAGTGAATGAAGAAGAGGATTTGGATAAAAAAAACGTCCCTAGATTAGTGGTAGCACAAGCGATTGAGTGTAGATATTCACCAAGAAAAATGCTCCTTTCTGTTGGATGCTGCAGCTCGAGGCTTTTGTGCATCGTCATGTCTTGTGTGTATGTGTGTGTCTGTTCTCATCAGTAGCTCACTGTGGCGAAGATAGATGAGGCTTGCAGTGTCATTACTCAGCCAGACAGATAGAGAACCAGACAGGCAAAGTGCCCAACTCAGCCTCTGACCCAATGGTGACAGTCGTAGACTTGTGTAACAGCGCCACATCTCTTTGATTCTCCAGGAAATATCGATAAAAGTCAGATGCTGTCTCAGAGCCAATGCATCAGTTTTGTGTGACATTACCGGCCTTTTATTACACATCAAATATCACAGATTATCAATCCTGTTTAGTGATCCCTTAAATACAAATCATGAAGATGTTGATGGAAACAAAAGGTGAGGTTTTTGGTGAGAATACTGATAGCTGGCTTTTGGCTTAAATCTCAATAATGGCAGTTTTACAGGAAATACTTCCAAATGATATTTGTAAATACTTGTAATTTTATTGTATCATTATTATTATGTCAGAAAAAGGAAGAGGAGTTCTGGAGTAAGATGGATGAAGTGTTAGTGAGTGTTGGGTAGGTCTGAGGTTAAGGAGATTAATGTGGAAGGACAGATGGTCATGGATTTTGTGAAATATGTATTTCAGGAAGCAAGCATGGGGGATACTATGCAGAAGATGCAATCTGAGGGAGATAAGAGACTGCAACGTGATGCCAGCCGAGAGCATGGCTATGCTTTGGAAACTAAGCAGAGCAAACGAGTGAAGGCAGAGCCACATATTAAATGGTGGAAACTTGAAAAGGGGAAAACGGTTGTGCAAAGTTCAGGTTCTGATCTGGTAGTGAAGACAAAGAAGTTACAATATGACTGGAATTACTGGGGAAAAGTGGTGAGGGATACAGCCAATGAGGTGGGTGGTGTATCTTCTGGACAGAGGAAAGAAGACTAGGAAGCTTGGTGGTGGAATGAGGAAGTACACGATAGTAACCAAAGGAAGAGGATGGACAAAGTGGGACAGCCAGGGAGATGAAAGTAAGCAGGAAGGAAGGAGAGAAGGACATGTATCAATTGACTAGATATAGAGATAGAGATGTTCTAACATAGTGTGTTGAGAAGATGGGAGAAGTATTTTGAGGAGCTGATGAAAGATGGGATTGATATCTAGGTGATCTGTAGTGAGAGCAGGGACAGGTGAGAGAGAGCCTGGAGAGAAGAGGAATGAAATTGTGAAAGTGGATGTATTTAAATGAGAAGTGAGTGCAGGCAGGCAAGAGTGGGCGGAGACGAGTGTCAGGGGTGATGTGTGACAGAAGGATAGCAGCAAAAGTGAAAAAGAAGGCCTACAAGACGGTAGTGAGAGCTGCTATAATGTATGGCTTGGAGACAGAGCAACTGTCTGACAGATAGGAGGCGGAGCTGGATGGATGCTGAGATTTACATTGGGAGCAACCAGGGTAGACAGGATTAGACATTAGCATATTTGAGGGACAGCTGAGGTTGAACGGTTTGGAAATCCAAGTAAGAGAGAGAGACAAGGCTGAGATGGTTTGGTCACAGAGGAGGGATGGTATTTGACAAAGGATGTTGAAGATGTAGCTGGCAGGCAAGAGGAGAGGAGGAAGTCCACAGAGAAGGTGAATGCATGTTGGATGATGGAGGACATGAAGACAGTTGGTGTAACAGAAGAAGACACAAGGGATAGGACGAGATGGAGGCAGAGGATCCGCAGAAAGAACAATTTCAGTAAAAGCTTACAGGAAAGAACAAAACTGATTTACGTCTACATAGCACTGAATACATGCATACAGGTGGATTTCATTGGTCGTAGATTTATTAACAATCCAACCTTATTGACGTGTCTGTTTGTCAATATGCTGTGTCACTTTAAAAGTCATTTGTGAATGAATCCCTGAGAGTTGAGTGAGAACGCAGCCTCTGAGGATTGTCAGAATGCAGCAACAAAACACTTTCAATTCATTAAATTCAATTAACCTTATGAAGCTTTCCACAAATTGTTCTGTAAACCAAGAGCCAGGCACTGCAAGCAGAACCAAGTGCTGTTCTGCTCACTGTGGTCGTAACAGTCTGATCAATAGTGAAGCAGATCAGCAGAGGGTTGTGTTTTGCAAGGATGCAGGGAGCTCTTAGTGCTCGAGTTACTTTTTCTATTATTATTAAGTGTAGTAGAAGTTGTACAAATGAGACAATCTACATCTTAGAAGTGGGGAAGTGGGTTTTGCTTGTTCAGGCATTTTAAAATGACCCATGTTTCAATTTCCCTCCTAAGAAACCTCTTGCAACAAAATCTGTCTGCACAGCTCAGACGTGAAATATGCTATATTCACTTATATATACAAATATACGAGTATACAAATATTTGTATACTCTACTATTATATTATACTATTATATTGGTTGTTTTTACATGAAATGTAATTACTGTACGAGGAGTTTTCATCTGTGACAACTTCGGGACACATTATGCAGCTGCTTGTTCCAATTTGATGAATTTACATTTTTGCTTTTGGCTGTTTAATTTAAGGCCACAGGTATGTGTGTGTTTGTGTATTAGTGTGTGTGTGTGTGTGTGTAGCAAACCCACTTTTCTATCCATGAATGCACACACACCACCAACCCCCCCCTCACTGTGCACCTGCCTGCCTCTTTCTGTTCACAGGAAACACCACTGACATCAATGACAACAGGTAAGAATGGTGCAAAAGTTATGAAACCTGCAAAAAACACTTGCTGCTTTTTGTTGCTGTCTGGACGCAGGCTTTCATGTTGTTATATCGGTGTCGGGCTCAAACCTCCATAGTGCACCATGTGTAGGATTTTTATAGGAGCTACTTTATTTAGGGTTTTCAACGTGTTACAGCTGAATGCCATGATTTATTATCGTCTTTGAAAGTTTTCCTGCAACATTTTAAACATAAACGCAGCAGCCTATTTTCCCTGTAAAGGTATAGTGAAGTGATGGCATTATCCCAGCTTCTCTGTTCTCATTATAGTCCCCGGTACAGCTGCGTGTGCATGTTGTTGCGTGTGCATGACCGTGCATGAGTACCTCTCTGTGAAATTGTTGGCCCCTCTCTGTGTTTATTAAGCGAGATTGGCCGAGTCCAGCAAAGCGCTCAGGTCAAAGCAACCTTCAAGAATTCCCTCCCAACGAAAAAACTACACTTACACCCAATAACCTCTTGCTTCAGTCAAATGGGGGGAAATCTGAAAGGGTACAATCTGCTGTATTCACAGGTCAAATGGCTGTCCTGCAGACACATATTTATCCAATACAATGTGATGTAAGCATGTTATTTATGTTTGCCCATTTACTGTCATGTATTTTGGAGCACTGATATCATACTTGTCACCTGCTCACCACAGTGCTGTTAAAGCAGAAACACTGCAAAATACACCTTTTTTTTTTTAGTATGTCTCACACAGAGGCTCAGGCTGCCAGAAGAGACATTCTTGTGTCCTCAGGGAAACTTAATTCCCTCGTGGTGCCCGTTGCATGTTGAAGCACTGACTTTTTTGCTGAGAACATGAACAGAGGGGTGCAATGAGGGCAACCAAACATTGGTTTGGTCCTAGATGTGTATATCAGTTGGCTGTAAATTCATTGTCAATGCCATGCATAAATAACTGATAGAAGTGTGACTTTTGATTGTCAGTTATATGTAAATAATATGGTAGAGTATGGCACTTTCATCCTACATGCACTGATCTGTGTACTGTCACTGCTTTTCCTTCCACACTGCTGTGTCTTCCTGCTACGTCACTGCCCCCTTGTTGCTGCCGTTGCTACTGCTGCTCCTGCTGCTGCTGGTGATGATGCTGATTCTGCTGCTGTGGCCCCCTGCTATCCTTGTAGCATGTCTCTGAATGTGAATTCTGTGCCCAGAACTGACGTCTGCGACAATCAGGACCCAGCTAAACTGTACAGCCTGCAGCTGGACGCCTCAGCCAGCTAATAGTCCTGAGCAGGTAAGAAGGCACCGGACACAGAGAAAACACTCCCTCCCTCTTAACAAGTTTGTGATTTATAAGCTTCATATGCGAGCACACTCTGGGAATGATTCAATAAGACAATTTCACAGGCAGCTCACAAACGAGTGCACTAAATCTACTCTCAATAGTGCTGAAAAACTGTTCTGCAAAGACGGCTATGAAACTACACTTTTTCTCTCTTGAAAATGTGCCGTCGTCACTCCTTTCATGGTTTGTCAAAAGCACTGCTTACATGCTAACTATCAGATCTCACATACAGTAAATGTGGATACGCTCCTGAGACGCATGGCATTTGTAGCTTGCATGTTTGATAGCACAACATCATGTGCAGAACTGAACTGAAGAAGTGGACATTTGCATTATTTGTGTTCATTGTCTTCAGTCTTTTAGCGAACAGAAAAAAGGGCTATGTTTACAGGTTAAGGTGGATATACTGAGTCAGGAGCCGGCCGTGAACAATGAAACATTATTACGACTTCAGAGGCTGTCTGGGTTTTGGCTCTCTGATGATCTGGTAGTTTGCAGCTGTAAACCTGCCTGCAGCCAGGATGAACACTTACACTCAATTTTTCCTTTACAAAAATACCCAGAAAGAAGGGATATTTGCTTCTGTATCAGATTGGGGTGGCTAAAATCTAAAAAAATCTAGGCTAAATATAAAACCTCCAAATGTGACAACGAGCCTTTTAAGCTCCAAGAGTCGTCATACAGTTTTTCTGCAGTGCAAATATGAGTTTTGCACAGTGCCGCTGCTGAATTTAAAATTTTTATGAAATCTAAATTTGGACCCGGAGTGCTCCGTGCACTTCCCAAACACGGCTAACTCCCAGTGTAGACACCAGAAATAAAATGACTTGAGACACGTTCCTTCTGGCAATGCTCGTATGACTCACCGGCTGCTGCTGTCACTTTTTCTCTGCCCCTGTTTCTTTCAAAAGTATCCGACTTGTCTGTTGGTTTCTAACTTTCTGTTTCTGTGTCTCTGTTTCTCTTTCTCTCTGCAGGCAGATATTTTTCTAAGTCTTCTTGTGTAAATCTGCATGCAGCTAATCCACTCCTCTCCCTCCTGTACCATCCTCACCTGCACCTATAAAAAACACACCTCTGTCTCTCTCATCTCCCCCTTTTGCTCTCTTGGTTTGCTCCCTGGCAAGCACTGCATTGCAAAAAAACCTGGCAGCTCACACCCATATCGCTGCTGCACCCTCCACTACATCACCTGGACTACAAAGAAATGGCAAATTATTGAAAGGTGGGGAAGAGACGGTGCTATGAGTGCTGTTTTCAGAGCGGACACCAAACTAGTACATTAAAACAGAAATTGATCATTACTATAATTATTCAACCCAAGTATGGATCAGCGTGTGTTAAACATGAATAGTGTGGACTTTAGCCTCCCTTTATTAATATTTATATGTTTGACTGTGCATGTTGATGTTGGTCTTCAGATTTTCTTGGAAAAATACATGAGAAAAAGGGAACAAGATAGTAAATCAAACATTTCAGTCGAAACACCAGTGCAAACGAGTCAGAAACCTAGTCATGTTTCTTTAAAGAATGAACAATATTCTGCATGTTTGATATTGTCAGCTCATTCCATTATAAAAGCAAACACAACTGGAAAGAGCACATAGTAAAAATGCCATATCCTGCAGTGTTAAAGGAAAAAGAAAAGAAATCCTGTATCCACCCACTTAATTGAATTCAAATTCAAAATGTATTGGGTCATTAGATTTTCCTTAAGCCAGGCCCTGCACAACATTTCTTTGGGAACAGTTCAGTAGTTTTTGAGTAGTCCTGCTAAGACACAGACAGACAGACTTACTCCCTTTAAAGGTCATTCTGTTATATCATTTGACTGCAAACCTGTCTGTGGCTCTCGGCCACAAGCCTGTGTGTTTGTACTGAGGACATAAATATTTAATAGCAGGCCAAGAATTTATTGTTTCCTTAAAAAAAAAAAAAAAAGAAGGAAAGTATTTGGATGGCAGCAAACATTACTCAAACTGGAGTAAATATAGCCTTTGTGAGGGTAAGGATGCAAACTTAAGTGAGCTTTCACAGGGTGAGCATATGTGGCTATATGGGACTGTCATGAGGAAACATGCTGTTCAGTGTAAGGATGTGGTCCATCTCTGTGTGATAACAGTCTCTGGACACGTGTAAACAACAAAAACAAACCTCATACCATTTCACACTTTTCCTCATCAGGACCTTTTCTGAATTGGATTCATTGCTCAAAAATGAAATTCTGAAACATCCAAAGGTCAAGGCCAGTTGCTACAGCATGTTGTACATTTGTTTGAAATCATATGGAAAGAAAAGTATCTGAACAAGTGAACAAAAAGAACATTTGTAAGAGAAATGAATGGTTGTAAAGCAACTCTCAGATTATCGCTAAAAACTGCCTGAAGGGTAATTTCAAGCAAAAGCATGGCAGTTAAAAAAAATAAAATAAAAAAGGGTACGTGTAGCAACTATTTTTATACTGCTAGTTTGAAAGAAAAACAAATGATTTATCGTTATTTATTTATTTACTTTAGCAGTTAATGTGGAGCATTTGTGTTTGTTCAGGTGTGTAAATGTGTTTGTGTGTCGTATTGTAAGGATGTCGGATCTTTTATTGTTCTGCTGCTGTCAATGAATGAAAATTAATTAGTTGGGGGGGGGGGGGGGTTGAGTTATTACGCAGCTCCTCGTGAGCCGCCTCAGACTGAAACCAAAGCCCCTGATTAGAGTGAATCATTTAAAGATGATCCATAATGAGTCATGAGCTTTTGTTGGACAACGAGGGTTATTGTAGGTTATCAGCAGGTAATTCAGCTTTGACACTGACACACACACACACACACACACTCGGGTGTAGCACCTCACCCACCAGTGAAGTGACCATTGACCCCAAACCACAGTTATATTAGTGCAGTATTAGAGCTGACACACTCTCTCTGTCAACCTCCTGATCGACTAGTCACGATGAGATAATGAAGAAGTGACAATGAAGGGATGAGGTTTTTGTGTGTGTGTGTGTGTGTGTGAGTCTATCTGTCTATTGGCGTGTTTTTCCACCGGCTCGCCACGGTTAAGTTGCGTTTACCACTACCATAGTAACCTGGTACCACCTGTACGCATAGTATAGGTACTATACGCGAGTACCGTCACAGGACGAGACGTCAGACGTCAATTCTCAGAGAAGTCTGGGAATTTGAGTCTGGAAAAGTATGGAATTTTGAAATGGAAAATGTGTAGGAACTCTGAATTACCTGAAAATGTCTAAAATCTATATTTAACAGAGGAGTCTTGTTTTCTGTACTCCGATCATGGAGGACGTACTGAACAAATAGTTTTAATTAACTGATTCTAATGATTCAGTTACACTGAAAACGCATTGACGAAAACCAAGTCACCGCAGTTTCATGCAGCCGTGCAGTGATGACTCGGCCCACATTGAGTAGGTACTATTTTTTTGTCGTGGAAAAGCAACCTAAACCGTGCCGTGTCGAGTTGAGACGAGCTGGGACCATAGTGGAAAAGGGCCATTAGTCACAAATCTACCAGAAACCCTTTTGTACAGACCAGTTGAAGCACTAGATAACAACTAGCAAATGACGTCTAAATATTTACTTGACATCTACTAAATACAGGGAAGAAGCACAAAAGGGAAGATATAGTTATATAATATATATATATATATATATATCAGGGGACCAAGATGTGTAGCCTAAATTCAACAATATGGATGAAAGAAAAACATATGATAAACTTGATGAAGTTAAGATTGTGCACATTTACCTGAAAGAGGGGTAAAGTATAATTCACCCCGCTGCACTTTATAGTGTATGTAACATTTCATACTATGCTCCGAAAGTATATTTTATACAGTTTTATTCCATATCACCATGAATCCAGGATGTTGTGGTGAATTGAAGCAAAAGATTAAATCAGATGCAGTATCATGGAAATTATTTGTTTCTATATTTTATATGAAATATTATCTATTAGTAAATATGATCATTTAAAATTTAGTTTTCTAAAATGGTTTCTCCCTTCCCCTTCGTTTGTTAAAGTGACTTCGTGTTGATCTGTGTGTTCGATGTTGAAGTACAGGGTGGAGTTGATGCAGTACTCTGTGTTCTGTTATACGGAGGTTTATTAAAAATACGTTGTGCACTTTATCATATTATTTCTTTCTGAACACTTTTCCTCCTTTTGTTCTGCTTCGTTTCTTTTTCTCCGAGTATTGCAGCGGTCTAATTTCCAAGAGGGTAAAAAAAAGAAAAGAAAAGTATCTGAACAGTAGAAGACTGTATTTACTGTGTTTAAATAATGCATAGAAACAATGACTTGAATGTAAATGCGTTTATTTTGTTTCCGTCTTTGCAGCTTTTCTCCTCACATGCATTATGGTTGTACACTGAGCTGTAAATGTTTGAACGACTCGAGTGTGGATTTTATTTTCCCATATTTCTGTTGACTGTTTGTCTTTCGGTAATTGTAACCAATCTAAGAAAAAAAAAAAAGATATATATATATATGACGAGGTCAGTGACCTGTGACGCTGTACCCTACGTATACAGGAAGTAGAACTATATGACGAGAATGACTGAGTGGTTTAAAAACGACAGCGGCACCATGTCTGTGTTTGTATGTACGTATGTTGGTCGGTTTCCAGTGCGTGATCTAGTGCATGCAGTTCTCTCCTGTAGCTGCTGAGAAACAGTGCTGTTATAGGGAACTTTCAATAAAGATGAAACTGTGTACATATCATTACTACACCGTCTTAAATCTCTTTTTAGCCTTTTATTTTTCTGCTTCTGTATAGAAAAGCATATCTACGCTGACAGAAACTTTCCCCGCTGATATAAAAGCAGCTGTAAAAAATCAGCTGTAACACGTGTGATTTATCTCGGTGTCATCTCAGGACAAAACTAATCAGCAGCAGGAAAAAAGTAAATTAAAAAAAATGCTGCACTTCAAAATGTCACCTTGACTCATGGTTAAGTTGAGTGCACAGTAAAAACAAAGGCATCTATATTAATGCTGTACTGAATCTCACCGTCTCACTTGTGGCTGATTTATTCCCTCCTCCTCCTCCTTACGATAATTCAGAGCACACAACATAATAATAATAATATCATAGCAGAACATAAAGGAAAAACATGGATTTCAAAATAAAAGCACACATTGTTTTACTGAGAATATCCTCATTGTGCAAAGTAGATGTTTTTTGTTGTTGTTAAATAATGCATGCACAGTCCGTATAGGTTTATGTTGTTTGTGTGAAGTAAGAACACTAAAACCCACCAAATTCTCCTAATGTTTTTAATATTTCACAACTTGATGTACGATTGTAAAACAGGGACGGAATGTTTGTTGCAATTATTGGCTCAGGGTTAAAAAACTGGGACTGTAAACTATGCGATTGCACAACACAATATTTGTTTGGTTTCATGGAGCACAAATGATATCAACCTGAACTCTATAGTGTCTATGACTAGTTTCATACTTTATGTTTAATTTCCAGGAAGGTAGGAAGTACATCTATCCCCTCGGGATCTATAAATATGCAAATTATATCCATTTAAAAACTTTTAACTGCAGCACACAAGATGTCTTCTTCAATTCATTATTGCTAAAGCTTTTCTTAGTGCTCTGGTCTGGAGTTGTGTAAGCTTACAATCCTGTGGGGAGCGATTGCTTTACAATCTAACTTGTGATGCTGTAAAAAAAAAAATTCTTTGCATGTCACAAAAATAACGTGACAGAAAAGTTGTGTTATTAATTTAAAATTAACAGTCCTTTTTTCGTATCAAGATAAGTATCAATAAGAAAGGAACATATTTGAGTGGTGTTGCAGGGGTTGGAAATCGAAATCACTGCCAATGTACAGTATATTTTTAAGTGGTCAAAGGTGAACTGGGGTTGGACACCTGAGGGTTTGGCGTGTCAGCCAATAGGACAAGGTTCAAAAAAGCAGCGAGAGAGGGAAGGAGAGAGGACAGCAGACAAAATAGACTGTGCTTAAAAACTGCTACAGCAGTTGTCTCAGTTCAGAATCAAGGACTGAAACGACATCTCGCCCTGAGGACCAGTGACCGAGCCTGAGGCAGGAAGACGACGTGAGTACAGAAACAAACACAACACAATGGCATTGATTTACACATCTGTCATCTGTCACTTTTATTAGGATTTCATCAAATGTGTATAATTTGTAGTTTTAAAAACCAAGTAGTGGGTAAATTCATTATGACTCATGACTGACTTAGTAAAAATGTCTAACAATAACAGTTTTCTGGTCACTTTAAATGTGAGTTCTGAGTGAAATGTGGGATTCAATCACTTGAGGTTAGTCAGTGACACAGTCTGTTAACGAAAATATTGATTTGTTCCTCTAAAAAGATACGTCAGTCACTTGGAAATACTGTAGGGACTCTGAGGAGGTCCTACATGATTATATATCCTGTCTCATCTGATTAGAGGATCTCAGATTATGTGCCGTGCTCCCTCTTTGGACTCTCTATTAAGATATTTTAAGTTGGAGCTAATATGACGGCTATAGCTAAATGTATCAAATAAAATGCCCATCATCAACATCACAATGAAGTTTGGTTTACAGTAGAACACGGATCTGCAACCATTTTTGTCCGCTCTCCACCCAAATAAAAGGAATGTGGAGCCACAAAATTTTTTTTTGTTTTTAATAGAGATCTATTATAATATATAGATTTGTTGCATCCATGAAATTTAAGAACTACAAAAAGAAAACTGTTGACATTTCATTGCTATTTTTACCCAACCTTTTATACGGTGGAGAAAAACACCTAGTCCTTCCATTGTTTGTGGCAAATTAATGAAATTAAAATGAATCCACTTTCAAATAAACAAAGCAATATTTGGATTGTGTGTAGTTCAGGCTTGAGACCTGCCAAAGATGGAGAGGTCTTTATGTGTACTTCTTCATGTACATATTACTGCATTTAAGTTTGTTAAGGCCTTTTAGTACTGCGTTTGCCGTTGACATTGGATGTGATGCACAAAATATTAAAACACTTGGCTAAAACAGCCACGTCTGGCTCAAGAGCTGCAGGTTGCAGATCCCTGGTTTAAGAGGGAACCTTTTAAGAAAATGATGCTATCAAGTTATCAGTGATCCAGGCCTAATACTCAGTATTTCCATTTTAAACAATAATATCCACATTGTGTTGTAGAAAATAGAAATCAAGCGTGAGTTTACTGTAGTTCAGTTGCCTACATCAACTCTCCTGATCTGGATGACTTCACAGTCTCTTACTCTGCAAAGAATCGTTACGTAATGACTCATCCGTTTCAAAACATGTTTTTCCTAATCTCCCCCCCTCCCCCCCCCCCCCCACCATCACGTCATACATTATCTGCATGTCCGTTCAAAGCTCATCTATCTATCTGCAATTTGACATTTTCTGCACATGAGTGACTGAACATGGAGCATGGATTAGAAAATGAGGTCACTCCGTGTCTTCACTATAACACTCGGTCAATCTCTCTGTCACACTTCTGTCTTATCTCAAAAAACCAAGTGAACTTCCACTGGAGACTCATTGTTTACATTTGTCTTGACCTAAAATAACCACTGATTACACCACTGGAGGTAACCACAGTTCAAACCCCACTGACACACACACACACACACACACAGTACATGATCACGCTTTCAGACAGTGCTGTGTGAAAGACGGCACTTTCCCAATTTGGGATTCATGTGAGTAATCTCACCTCCCGTACTTTGCTGCTCGTCAGGAATACTAATTTTTTAATAGTGTGAGGCAAGCTGCCAGCAATGAGCCCAGTGACCTGATGTGTAATCTCTTAATTTATAGTTCCTGGCTGGAAATCATCAAACCTCAACAAAGGGTAAATTTGTAATGAATCACACAGAGGAAAAGATTGTTGGAACTTACAAGCATATGTTGCACTAAGTTTTTTTTTAATATTAAGCCTTAGAACACAGAGCATTTAGGCTGCTTTTTTCCATTACTATGTTAAAATGTGTTTACAGAGGCTGTAAGAATGTGCAGGATAGTGTCGTATATCCTTTGTTCAGCACAACCTATAGCCAATCTGATGAAAAAGATTTTTTTTAAATTTTCACCAACTATATAAACACACCTGTCCGGGCCCCCCGAAAGTGACATGATAAAAAAAATGACAAAAAAAAAAATTGAAATCTCGAGTTTGAAAGTCGAGATCTCGAGTTTCCCAAAAAATTTTGGATTTTTTTTTTCATTTTTTGAAATCTTGATTTTTTTTTTGGAAACTCGAGATCTCGACTTTCAAACTGGAGATTTTTTAAAAATTTAGATAAAAAATTTATTAAAAATTTGCCTTTTTTTTCATAATTTTTGGGAAACTCAAGTTATTTATTTATTTATTTATTTTTTTGTCATGTCACCTCGGGGGCTCCGTACACCTGAATACAAAGTACAATTTAGTTTTTTTATTTCTTTTTTAAATCGGATTGAATTTGTGAAAATTGGAAATAAGTCCAAATTTGCTTGGCTCATTTTAATGAACAAAAATTAAAGAAAAACATTTCTTCACAATTACCTCTTCTCCTGGTTTAAAAACAATATATTCGATTGCATGTGGCCCCAAACATTTGATATCAGTTATTAGTCTTAACATACAGGACATGAGCTACCTGTATATATGAAGCCAAATTGCTAGGTTTTTTTCTTTTTCCACATCTTTCTCATCAGGTGGCTCCAGATGAAATGTATTTTTTTTACTTTGATATGCACATGATCTTTCACCCATCGTCCCAGTTAATTATACTGTGTGTTCCAGTGGTAACCATGACGACCACGGAGACGAGTAAGGGACCGTGGCGCCGCAACGTTAATGCCCGTCAGTCAGATGACCCCTCCAGTCATGGTACAGTCTATAATTTTGGTATTTTGACAAGTTTTTCATGTAATTATCTACAGATTGAAAAGAATAAAAACTTAATATTAACTAATCTTTTCATCTGTGTTAAAAAATTACATAATTTTGAGGCCTTTAATAAACTTAAAGCCCTTAAACTAAATTGTGTGTTGGCTAAGCTGAAATACTTCAGCTGCAGAAATATGACCACAGGGTGTGATGAACCTTAAGCTTATTTTTTTGTTTGGTAGTTTGTTTGGTAGTTCAGATGCAATATTATATATATATATATATATATATATATATACGTATATATAAAGCTGTATTTTCTCTGCAGTTGGGAGTCAGGCTGAGGCACAGGAGGAAGATCTGAGACAGTGGCAGAAACACGCACAGGTATTCATTTCCCACAGCCACTCTGTCTCCCTTATTTTAATGATGAGAAAAATAAAAATGTTAAGACGGCGCAGAGCAAACTGAATTCAGTATAATGTGCGTATGTGTAACGCAATAAGTCCCTAAGGTGTTGAACAAAAACTAATATCTTAAATGTGATTTTCCTCTTGCAGAAGTTGAAGGTAAAAGTCCTGGAGCAGGTTCAGGATCAGCTCAGTGATGTTCTTGACAAAGTTCTGACTGAGTCCATTCAGCCCTTCACCAACATTCAGCCGGCTGCGAATGGAAATGTGGCAAAAAGGTGAGGATGTGTCTGCTAGATACTCGATTTAACCACATCTCCTTGACTGTGCAGCATGTTTGTTAGAGGTTTTTTTCTTCTTCTTGTTTTGTTTCAGATCTCAGAAAATGGATGATGGCAAAGTGTTTATGGAGAGGCCATCACTGCTGGAGTAAGTGCAACAGACTGACTGACAATTTATTTCCTATTCAGAGTACTGAATATGACCTACGGGAGAGGATAAGGGCCACACAGGAAAAATAATATTTAAGTTCTAACTTTAAACTCAGAATTCTGACTTTATTCTCAGAATTCTGTGTTCAAAATCAGAAATGTAGGGTTTTAACATCAGAATTCCGAGTCTTAAAGTCAAAATGATGAGCTTAAACTCAGAATTCTGACTTTAAAGGGACACTGTGTAGTATTTATGGGTTTATATAACCCAAAATCCACTTTTTTATACATATTATGTGCTCCTGCATTGTCTAGTTGCTGTATAATAGTTTTTGTTTCATTTTCGTAGTGTTTCAAAAAGTCATGTAAAATAACATGGTCGAGGGCCGCGGTTGCATTGCCACTGTTAGCAGCGAGACGCCATGTTTCTACCGGAGCCTGTAAGGACAAACGCGAGAGAACAAATCAAGCGTCTCTTTACTTGTAGCGGAAGTCCCGCCTCCTCTCTCTCCGCTTAGTCTGCTAAGGCCGCGGTAGCTCGCCCTCTCCCTCGCCTCACGAACCTCATCTGCTGACACGGAGAAAGACGACAAGGACGACATTTGACCAGCTGAGGACACCGTAGCGCTCAGGGAAGGGAGGGGGTGAGCAGAGCAGCAGGTCTTTGTTGTAAATTTCAGCCTCTCCTCTAGATGGCACTATAAACTACTTATTTCACCTTTAAAACTCAGAATTCCAATATTTAAAGTCAGAAATTCTGAGTTTAAACTCAGAATTTTAACTTTAAAACTCGGAATTCTGACGTTAAACCCAACATTTCTGAGAAACACAGAATTCTGCGAATAGTCAGAAATCTGAGTTTAAAGTCCGGACTCCTGTGTGGCCCTAATCCTCTTCGTATATAACCACCTGTTTTCATAGAATGTTTTAAATAAAAATACAAATAATAATAATAATAATAAAAGACTGCATTGATGTCAGGGAATGTCAAATTTACAACCACAAACCCACATTATACACAGCATTTTTTGAAAATAAATGTGTTTTCTATTGATTACCCTTACCAAATAACAGACTGAGATGTACACATGGACATTATAGATATATGTAGAATACAGCGACATTTATGTGTTTTTAATGACAGTATTTCATATTTCCTTCTCTGTGTCCTCCTGTCCATCAGTGAACTCTTTGAGATCAATCACATCCGAACCATCTACCACATGTTCATCGCCGTGCTGCTCATCTTCTGCCTGAGTACGCTGGCTGTCGACTACATTGACCAGGGCAGGTGGGTCACATGTTGGTAAACTAACTAACTAACTCTGAAATTAATCCAAAAGGAAATCTTTTTTTTTTTTTTTATCCTGAAGCTTTATTTTTTTTTTCACAAACCTCTGACTCGCTTCAATCACCTGCCCCACTGCTCTGCTCTTCTGGTAGTTGATTGTGCCGTCAATCCCTCGGAGTATTTCTGCTGCTGCTGCTGCTGTTGCCTCGGGCGGCACAGTCGTGATTTGGTTGCACTGCGAGATAAATTTTTATGCACCTCACATTAGCACGTGGCAGCAGACAAGGCAGACAACTCTGGTGTATGCAAAGGATTTGAATGAATTCCCCCGCCTCAGTTAACACTGATTTTGATATGGTAAACCAATCGGGTGAAAAATAACATCCCCTGAATGTAGTCGTGTGTTGAATTTTAAAAAATCTTGCTGCAAAGAGAGGGTATTTCTATTTTATTATTATCATCATCAGAGGGGTCTTTTCAGCATTTAATGGTCATTCATGCTTTAATATCATATCGTCGCCCAGTTTAAAACTAAAATATTGTATCACCCTGATGACACTGACAACCTGTTATTTTCCTGCTCCTTATAACTTAGTTATTATCACCAGTGTCAGCATTGAAACGTACTTGCTGATAGTATAAAGCTCACTCGTCTCCCTTTTCTCCCAAATCCCAGGTTGGTCTTGGAGTTTGACCTACTTTTCTTTGCCTTTGGGAAGCTGGGCACAGTCATCCAGGCCTGGGTTGTGATGTTTGTCTACACTCTGCTCGTTCCCTATTACTCCCTGGTGTTTTGGGGATCAGTCTACCACGTCTTCCCCTCCAAGCTGGGCCTCTCACTGGGGACAGGCTTGATCTTGTCTGCCGCACAGACCTGCGTTCTCGGACTGTTACCGATCTACGTGGTTGTCAACCACGAGCTGCCGCCAGCCTCGCGGTTCATTGTGATACTAGAGCAGGTCAGTGTGTGTATGTGAGTGTGTACTTGAATCTCTTACCTCTTTAGGACATTTTTTCTGGCATACACCCTGAACATGTCAGGATCATTAGTCCTCATGGAGACCAAAACCTGGTCCCATTTAGACAGAAGCTCATTTCTGGAGGAAGTGGTTTAAGTTAAGGTTAGGGTTTGGCATTATCTGGATATAGTTAACCCTTAGAACATATAGAATTGTGGCTGCTTTTTTCCATTACTATGTTAAAACATATACATAGAGAGACAATAAGAATGTGCAATATAGAGCATCTTATCTTATATCCTTTTTTTCAACTCATTTTCACCAACTATATAAACACATCTGAGCAAAAAGTACTCAAAATGTTTAAACACACAGTTGAAAGTTCCCTTGGCTCATTTTTATGAACAAAAAGACCAGGATGTCCATATAAGGAGATGTGTATTATTCCCACGGCAATTTACCATGGGTGCAGCCAAACTGCTTTGGTTAGGCTACCCAAGGGAATAGGAGTCAATGCATGTGTTTGTGTCAGTTGCTTAAACACATAAACAAAAGCAGGTACATCAGTAGAACAGTAAACATGCCAACAGACAAAAACTAGATCACACTTGCCATTTTATGAAACTCTTGGCAAACTGTCACCGTCTAAATGTCATTTTCTGTGACTCATTGATCCTGACATGCCTTGATACAGCATTGTATATTCAGTTCTAGAGCAGAGTCGCACAACAAAACCACTTTCATTCTGCCTGACAATTTCTCATGTGCATACACTACATTTGTGGCAGTATTATATATTTATTAGGCTTGATTTAGCAAAGGCTAACATCAGGTTTCCCAGGGTGAGGCAGCAGAGCCGAGCTTGGGTCAGGTTGTTCAATGATTTAAAGGTTCCTTAAATTTCAAAAAAAAAAAGTGTCACATTTTTTATTCCACTCCTGCAGTGTGTTTTTATCGCATACAGGATTTTATTGCAACGTGAACAGCTGCTCAGAACCCAAGCTGATAAATTCTTACTAGGAATGACATAATAATGCAATTAAAAATATAATTAATAGTAGATAAATTTACATTAATTGCTACTCCAAAATTATAAAAGCAGCTCTGCCACCAGCAGGAGAACTGTGATAAGAAGAGCCTGCTGGTCAGTGATGGCGGCCTTCCAACTGGAATCCACTAAAAAAGACAGTGGTGCCGCCGTGCTGGAAAACCCTCTTCATCCTCTTTATTACACCAGCCCTGGCCTCACAAACCCATTTAAAGGGACACTGTGTAGTATTTATGGGTTTATATAACCCAAAATCCACTTTTGTATACATATTATGTGCTCCTGCATTGTCTAGTCGCTGTATAATATTCTTTGTTTCATTTTCGTAGTGTTTCAAAAAGTCATGTAAAATAACATGGTCGCGGGCCGCTACTGCATTGCCACGACGCCATGTTTCTACGGGAGCCTATATAGGCAAACGCGAGAGAACAAATCAAGCGTCGCTTTACTTGTAGCGGAAGTCCCGCCTCCTCTCTCTCCGCTTCGTCTGCTACGGCCGCGGTAGCTCGCCCTCTCCCTCACCTCACGAACCTCATCTGCTGACACGGAGAAAGACGACGAGGACGACATTTGACCGGCTGAGGACACCGTAGCGCTCAGGGAAGGGAGGGGGTGAGCAGAGGAGCAGTTCTTTGTTGTAAATTTCAGCCTCTCCTCTAGATGTCACTATAAACTACTTACTTCACCTTTAAGTTCGAAGATAATGAAAGTGAGGTAATCTCCCTTGCTTTGATGCTTTTGGAAAACTTAAGACCTGAATCCTTACCTGACATGGTACCATGCAGTGTCTTTGTTTATTCTGAAGCTGCACAAACGACTTTAAACCACTCAGCTGTGCAAATGGAAGAAGTGTTTTCCCGCTATTTGCAGATTGATGACGCGTCACGGCCTAAACTGCGGTTTGTGAAAGGCTACAATGATGTGTTTCAGAGCTACACGGGAGAAATGATTGCACAAATATGTAATATATTGTTTGGTCAATGTGTACTAAACCTGAAGTGAGAATGAGGCCATAATGATGTCGACTGTCCTCTTCAGGCACCCGTGCCCCGTGAACGTAATGGAGACAGACGACGCAGTAACTAATATTACCGATACATCATTGTCTTACTTCAAATCTATCTGTATCAATTTCCCTACAGATTCGATTCCTGATGAAGAGCTACTCCTTCATCAGAGAAACTGCTCCTGCTATAATGAAGAATACGCCAAAGGAAGGTACTGTATTGTGTTGATGTAGGGTGCATTTGCTCCTTGGGCTGTATCATTACTCATAATGGCACCTGAGAAAATGACTAAAACAGATCTCAGCAGGTCGCCATCTAATGATTTATGCTGAAGTGAAACTAACCTTGAATACACATATACAGAACACATAAACAACCGGGAGAGTGTGTACATAGCAGTAGCTCAGTGAGCGTCTGTTTTAAAAGTCTATTAATGAGAGATAAATCTGCGAAACACGGGGCATAAAACCAATAGTCAGGAATATGAATATGAACTCACTGCAGAGAAGAAAATACAAACTTCACAGTTTGACTCGGTTTATACGGGGTTATAAAAGGAAACTGCAAAATATCAACGTGAGTTTTGTATCATATTCACGTTTCTATTGTCACCAATAACCTTTCATACGTTTTAAATGACAGCAAGAGTGGGAAAACGAGACTGAAGTACAGCAAAATCAGTCAGGGAAATATATTATAAACATTAGAGAAGATCATTTGGCTTAATGGCTTAGCGATTTGGCAATAAACCCAAATCAGTTAACTTCAAAGACAGTAATTAGTTGGCAAATTTCTCCATTTAGGCACAGAATTGCTTTGCAATTCACCAATGAAATGTTAATTGCTGCTATATTAGCAGCAAGTGGCACACGTACATTTTCACCTCAGAGCAATTTTAGCTCTTTTTAATCAACTGAAGGAAAACTTGTCACTCGGAATTCCCTTTGCCAGATTTTTGAAAAATTGATTTCTTCTACTTTGATGGTCATTCTTACTTTAGTGTCTTTGTTTTTTTTTTTGCAGGAGAAGATCCAAAATTCCCAACGTTATCAAGTTACCTGTACTTCCTCTTCTGTCCTACACTCATCTACAGGGAGTCGTATCCCCGGTGAGACAAAACAGAGGTTTCCTCAACAAATGTAATATTAATGCCTGTTAAAGCTGCAGTCAGTTTATGTCTTTATTACCATTCCCTTCAATCTATCTATCTAGTTAGCTTGCGAGCTACCAAGCTGTCTGTCTGTCTGTCTGTCTGTCTGTCTGTCTGTCTGTCTGTCTGTCTGTCTGTCTGTCTGTCTGTCTGTCTATCTATCTATCTATCTATCTATCTATCTATCTATCTATCTATCTATCTATCTATCTATCTATCTATCTATCTATCTATCTATCTATCTATCTATCTATCTATCTATCTATGGGGAACATAGGTACGGTCCCTTTCTAATCTCTATGTTTGAAAAATGCATCTTGTCTGTGTGGAATAAGAACAGCTGCTGTCATTAAGCAACATGACATATAACATAAATAACTGTCTGATGTTGCTCCACTGGAATCACATTCACATACTCGTCTTTTCTTCTTCCCAGAAACACCCACATAAGATGGAATTATGTTGGTTCCACTCTCGCCATGGTAAACTTTGATACTTTTACTGTCATACTGAGCTGGATTAAGTAATAAAATCATAAAATACATGTGGTTAATAGCTTTAATATTTATTTAGACTACTTTATAAGCCTTTATTTCTTTTGTAAGGTATGACGTGTAAATGCTGTAACATTGTTGATGATGATCTCTTTGTAGATCTTTGGCTGCCTGTTTTACGGCCACTTCATCCTCGTGCGCCTCTGTGTGCCCGTCTTCAGATCTGAGACCAACCAGACGTTCACTATTCGGACAATGGTTCTTGCCGTTTTCCACTCAATATTACCAGGTATATTGTGCTTTTCAATCAGCTCCAAACGCCCACGAAAGGAAGCTGTTTTTGTAGTGGAAGTGGATTTTCCAGGCATGTAGCAGAACGTCAGACGTGAGTGATGGTGGTGATACAATTTATGACGTCGTTATGCAATCCTGTAATCAGATGCAGGTTATTTAAAGACATGTTTTATTACCCTCTTTTAGTGAATAGCTTTTCAAGTAAGTGCTGCTACAAAAGCTTCAGTGTTCAGTTACAACTCTTATGTGAAAGCAGGGAGCAATGCCACAAGTAAAAGAGTATTTACACCCGCTCTGTTTGTGTGTTTCTCAGGTATTATGCTCCTTCTGTTGTGTTTCTTTGCCTTTCTGCACTGCTGGCTCAACCTCTTCGGGGAGCTGCTGCGTTTCGCCGACAGAATGTTCTACAAGGTGCGTATGGTGTGGTTGATGTGTGTCCTCCGAGGATTCACAATCATTAATGACACGGTGATAAAGAAGCCCCGTGCTCTCATCTGTCTTTAATAATCGTTAACACGTTTTAATCATGCTCTTTTTGCACTTTTTTGGAGTTATTTGACTGGTGAGCAAATGGAATGTCGCCAAAGTTCACTCTGCTTTCAAAAATCAAATAATACATCCATCCAGTGTCAACATGGCAAATATTGCATCATGTAATTTCTTTTATCAACATAGGTCATGAAAATACTTTATTTATTTTAACATAATATTTTAATTATTTTGATCCATACACGTTATTATATAATTATTTTTTATATATAAATTTGCAGGACTGGTGGAACTCTACATCCTTTGCCAACTATTACCGTACCTGGAATGTGGTGGTTCATGACTGGCTGTATTACTACGGATACAGAGACTTCCTGTTGGTAAGTCCTGTCACGGAAAAAGTGATGTATGGATTTTTATTTTTCACACTTACATGTCACATTATGAACCGCGTCCTCGTCCTGAAATCCCAGTGACCCCTGGAGCTCTGATGTGTTCTGTTCTCTGATCCCTGCAGCTGTCAAAGAGGAAATTCCGAGCAGCTGGCATGCTTTCAGTGTTCATTGTCTCCGCCGTCGTCCATGAGTACGCCTTGGCCATGGGTTTGGGATTCTTCTACCCCGTCATGTTCTGCCTCTTTGCAGTATTTGGAGGTGAAGCATTGACTCAGTACAACCAATGTTCACTTTAATATGAACAGAGATGTTTAAAGGAACATGATGTACATGTTACTGTCCATACTCTGCTGCACTGTGCTCTCAATCTTCTCTGTTTGTTTTGTTTGTTTTTGTTTCGTTAAACGCTCTCCCAGTCTGACCCACTGTCCCCTCACATAGACGTAACACAAACACAGAGTTAATGTTCAACTCCTCACAGATAAATACATGTTCTCATTGTTGCTCCCAGTGGTGTTCAACTTCACCATGAACGACAAGCGTCAGAGCCCCGTGTTCAACGTCATCATGTGGGCGTGTCTCTTCCTCGGCCAGGGCGTGCAGGTGTGTCTGTACTGTCAGGAGTGGTACGCTCAAATACACTGTCCACGGGAAGAGGTACGTGTCTGTCTACTCGCCTTACATGAGTGAGTGCATTATCTGCTGCGTGTACTGTAAAAAATGTACTCAAAATGTGTAAAATCGGATTGAATTTGTGTAATTTGGAAATAGGTCACAGTTCAAAGTTAAAAAATAAAAGAAAAACAGTCTTTTTTGTGACTTCTGCACAATTCTTGCTACTTTATATCGCTACTAAAAACTCAGCAACTTGAATGAATGAAAAAAACCCTGCATTTATTAAAGCCTGAATATGTGACCGCTAAAGACACACCCCCAGGATGTCCATATAAGGAGTTGTGTATTATTCCCACAGGATTTTAATTACCATGGGTTAATTAAGTATGAGAAACATGCAGGTTTTCTTTCTGCAGCTTCTTTGTAATTCCGGTGCATTAAATACTCAGGTACACACCTATGTTTTATAGCAACAATAAATGCTTCAACATTCATGGTTTTTGTCAGGTTTTTATTTAGCTTTATTATTTTTCCTGTAATTGAATTTGACTTTAATAAAACCTGACGAACAGAAAGTATCCTCCGGCAGATGGTTGTATTTACACCGCCAGTCTCTTCTGAGATTGATTTATCGTGGTGTTTGAGGACGTAAACGACTTTTCCCGCTCGACTGACTTAAGCTCAGCGAAAGGAAGAAGCTGCACAGATGCACCAATGTGGTCTTCTACATAAACAGACGGTTGATCTCTGCAGTACTTATTTTGTGCGTTGACTTATTTGTAAAGCAATAACCAACGCCGCACACGTGTTAGGAGAGTAAACATGTGTCGAGTAAATGATTATTTTTAAAACTCTGACATGTTTTTAACCCACAAATACCCTCCTCCCTCCCTCCCTCGTTTCCAACACTGGAGTTTGATGAAGTCGCAGATGTGACGGATTTTCACGACAGCTGGACACAGCTGTCCATCTTACTCCATCTTACACCACAGTGTTTCCTCTGCTGAGGCCTTCTCTCTGCAGCCTGTGCTGCCACTCACACACACACACACACACACACTGGCTTAACACAGATAACAGCTGTCTAAAAATAGATGTTTAAGATTATTATGTAATAAGAGATGGATGTTAATTAATACAACTCCTGTTTTTGTTTTTTTGTTTTTAAATCAGAATACGTTCTGGGAGCTGGTGATTCCTCGATCCTGGTCCTGCACCTACCAGCTATGAGTCTGCTGCCGAACGGAAATCTTGAAAGTTTTGAAAAGTTTTTGTATGTACAGATTTTCTTGGGTCAAGATGTGAGTATTACTGTTGTCTGTTGTATATTTTTTACCTCTGCTGAGGAGCTTACGTTTTGTTTGTCTGTCTCTCTGAGAGCAGCATAACTCAAAAATAAAGGATGCGTTTCAACTAGATTTTCTGGGGATGTAGGTTATGCCCCAGGAATAAATTATTAGATTATTGAAGCAGGACTTTTGTGTTAACCTTGTGAGATAGATGGGAGTGTATTGACGCCACCTTGGTAGAGGTTTGCTCTGCAATTACTTTTTCAAGTTATACAGTTAATATAAAGCGTTAAAAATGTTTTATTAACCACCCATCCCAGACCAAACAACTGTTTTTTTGTAGACTACATGTGTACGTAATAATTTATTATTTCTTGCTTTTCTAAAAGCTATGACTTTTTTGTTCATTTTGTATGGGCTGAAATATGTGCCACAAGAAACTGAATTTGAATCACATAATTTTAATTTGTATTGTTTAATTTGAATCATTGCTTTGAAAAAATTCTATATATTTTCACATTCAGTTCTCAATATTCAATTTCAATTTACTGTGACGGACATCCGGGTACAAGTAAAGGATGCGCAATCGAGTGCAGATACACAGGTCTCCTCTTCTGCCAATCAGCACCTATAATTTTGAGCATGTAATGCTGGCTTTTGGCCGCTGTCACGTGAATTTGGCTGGCAAAAAAGATTGTCACAGGCCAAAATGTCCGGTGGAAATAATGCCAAATTATTAAATCAATGATTAAGGGGCCGTCCAATGATTAAGGGGCGCTCGATTGCTCTTCCTTTACTAGTACCCAGATGTCTGTCACAGTTCTGTAACACTGAAATTGAATTTTGAGAACTGAATGTGAAAATATATTGAATTTTTCCAATGCAATGAGTCAAATTAAACAATACAAATTCAAATTCAGTTTCTAGTGGCTCATATTTCAGTCCTCGGTTTTACATTTCTGATCCAAATCAATGTCAGCAGCAGACTTTGTCGCAGAGCATTTGCTGTGTGTGTGTGTGTGTGTGTGTGCGTGCGCGTGTGTGTTGCATTTGTAATCCTGCCTTAGTTGTCACTGAGATGGCCTGGGATTGGTCAGAAGAGCAGGTTCATCGACCAACCAACCATAGTGAACATAACATCTTATCAGGTGACCACAAAGCCTCTGTGTCTGCCTGTCGTTTCCCTATGAAGTCATACAGGAAGAGACGGATTATGATTGGAACAGTGTTTGCATTAGTGATGTAATGCTCTGTAAACTGACACCCACACTGTAATAGATAATGAGACAGCAGGACATCATTTCAGATAGTATTAACTCTACTTTAAGTGTTTCTTGTATTATTATTTTTTTGGTGTGACTAATTTTCCCTGCAGCTTTCTTTTAACTGAAACATTAAAACAACTGCACGTTGCTGTTGGATGAATTCATCATCGACAGCCAATTTCTGAGCCAAAGCCTCCGTCTCATCTGCATAATTGTTGTCGATCCAATTTGAAACGTCGCCTTTGCCGGATAAACACAAAGAAACTGTTGCGCGGGGGCGAGATTCCAGCAAACCACTTTAAAAGTGGGCAGCGAACTGACGGCAGAGATACGATCAGCCCGTTATTAATTATGTATCTGCGATGCGCTCGCTCAACTACATACTCTATTAAATTGATGAGATGAAAGCTGCGATACGACATATCGAGCGAGGAACACAGGCAGCGTTAATGCATCCGGTTTAATGTTTAACCACCGGCTTTTCACAGCCATACTTCTCGTCTTGGGTTTTATCAGACGGACAAAAATCTATTTTTTGGGGTTTGATCAGGAATTTCCGCAGAGTTAACCTGAGCTGTTGGCACCGCTTATCTTACGAAATTACAGCAACCACAAGAAATGCTTTGGTTTGTTTTCAGTCTATATAGATGGAAAAAAAATACTTTTCCACTCGCACATGAACACTTCCTCGCACAGACTGGATTATTTTCCTCCCCGCAGAATGTCCACAGCACTGGCATCTTAACGTGAAAACTTCTGCTGAAAACAGGCTTTTCTTTTGAAAGGAAACTCATAAAAACAGAGTGACGGTGTGATTTATTGTTTTTTATCGACTGACAGCGTTGCCAAAAGCACCGTGAGAAATAACTTTCCAGCAAGGGGGATGTTAAAGCATGAGTAAACAATCCAAACAAAAACAGAGCGACTTCAAGAAACAAAGGGTTAGACGTCATGGGACGTGTTCTCCACATGTTGCATGCTGTGCACCTCGTACCATTGGCTGAGCCACATTTGCCTCAGACACGGAGCGAAGGGGGGAGGGGAAGGGCAGCAGCAGGACACGCTGCAGCTATAAACCGGGATTAGAGGAGGCGATACTCACTCGCGTCCATCTAAAATTCCTGCAGCCACTCAGCGCTGTCACATGCATCTGTGTGTGTGCAATCATGCAGTGGTTATTTTGGGAAACAAAGTGGCTTAGATGTGATTTTTGTTCCTTAATGTTTGTGAACATTAATATTTAGAGGTTAAGGGAGGATAGACTTAGACTAAAGGCACATTGAAAACCAACCAGGAGACAGAGACGGTCAATGAGGAGACACAACATGCAAGCAAATTTAGAAAAGAATTCAATTAGAGAGCTGCATATTGGATTTTACCATCTATCCATCTGACTCCTACTGTCTAGCAACAGGAGCTACAAACATCATAGGTCTCAGCAGTCGCAAATGTGAGGCTGGAACTATATGTTTGTTATAATAATAATAACGAGCACAGCAAGAGTGAAACTATCTAGTCATATGACTGCAGCGCTGAGGAAAGTTCCACCTCGGGGACGAGTCACCCAAACACACAACACAATGGTTTTCTTGTGAAGAAAATGGGGATTTTTTTTTCTCAGAGCAGGGGAAGTAAAAACACTGAGAAGAAAAATAAAAAAGCACTCGGTTACGGGGGGGAAAAAAAAAGGCTCCTGCTGCAAGAAAATCAAGTAAACGCCAGAGACCAATGGGTCACAAGTGCTTCAATAGACGCTGTTTAAAACAGGAGCTCTGTCAATGACAAATATAGCAACACAGCACAGTTTAAATAATGACAAATAAAACAGCTCAAATAAACTTGTATTCATATTTCCGTCAGTGCATCATGGACATCCATTCCATGTTTCTGTAATATAGACAACACTCCACCTTGAAGGGTCACAGGCGAGGAATGCTTTGTGTTTAGAATGACTTCTTAATTGTTCTTGGCATAACCAAAGTCCCCAGCCGGCGTCTTCCTTATTAAGCAACAGAGAGAGGGAGAGTGACTTTGTTTACATGCATGCAGCTTTGGTGCTGGACTGCGAGTGGTTGACAAGGTCCCTGCTCATATTAACTTCCTGGATCTGAATCTGCTCCCATCAGCATTCGTGTGACTGGCAGTGGCGATGCTAGTGGGTTCAACCATGCATGTTCATACGGGGGTAAAACAATATGTTTTAGGAAGAAACAACGGGTACGGCGTCAAAGAAAAACCTATTTAACTATTAACTAGTGCTCAACGCTACCGCCTGACGCGTTTCCATGGCGACTGACCGCAAAAAGACGAGTGTTACCTCATGTTTACGTGACTCCGGATTGTTGAAATGAGTCGCTAAAGTAACGCTAAACTTTAAAAACAGAGGCACACATACGCAGTACACGGGTACGCTAGTTTTTTGGGGGTAGTACCTATGTTACCCGGGTCCTATGTTCCCCGTTTTTCCCAAAAAAGGTCCACTTTGTATGTGACCGGGGAACATAGGACCCTTTTTTTGAAAAAGGGTCCTATGTTCCCTGGTCACATACAAAGCGGGTAACATAGGACCCGGCGAACATAGGACCCGGGGAACATAGGTACGGTCCCGTTATTTGTAGCGCTGCTCTTTTCGTTTAATAAAACCGACCGCTCCAGTTCGACTGTAGGCACGCTAACAGTGCTAATGCAGCTAACGGAGCTAAGACTGGTGTCGCGGCCTGTAAACATGACATCACGCGCGTCTTTTTGAGGTCAGTCGCCACACGTTAACGTGCGTTAACCTAGTGTCCAGCACTACTATTAACATTATCTGAAGAGCTGAGTTAAAACAAAAGTACACTAAGAATCGAACCATGACTTTAGTCAGAATGTGAGCGATTCCTCACATTTGACCCTAAACAAACCTTTACTTTTGACCTTGTCACAATAACTTTTTTCCAGTTAAAACAGAAAGATTTTTTGGGACAAAGGGATAAAAACAACCACTCGAGGAGAATTATGGCTAAAGTGGCGTCTCCAGAAATGTAAATATTGAGTCTAATATTGTGTGACGCAGCAACCACTTCAATTTTTCCGAGAAGGTTTGGATATAAAATACAAGAAAATACAAAACCGAAATAACTTGGCAGTGATTGTTAAACAGGTCAGAACACAGAAAAAAAAAACAAAAAAAATCAGATATCAACGTGACAAAAATACTTCAGTTTGTCTCAAAAAGTCAGTTCTTGGCCCTTTAATCCATCAGGTCCATCAGATTTTCAGAGCGGCTCTATTTCCGAGCACGCTGCTTTGCCAGGCGATTCATGAAGCAACAGGTTACCGTAGCGATGATGACGATGCCCACGAGCAACGCGGAGGAGACGCCGACGACCAGAGGGATGAGGAGGAGGTCGCCGGCTGGGGAAATAAGAAGAAACGATGCGGTGATGTAAAACTGAACACTTGCACAACAACACTTGACCAAGTTAATGGACTTTGCTGCTGCAGCAACTACAAACACAGTCCACTGTGGGGATTCAATTATTAGGAGTGACCTATTTAAAGACCTATGTACTCTCAGTTCACTAAAAGTAGGTCAGCAACTAACACAATGGGTATCTGTGGACCAACTTTTGTAAAGTTCCGTTCTGGGTTTAGAATAAAAACAGACTTGAGGATGCATTTATACCAGTTTTTATACACGTTTTCATTAGTTTCAAAATGACTGCTGCCAGGGAATCACATGACAGGGACAAGTGAGATGATGCATAATAGAGGAAATGGAGATAACATCCATGGTTCAGAGTAAAAAGCTGGTACATTCAGTGAAATGTGAGTGACAGGGAACAGGGATTAATCCTGTGTTCGATCTCAAAATAAAAAAAGGATTAAATCATGACGAGCAAAGTGAAAGAGCTGCTCATTCGAATCAGGCTGACTTATCTGGACTGCGCCATTTGTTGTTATTTTCTGTGTTTTGCTTTTATCTTTCTGTTAATTTTGCAATAAAAAGTCCCTCTAGGAACAGTTACTGCAAAATGAACAGCTATAATAAATATACTAGGATACAGTCTGCACACTGATTAAATAAATAATACATAAATTATTATGAGTAGTTCTAAGTGAACAAATGTGGATAAAAACAAACTGCTCAAACACTTTTTAAATAAAGACATGATTCTTATATAAATCACTAATATGACACACTCACCTCTGGCATACAGATAAACGTTCAATGCGTTGGACTCTGCTTTGACTCCCGTGTAGTACCAGCCTCCATGCGGATCCTGACCCCACACCTCGGCGTGACACGCATACATGCCCTGATCCTCCATCACCGCCTGGTGGACCCTGAGTCTGTAGCTGACTGCGGACAAGCGGTCGATGCTGACCTCGCTGCCGTTGCTGTGGATCTTTACGACGCCGTCGTGCATGAGGGCAGCGATCGGTCTCGGCGTTTCCGCGACAGGTGGATCTGCAGGTGGAGCAGCAGCAGATACCGAACCCCTGACGACGGGCGCGGGGATTGGCCAGCGCAGCCACTGCACCTGGACCTGGGCAGGACCTGTGGTTTTCACCGTGGCGTTGCAGATGAGAGTGATGGTGCTGCCTCTTTTTAACAGGGGGCCGCGGGGGAGCTGAGCCACAGCTGAGACCGCCACGTCTGAGACAGGAAGTGGTTTTATTAGAGATCAGCTTCATACACAGGCAGGTCTCAACTTTAGGCAAACGAGAAACACACTGCAGAGAATCAAGTCTCATCAGTCTAACCTTAAGTATTATGATAAAAATATTGTTTACTCCTTTTTTTGGTAAAACCATTGTTGATAGAGCAGCTATGAATCTGTAATTTCACAGACAGATAGATGCTAGCTTGGTAGCTCGCAAGCTAACTAGCACGATAGATAGATAGATAGATAGATAGATAGATAGATAGATAGATAGATAGATAGATAGATAGATAGATAGATAGATAGATAGATAGATAGATAGATAGATAGATACTAGCTTGGTAGCTTGCAAGCAAACTCGAACAGTAGATAGATAGATAGCTAGATACTAGCTTAATAGCTAGAACGCTAACTAGCACGTTAGATAGCTAGATAGATAGATTCTAGCTTGGTAGCTCCCAAGCTAACTAGCACAATAGATAGATAGATACTAGCTTGGTAGCTCACAAGCTAACTAGCACAATAGATATACAGACAGGCAGACACAGAACAGAAAATGGACATTAGATAACCCATTGACTGCTCATTTTCAAATACAAATATTTCTTGTATGCTTACATTCGCAAGCTAACTACCACGATAGATAGATAGATAGATAGATAGATAGATAGATAGATAGATAGATAGATAGATAGATAGATAGATAGATAGATAGATAGATAGATAGATACTAGCTTAATAGCTAGAATGCCAACTAGCATGTTAGATAGCTAGATAGATAGATTCTAGCTTGGTAGCTTGCAAGCTAACTAGATAGATAGATAGATAGATAGATAGATAGATAGATAGATAGATAGATAGATAGATAGATAGATAGATAGATAGATACTAGCTTGGTAGCTCACAAGCTAACTAGCACGCTAGATAGATAGATACTAGCTTGGTAGCTCCCAAGCTAACTAGCATGATAGATAGATAGATAGATAGATAGATAGATAGATAGATAGATAGATAGATAGATAGATAGATAGATACTAGCTTGGTAGCTCACAAGCTAACTAGCATGCTAGATAGATAGATACTAGCTTGGTAGCTCCCAAGCTAACTAGCATGATAGATAGATAGATAGATAATTGATAGATAGATAGATAGATAGATAGATAGATAGATAGATAGATAGATAGATAGATACTAGCTTGGTAGCTCACAAGCTAACCAGCATTAGATAACCCAGTGACTGCTCATTTTCAAATATTTGTCGTATGCTTATGTTCACTCCACAAGAACAATCACTGGATGAGATTAAGTTAAGTGTATCAGCCTCTCACCTTTGGTCTTCAGGTTGACGATGACTCCCTCAGACTTCTGAGTGAGCGTTGCCGGCGTGGACGGGCCGGGGTCGCTCCTCCCAGCGTAGACGCTCACCACGCACCGATACACGCCCGTGTCCACAGGCTGGGCTGAGAAAAGCTTCAGAGAGTATTTCCCCTCTGCCACCTTCTCCATGGAGCCGCCGTTGGCTCTGCTGAGGTCATCTCCCCAGCTCACGATGCCGTCTGTGCTCATGCGGGCCACCTCCACCTGAACATGGAAATACAGTTAGTGTCAATGTGTGCAAATTTGAATTTATTACAAGCCATTTTCTGGAAGCTGTGACGACAGAATATGCCGTGTCATTGCCAAAAGAAGTGTCATGAAAACCTAAATTCAGCTTTGTCGTGTCAGTCAATTCTCTAACTTGTCAAAACTCTGCCTACAGCACTTGAACGTCTTCAAGTGTGTAAAAGAGGATAAAAAGACTAAAGGTTAAATTATACAGATTTTTAGTCTACATAAGTATTAAGTGAGAATGACAGTACCTCCACTCCCCCGGGAACGACTGCATCACTCCTCACAGATCCCCTCTTCATCCACTGCACCAGCACGGCTGAGTTCACCTCCGACGGCAGCCCCAACACCTCACAGGTCAGGATGAGGGGGGATCCGACCTGCAGGGTCACTTCTCCTCTGGGTGAGGAAGTAACGCTCAGAGACTCGGCTGTTGGAGAGGAAGAGAGAGACACATTTAGAAAGTTCTAGTTCCACAAAATCCACCGTGGCAGTAAAAGTGTTATAAAGAGGCACGGAGAACATCACACGTTTGTGATTAAGCTTCTTAATACAGCACATGTTTAATGGACAGAATAAAGGGGATTAATCACCTCGAGCACAGCTAAAACACCTTAAACCCCATGGAGTTGTTAATACAGTATGGAACCCAGAAATTGGGAAAGAACATTAATGGAATATTAATAGTTTCTACATAAAGTATTGGCCTTTCTATATCAGTGGTTCAGTGTTGTATTCAGAGAGAGGAATTAAATATACCAATAGAATAATATGGCACACGTGTGTACTGTGTGTCTCTCCATCAGCACAATAACAGACATGTTATTTACGTGAACAATGGAAAACATGTCAGACCAGTGTGTTATTATTTAGAAGAGAATTTAGTAGTTGCTCGGTCAGCGTGACAATAACTGCATTGAAGAGCTCTAATGCTTAAACTTATGCTCCCATTTCAGTGCTGACAAATAACCTAAATAATGTTCCACTTAGCACTAAGAGTGGTTTTTGTACTTTTTTAATCTAGAGTAAAGAACAAGTCAACAATTACAAGCAAGTAAAGAAAGAATTGGCTCGTCAGAAGTCGATCACAAGGCCAACATATAGATCCGCAACTACATTAATGTTCACATCTAAGGAGAAAACACATCTACAGACTTTTTAATAAGGATGTTTGATACCACCTGGGATCACAATCTTGAGTATCTACTCATCACCTAGCAATAAGCAGCCATTTCCAAAACATCATGTTCCGCCTCCATAACAATTATCTTCCCCTATGAAGTAGGAACAAGCAAAAATTTTCAATTATGTATTTGATAATAAAATAGCTCATCAGTAAGTGCTCATGTTCTACCTGATTTGTGGGACACCTATTATCACATTATTATCATAGCAGCAGCAGCAAGCATGTAGTTTTATTACGTTATTATGAAATGATATAGGTTTTTGAATGAATGGATCTTGAAGCTCCTCCTTTAATCTCAACACACTGTAGATCCTCCACAAGTGGTAACATTTACCAGGGTCTTTGAATGTATTTCATTAGTTGCTCCGGCTTCTGGTTTCTTTCCATATAACAAAGAAATGATTGAAACCTTTTTTGGTTTGTGGACAAAACAAGACATTCGAGGAAAACCTTAATTTTCAGGTTTGCTGAAACACCGATCAACATTTTCTTAGTTAGTTTCTCAGTTGCAGCCCTAATTTTGACCAATATTGGATCGAATCTGATGCCGATCGTTCCAGTTCATGCCTGGTTTTCAAAAAAAACTGGGGTAGTGTGGTCTGCAGCCGTAACCTCAGCAGATTTACACGCATTTTAACACACAAATGTAGTGGTGAGGCATTAAGCTTTTGTTCATACTCATGTGAGGCCAGTGCCGTGAACTCATGTGATCATCCCTCTGGTCGGTGAAGCTGCTTTGAAAGACGAATCGACTAAGCCAGTTTTCCCTTGGACACGTCGTCTATGTAGTTAGACAAATTCAGACGTGAGCTACTTAGTGCTTCAACAATTGGCCCTTACGTCAAACACGGCAGCGGAGATGACGCAAGTTCTGGCTCGCAGCAGCCTCTCACTGGACACACTGCGGTGAATATAAACCAAGCTTAAGTATATCCCATTAACCTCACCCTGATCTGCGTTTTTTAGACCCACACAAACATGTGAACAGCATGCTAACGCCACACAGAGAGGCCCTGCTTTAACTGGGATTCAGAGAAAGAAAGAAAGAAAGAAAGAAAGAAAGAGAACACTTGCGTGTGTGTGCTTCTCTAATAGTAAGTTTCATACAGCAAATCAGAAACCTTAAACCGTCGAGTCAGCAAGCGAGACACTTGGTTAAGTTCCAAGCAACACGAACGGCAAGATCGAGAGTCGGAAACCTGGAAAAAGCCCAATGCGCTCAACAGCAGGAAAGGCCAGGATGAATGAAACCAGCTCCTTGGCAACAAGAGAGGAAGAGAGCAGAGCTGATAAGTAGAAACTAAACTGCGTTTACTGTGTTGACTCTGTATCCTTTATCCTTATATGTCCTATATCCTTTTTTCTGACTGTCAAATATTGCCTTACTGAACAATGACCGTAGCATTAGTACAATCAACTATTGTGCAATGTGCTTGTTCCAGTCTGACCTTGGCACTTGCTACGTGCCGTCATGGCTTTGGCAAAACGTCCACACAAACACACAAACACAAACACAGAGCGCTGGCACAGTTTCTGTGACACACTGACCTAGCTGCTGAACGGTCAAGTTGCCAATATCCAGCATCCTCTGCGCTATCTTCTGCCACGATCGATCGGGGTCCCGGATCCACTGTGAAGCCTCGCAGAAATACGAGCCGCTGTCGTCCGGCCGCACCGCTTTCATCCTCATCACGTACACGCCCTGTCCGCCCTCGCCGTTCCTCTTCTCCAGCGTGATCTCGCCGTCATCGTAGCGCTTCTTGTACGAATGTCCGGGGACGATCCCCAGCATTCTGTCGACGGAGATGATCTCTCGAACGGTGCTGACCTCCCCTGCGGTGGCGCTGCCGCCGCCGCCCAAACTCTCCCCACGTTTCCCAAACGTGATGGACAGATGGGTGAGCTGCTCTGACTGGATGCTGCCGGAGCACGTCAGCGTTAGCATGGCCCCCTCTGGCACGGGCTGACCAGTGAGCGCGCGGGAGTAACTGATCTGGAGCGTATCGGGGATCACTGCAGGAGAGGAAGAAGAAGGAGACACAGAGAGACAATTGTGTTATTTCATCAAGCTGCTGCAGAAAGCCAGATGGGAGGACGGGTGATCTTCATTAAATAAGGTTGCTGAGACTGGATTTGACCTCCCTATAAAAAGGGACTTGCATGCTGTATTAAATTAGACATATTATACCCTATTTCTACAAGTTAACCTAGTTCCCTTGTGTCCTAATGAACATGTCTGTGACATGCTTTGGTCAAAATACCTTAAGGATGAAGCACCACATGCAGTTCAATCACTCTGCCAAAACAGCCCTGTTCAGAACGCTTGGTTTTGAGCGCCTGTCTCTTTAAATGCAAATGAGACACAGGAAACTACGTCAGCGTCACTGCGGCTCCGGCAGCTAACAGCAGTTAGCATTTGGAAAAGCCATCATTTGCCGACCCTCGCTGGCACATTGCCGTCAAATATATAATGTATCCACTGGACACGTAAATCCTATTGTGTAGAACTCTGTGCTGCAGTGTGCAGCCAAGAACAGAACACTTTGCGGACTTCCACTCATCCGGACACTATTGCCCTCGCCTGCACTCTCGCGTTTTTTAGGGACAAAGCGGAGCTCCGCGAGACAACAATTCCAGGAATGTCTCATTGTGACGTAGCTGTGAGTGCAGAAGTCAATGACGCATGTTTTATATCCTGTACTTAAACTGAGGAGGACCACAAAAACATGACCGAGTCATCTTTTTTCACACTTTGCCTACGCATATAGGGCCTCCAGAGTCCCAAATATAAGTATTAAAATTAGTGGTGAGCACGTTAACGCAAGGACGCCAGTTCCATGACGTGACTCCCGATTGTTAATATGAGTCTCTAAAGTAACGCTAAACTTAAAAAAAACAGAGGGACACATACCCAGTACACAGGTACCTTGGTTATTTGTAGCACTGCTCTTTACCTTTAATAAAACAGACCGCTCCAGTTCGACTGTAGGCGCGCTAACCGGCGCTAAAGGAGCTAACACAGCTAATGGCGCTAACTGCTAAACGGTGCCTGGACTCCAGTGTCACGGCACGTAAACATGACGTCACGTGCGTCTTTTCCCAGTCAGTCGTCATGGAAACGGCGTTGTGCGTTGCCCACCTCTAATTAAAATGATTAAAAAATCATACTAAAATTCTACCAATATAAAGATAGTAAAATGATGGCTACAGAGAACATCTATCTTACCTTTGACAGTTACTAAGCTGCTGTAGTTTCCGTGGTAGACGCTGTCCGTGCTGGGCGTGTAACACTCATACTTCCCCTGGTCTTCTGCCCGCAGCCTCTGGATCACCAGCCGGACCGCATCCCCGGAGTCCCTCTCCACCCTCACCTCCCCGTTCCTCACCCGGGCTTGGAACGGAGCATATGGGAAACCTTTGTCTCTGGTGGACACCACTCCCATCTGCAACCCACCAGAATCGTCCCTGTACAGGAACCACTCGAAGTCCTGAGTGCGCGGACCCTCGTATCCCGACACGACACAGGGCAGGGAGAGGGGAAAGCCTGCCACGCGGTACAGGGGTCCGGTGGGAAGATTTACCTCGCGACACACGGCACAGTGGAGCACTGTTGGAAGAGAGAATATAAGAGAGACGTGGTGAGAAGGGACATAAAGGAGTAACAATATCAATTTGTCAAGTCGCAGCAGCAGCAGCAGCAGCAGGTTTTGGTACATGCATTCACCGATCAATATCCCGCACTGATGACTGGGTAACAGGAAATCAATACATTAAACACTGTAACACTGTGAGAAATGTTTGATCTGAGGCTGGAACAGCATCAACTCATTGTCCACTTTTATCTTAGTTCTATAAAGACGAGAATTTAAAAGAAAAAAACCTCTCTGAAATAGATCTCGACTCCTGTGGCGACCGGCCACAGGTGCTGAATCCTCGTATGATTCAGGTACTTCTGCAAAACTACTGCAACTAAATTATAATTATGTAAATGATGCCACACATTTAAAAACAAAGTAATAGGTTCCTCTTATGATGAGAGTTAATTTCCCCAGGTGTAGAGGGAGTTTTTGAACTGAGAATCAAATCAGAGAGATCGTCTTCAAATTGATGTTTGCTGCAGCACAATTTGATTATTAATTAACATCTAACGCATTATTTTATAATGACTGAAAGTGGCCTTTCTTTTTAACTATAACTACTATATTTTATTTTATACCAGAAATGCAGTGAATTTACTGGCTCTCAAACAAATATGAAGCAAAAAGACCCAAATAAACAATGGCTTTAATACAAATTTTACAGTAATGTACTGAAGTAGCCAATCAACGAGAGATTAAGACGTCTGGTGTGAACCAATATTGTAACTATATTAAAACAATAAAAACACACACACACCAACCAACTGACAGTTAACAAAATGATCTGCACCAACTGCCACACCCAGTTACTACACCTGAAATCTACCTAAACTGGATAAACTAGACGACACTCCCAGAGTGTGTGTGTATGTGTCAAACCCAAAAACAACTTGACGTCTTTCCTCGCAGTCCGAGCCACGACCTGATAACAAAACTCGCCCACAGATAATGACATGAGAGACTAGTGTGGGAGACATAAGAGGATCAAGGGCGGGGGGGGGGGGCACCACAGCTCATCACAGCACTATCTAAGTCTATCTGGATTGTGCAACAAGGAAGAGAGAGCGAGTGTGGGGGGGGGGGGGGGGGTGGATGTCAAATTTACTTATGACAGATCTGTAAAGACAAGAATATGACTCTAACGAAAGAAATAGGGATTCACAACTCAGTCATTCAGTCTTAAACACATTCTGTCTAAAAGCTAGTAATAAGATAAGGCTGCTAAGATGTTAAAGCTCAGGACACACGACAAAATAATAAATAATACATTTTAAGTACGGTGGCCCTGAAGTGCAAAACACAAACGCCAATCGCAAACACAAATGTTTTGCGTTTGTGTTTTTTGTGATTTGCGTTAGTGGTTTTTGTGATTTGCGTTTGTGTTTTGCGTTTTTGGTTTGCGTTCGTGTCTCTCGTTTTGCGTTTGAGTTTTTTGTGATTTGCGTCGTGTTTTTTTATTTGTGTCGTTTGTGATTTGCGTATGTGTTTTTTGAATTGCGGTTGTTTTGCAATTTGCATTTTTGATTTGAGTTTGTGTTTTGTGATTTGCATTTTTTAAATTTGTGTTTGTGATTTGCGTTTTGTGTTTGTTTTGCACCTCAGGGCCACCGTAATTAAGTCCATGGAGCATGCGCAGTTCATAATCAAAGCGCAGTTGTCACCAAAGCTTTCTTTTGCACACAGTTCCGTACGTTTTGTTGGTTTACAACTTACCAGAGCAAGTACGGCGGACAACTCGAGTGTCTCTACGAAGTTTTATTCCACTCGCTACTTAATAGACACAAACTAATAGGTTGTAAACCGACAAAGAGTATGGGTTCTGACGATCAGTTACAGTTAAAAGAAAGGAAAATAGAGGTTCAATATATAACAAAGCTTTGATGGCAAACTGTAACAAAACAAAAGTTTGGTGACGACTGTGCTTAGATTACGGAAATAATAACGTTACATATAACCCTAACCCTAACCGACTCAATCTGGACACAATAGGGTAGTGTGTACCGATTACCGACCCAAATGCAAACACATGCCGCCAACAGCCAATGAAAAAGAGTTGGTGGAGAGACACAGGAAATAGCGTCAGAAGAAGGAAACGATGAAGAAGTAGCGGGGATATTAAAACTGTCTGTGATCTCGTAGACGTGATCGATCTCGCGAGAGTTGGATGCGTTCAGTTGGCTTGAGAGTTGGGGGTTTGACTAGCAATATACTATCATAGAATGTAATCATCAAAGGTAACTATTGCTTTAAGGATCATATCAAAGGTCATCAAAGGTCAAAGACACCACATTCTTGGACCCTCTTTAAGCGTAAACATCCTGTTGTTAGTTAGGAGGCGATTCCTTAAATAAGCGTTTAATAAATCTCAGATATTAACTAATCTTAGATTTTTAACCCAACTAAACTAACAACTAACCAATAAAGACTTGCGATACGGTAGAGATTACAAGTGTTATTCTTTCAATATGATGGACCAAATAAAATGGCAGAGCGTGTTCCCAAAATCTCGAGATGACAACACTAGAGCTGCAACTAACGATTATTTCCGTAATCGATTAATCTGTCGATTATTTTTTCGATGAATCGATGAATCGTTTGGTCCATAAAATGTCAGAAAATGTTTAAAAAAACGTTGATCAGTGTTTGTCAAAGCTGGAAATGATGATGTTCTTGAATGTCTTTGTTTTGTTCGCAAACCAAAGTGATTCAGTTTGAATTATTTCTTTGTTTATGTGGAGCAAAGAAACCAAGAAAATATTCACATTTAAGAAGCTAAAACAATCGATTATCGACTATCAAAATAGTTGGCGATTAATTTAGTAATCGATTATTAATCGTTTCAGCTGTAGACAACACACGCATTCATTCTACTGTCATAAAGGAGCAGATATTGATTCAGTAATTAAATATCCATCCACTGTATCCTCCACATGAGGATCAATACAATTTACTAATCCATTACTTAGAGATTCATTTATTACCGTCTGTAAAGCCTTTAAAACACATTGTATTGTTTATTCTACTTCACTTCTGAACATTCAAGCTCCAAAACTTTCATTTTCATTTTCGTTTTCTTCAGTAGTTGATGTTGTGAATTTACTTTGTGGGCGAAACAAAGTTGCACCTGTTTCCCCTCTGACACAATTTAGTGAACACCAAACAGAGAGTAAAGTTATGAAGCGCCTTATCTATCAGTCACCTGTGCGTTTATACAGTAGATCATTTACAGACCACAGAGAACATGCTGCTGCTCCTGCTTGGCTGTTATAAATACTCATTAAATATAATCAGGGTTAAAAAAATATATATATCTCTATATCGAAACCAAAATCGTGTCCACGCAGATGAGGCTGAACTCACCACAGAGCACGAACACGAATAAGGCAGTTTTGATCGCAGCCATCATCATCATCGTCGTCCTCCTCTTCCTCTTCCTCGCTGCAGGTTTCCAGATGGTTGAATGGTCTGATTTGTTGTCTCTCGTTTACCGCCGAACATAGTCCAGGCCGCCGCCGCCGCCGCCGCCGTGCACTGCGAGTGTCTGCGGAGGAGAGGAGAGGAGAGGAGGACACGGAGCGGATTAAAGACGGACCACAATAATAACAGTGTTGTGTCACAATGGAGCGCTGCTCACACACACACATACACACGGGGGAGTTGGCGCCATCAGTAAACTGCAATGAAGATTTATTGCGCTAATAAAAGTGCAAACTCTGCACACGTCATTACCTTTGCTTCGTGCATCTCCGTCCGCTAAATCTACTGCTCCGTGATATTCCGCTGTGAATTAAGATTACACCGCACGCGCCGCTCACTCCGGCATCACAACGCTTTATGATTAGGGTGTGTGTGTGGAAGGGAGGGAGGGAGGGAGGGGGGTGGGGGGTTTGTGATAAAAAAAAAAGGAGGCGGGGCCTGTATGCAAAACATGTCAAACCGAAAAGGCACGATGGCGTTTTAACCAATGGAATTGTGTTGCAGACGCCGCCGAACCGCGAGGGGGCGCCAGAGTAAAGCACATGACGTGGTCCGCCATTAATGAAGAGAGCTCTGTGAAAGGTGAGCAGAAAGATGATGATTTTGTTTGCGTTTTTTTTACAACTTATTAAATAAAGACGAAACCTACAACCAACAACAGCGATAGTACAAAGAAAAACAGGGCAGTTTCCTCTGAAAACATATATTATTATTACTACTACTACTACATAGGCTACTTCTATTGCCATAAAAAATATATATATATATATGTTAGTTAATTGGTCTTTAAAATCTGTGTTAAAATAGGTCTATGCTGCTTTAAGGCATGCGTGGACCATACACTACTTTTCCCACAATGCACGGTGTTTGCGTTACCCGCAAAGTGGCATCGGAGTATATATGCATCATGTGACGAGTGAAATTGAATAAGTAATAAATACAGAAAGTTATTTATCAATATGTTACAAAGTAGTTACCTTTATTTTACAATATATTTGGTTACATTTAGTTACCTTTATTCTGTCTTACAGTTACATCTGGCCCTTTGAGGGTAACCATCATGCTAATGTGGCTCTCAGTGAATATGAGTTTTGACACCCCTGAGTGTTAAATATTTCAAGAAGCGTGAAAATAATTTTGATGAATGTTTTATGAAATGTTGAAACTGTGTGGAAAATGGAGGAGGAGCTAGTGACCACAAAATGGCGGACTTCTTGAACAAACTAATGTCATTTTAATGTACTGAATTGTTTAAAGGCGCCATATGTAAGAAGAAAAACCCTTCATGTGTTAGTCATTCAATAACTTATGTTCCTCACGTGTTACTGAACTGCAAAAAAGACACTGAAAAGACAACAAATCCACAGGGCTTTGGAGATTGCACACATGCATGAAAAATGACAGTTTTAAAATGTCCCTTCACTCAGTAAGCAACATGAACATGAAAAAAAGGGCTGACATCAGTACACTTGAGGGCTCAGTGTCAAAATCATATGCCTGACATTGACAAAAAGAGAAAAATATTTTTGTTCCTCTTTGTAAAAAAGTAGCGTTTGACGTCGGTAAATAAAACTACAATTTTAACATTTTCATCAACTGCATTTGCATCACGCCAAAGAAAGTCAATGTTCACGTTTTAAAAAATGCATCATTGCTGCCAAAGTGAATTAAGTACCTGTAACTCAGGTTGACGGGTGAATCCATTCGTATAATGTAGATGAATGAGGCTTTTGTCTCATCATCATCAGCTCGGCAGACAGAAGCCGAACCTAAAAATATACATTTTTCAAAAATAAAAGACATCAAAGGCAGCCTGGCCCTGGAGACTGAATTCCATATGGACCTTCTGACATTATGGTTTAATTAAGCTGTTGCCTTTTGTCACCTTTTAAAGGTCTGTGTCTTTAAAGATCTACAGTAAAGCCTTGTTATGTTATTGATTTTTTTTTTATGCAAGAAGCAGCTGGACCCCACATATTATTATTATATGACCTAATCTGGCCTCCATTCAAAACCCTACGTCTATTAATTATGTATAATAAAAAAGCCATCATTGATTTAGTCATCATTGATTTAGATTACTGTTTATTCAGATTGAAATAATGATAATCACAACTCGTATCTTTTGCAGTTTATATCTGACAAAAAGGCTGTAGCAAAGCAGCAATGGCTCTTTAGGTAAGTAATTTAGTAAGCTCATTTTTATCTAAAGCAACTGGCCATAAAATCCTCCCAATATGTCACAGAGACTCAGGAATAATGTTCATATAACAAACTGAACTCACCAACAACAACAGTACAGACAAAATATTTGCATTCAAAAAAAATCTTTTGCAGACTGCAAATCATGTTTATGTTTTGAAATCATGGTTTGGCATGTGGCGCCACCTACCGCCATCTACCAATCATTGCTGCCGAGCAACCACGGGTTACCAGTTACATCTGAGCTACAATGGCGGAGAAAACGAAACCTAAAAGACCTCTGTGTTTTAAATTTGAGTGTAGTAACCGTTTTTGGCCACATTCTTACATATATATTCTTTAATTCTATTCTTGTTTTAATCTTTTGACATAGCCATATATAGCACCTTACCTTCAGAATTTTAATTTGAATTGTTTATTAACTATACTTCCGTTCCCACCTCATGTCTTAATGTGTCTTGGAATGACAAATGAAGAATCTTGAATCTTGAATCATGAATCATCCGGTCACTTATAACTGAGATGGTGTCTTATATAAAGAACATGTAATATCTAGATCTTGTACAGTAAATAATACAGTATTCGGCCATTGTAAGGGCACTCTGTAGTGTTTTCTGACTGGGAAAGGACAAAAGAGGGCATTAAATGAGTTTGAAATCAAAAAGGAAATGTGACTTTAGAGCACAGAATCACTTCCTATCACTGATGAGTGATTTTAATAATGCACTGAATATCATTTCCTAGAAGCACTGGAAGCAAAGTTGCACTTTTTTCCACTAGAGAGACACTCCTTTAGAAACAATCAGTTTTTAATTTATATTCTGCTTTAGAGGTCACATATGAATCATCACCTCGTGTCTTGTCAAGGGAATCAGGGAATAAATAATGCATTTTTGGTGGTGATCCACATGCAGAAACTAATATTCAGCCTTGATGGAAGTTTGCGCTCTCATCTGATTGTGTTGTGCATTAATCACGCCATTGTGTGAGGCACCACTAGATGGCGACGTTAAGTTACCTAATGAGCTCCAAGCGTTTGCAGCATGGACCGTAAAGGTGACATTTAAGAGAAGATTCAAATGAATGAGAACCATATTTGTTTTGTGATGTTGTAACTATCAGACTGTTATGTGAAAACTGTCCGGTCTGTGCTGTGTAATAATAATATATCCTAATTGTTAATATCCACATGTCTGAATCCTGTGAGGTTTTTGCAAGAACAATTTCCATGAGCTGACAGTGATGTAAAGCAGTGATAAAACCCCGTCTAACATTTCTGTGGCCTGTAAAAAGCTGCACTGCTTCATTCAGCCTTTTTTTTTTTTTTTTTTCTTCTTGGCCTCTTTTTCACATTTCCCTCAAATGAAGCGTTAAATGATTCTAATCGGTTAACTGTTTTTCCACGCTTGTGCAGCGGAATCGGGAGAAGATGTTTCGAGGGTAGATGCAGTAGATGGAGCAACAGAGGAGTGCAGCAGGACAGGAAATGGCCCTGGAGTGTAATGTCTATGGGATGTTCATTAGTGGACAGACAGAGCCACTGAGATGCCTCACTCTGTTATGATTTATGCCATCACAGCACACCTCATTAGTGAGGTCAGTGGCCCTCTTAATCTTTCCTTTCCTCTACTCTCCTCACTCCTCTCTTCTCTTAGGCTATATGGAAACATGGATAACTTCACAAGTCCTTGAATTCTGCGTCAACTAGGCAAAAAAAGAAGTCCGTGTGAGGGATGGCACTCACACAGAGTAAACTTCCTCCGTCGAGTGTCTCCCAATGTGCTGTTGACACTGAATACATTTCTTTAAAGCTGCATTTTTTATCTGCAACATCTGTGTTAAAAATAGCTAAATTCAATATGGGCGTTATATGACTTTGAGCAGCATTACTCAAAAAGTAAAAGATCAATGTTGATTACATTTCCTGGTCATGTAGGTTATGAAGGTTGATTTTTTAAAAATAACCTTGCGAGATTAGGGGGTGTTTTGACACTGTGGGAATTGGCAGACATTTGCAGTCTCTGAGTGCTTTCTCTCGATTAGATGATTAAAAATCAGACTTCAATCAAATGTCATACATCCATTTGTCTTTATTAATTGGCTGAGCTGAACGTAGACAGTCCATCGATCACAGCGTTTGATATATGCATTAAAATAAAACAATTTATTATACCTATAATAAACAAACATACGGCCCGCGGGCCAGAACCGGCCGACCAGAGGGTCCAATCCGGCTTGTGACTAAATGTGTGGGCCTTTGTAGATCCACTGTGATCTGTAGGTTTTAATGCACATGTGTAAATGGTAAATTTAGGCATAATATTGTTGAAATTGCACTTCTTTTTCCTCAAAAAATGTCATGTTTTGTAAAAAGATACTTAAAGGTGCCATATGTAAGAATGTGGCCAAAAATGGTTACTACATTCAAATTCAAAATACCGAGGTCTTTTAGGTTTTGTTTTCTGATGTAACTGGCAACCCGTGGTTGCTCGGCAGCTGAGACTCTACTGACTGCAATGATTGGTAGACGGCGGTAGGTGGCGCCACATGCCAAAACATGATTTCAAAACATAAACATGATTTGCAGTCTACAAAATGTTTTTTTTAATGCCAATATTTTGTCTGTACTGTTGTTGTTGGCGAGTTCAGTTTGTTATATGAACATTATTCCTGAGTCTCTGTGACATATTAGGAGGATTTTATGGCCAGTTGCTTTAGATTTATTACATAATGCACCTTTAATTGAATGTAAAACAAAGGGAAATATCTGAGTTTTTGTTGTTTACACAGGTTATTATGCTATTGTTTTACTGGTCAAATTGTGTTGTATGTGGCCCCTGAACTAAAATGAGTATGACGCCCCCCTGCTATGAACCCTCTGAGTTGAGGAAACAAGTGATAATTGTCAGTGGATTCATCACGGTGTGTTAAAATGATGATTAAAATCATCCACTGTTACTGTAAAATATATAGAAAAGTGGAGCTTTTGGTACAGAATCCACCTCAGGACAGTGCAGCGCAGTGATTCTGCCTCAGGGTAAAAACGTCTTTATTACGTCTTCTTTCAAGTTTTCCACGTCCTTTCTTCTTCTTCTTCTTCTCACCTTCTTCTTCTTTCTTCTCTGTGCAGTCACTCCCACTCTGTCTCTTTTAAGGCCACTATAGACTAAACTGTGACCTACCGGAGATGGTCTCTAATTACGTCGCGCTGCAGTCGCTGCAGCCAGGCAAAACCGGGGCGACTGTCAAGAGAGGATCCTCTCACCGTGTGTGGCATCGCTTCATCACGTACGCGCTGTGCGTCGTCTGCTTCGTTCGCTTTGCTCGTCTTCGTCGTCGTCTGAAAAAGTATTTTCATTGGCACGGACGGAGTTCCTCTCTCTCTCGCTCTCTTGTGTCTCGTGGTGTTTGCTTTCTTCTTCCACATCTCCATCCTTTCACCGTTTCCTCACGTCAGCCTCAGTCTAAATAATTCTCTGGGTTTTTATTTCCGTCACATATAGATACTGCACTGAGCGTACACATGTGTGTGCCATCCTTCCGCTCAGTCAAGCACGTGTACACACATGTAATATAAATACAGTATGTATATGTCAGCAGTTTTATCACCGTCCTCCTGTCTCAGTCTCACCGCTACAGGGGGACACTCGCGCTGGACGACTGCAAGACAAAACAAAGACGAGGAGAAAGGGGACATAATACGTACACAGCTCATTTACTGCTGTCGGGATATTAATAGCTCTCTCTCTCTCTCAGAGGACCTTTCGGTTTCGTAGGTTTCCTTTCTTTATTGCAGACGGCAATGACAATGTTTAGCTAAAGCATCTGACCGCGTCGTTCAACCGTCTTTTCTGATCGCTGTCTCGGGTTTTGAAATGTGTTAAAATGATCAGTCGGTTTTACTTGGAACAGAGGAACGTTTGAATTTTTCAAATGTCCCTTAGAGTAAATGTTTAAACAAAGCACTGGGAACATATTGTATATATATACTGCCATTCAAAAGTTTGAGGTCACTTAGAAATTTCCTTATTTTTGAAGGAAAAGCACTTTTTTTCAATGAATATATATATATCAGAAATACACTCTATACATTGTTAATGTGGTAAACGACTATTCTAGCTGCAAATGGTTTTTAATGGAATATGTACATAGGTGTATAGAGGCCTATTTCTGGTGTTCTAATGGTACATTGTGTTTGCTAATCGCTATTGGATGATTAGAAAACCCTTGTGCAATGATGTTAGCACAGCTGAAAACTATTTTTTTTTAATTGCACAAGGGTTTTCTAATCATCCAATAGCCTTCAAACACAGCTAGAATAGTCGTTTACCACATTAACAATGTATAGAGTGTATTTCTGATTAATTTAGTGTTATATTCATTGAAAAAAAGCACTTTTCCTTAAAGAAAAAGAAGGACATTTCTAAGTGACCCCAAACTTTTGAACGCTAGTGTACCTTTGGGTAAAACCAGATGTAACGGTGCAACGTTGACGAGCTGTGTTTTTTCAGCTGCGCGATGAACGTAGCGTTATTCTGACAAATAAATACAAGATACAAGAACGTATCAATGATGTGTACGTAGCTGTCAGACAGTAGATGTACAGTAGCATGAAATGTTTGAAGTGGTCTCCACTGGTGTGATTGGCGTGAGCTGGAGGATAGATAAAGTCTTAGCTAGCTGCCACGCCGTCTTAGTGGGGTCGTACCTATGTTCCCCGGGTCCTATGTTCCCCGTTTTTCCAAAAAAGGTCCTATGTTCCCCACTTTATATGTGACAGGGGAACATAGGACCCTTTTTTGAAAATGGGTAGGGTTAGGGTTAGGGTTAGAGAAAGGGTCCTATGTTCCCCGGTCACATACAAAGCGGGGAACATAGGACCCGGGGAACATAGGTACGGTCCCGTCTTAGCTAGCTTCCACTCCGTTTTAGCTAGCTGCCACTCCATCTTAGCTAGTTGCCATGCCGTCTTAGCTAGCTCCGATGCCGTCTTAGCTAGCTTCCACTCCGTCTTAGCTAGCTGCCACTCCATCTTAGCTAGCTTCCACACCGTCTTAGCTAGCTTCCAGTCCGTCTTAGCTAGCTTCCACTCCATCTTAGCTAGTTGCCATGCCGTCTTAGCTAGCTCCGATGCCGTCTTAGCTAGCTTCCACTCCGTCTTAGCTAGCTGCCACTCCATCTTAGCTAGTTGCCACGCCGTCTTAGCTAGCTGCCACACACCGCAAGCAGGTGGGCAGATAGATATCGAGTCTAATGGGCAATTTGGTGGACATGAGGAGAGGAGGGGAGTGCAGAGGAGACGAGAGATGGAAGGGGAGGTCTACAGGGAGGAATTGGAAGCAGATGCAGTGGTCTGACTGCTGGTCTTCCCCCCACCACCACCACCACCAACCCCAGCCCTCTCCCTCTGCCTCATCCAGACAACCGCACACAACAAAGACGGGAGACGGGCCAAAAATAGTGTGAGGCAGAGTGCGAAGGTGATGATACATGGGCACTGACTGGCAACAAGCAAACAGTTAAACAAATGCAGATGACGCAGCGTGCTGTAAATAAAATGTGAAAGTAGGAATAACGGTGCAAATTGGTGGTACACTGAACCATATATTCTTTCTTGACGCTATTTCAGCTAAAGCTAACTCGTTTTTAAGGAGTTGACTGAAGTCGCCTACAATGTGACACTCTTGGATGTTGTGTGTGTGAAATTGGCTTCCTGCAGAAAGACGACCGTGTGTCTCAAACACCAAACCGATAGTGTGCGGCAAGTTTGACGTATTTCTCTACAACAACAACCTAACCGCAGTCACAGAGTGAAAATGACACCTCGCATTTTGATTTACTTAGATCACAACTCATTGGTGCATAGTTATGATACGCAGGGAATTTTTTTTTCACGGCCTTGTGGCAACTCGCGTTCAACTGTTTGTTGCCTCAGGTTTTTTCCCCACACCGAGCCGTTTTGTTGTAAATCAGGATACAATACGTGGATATGTACTGAAATTAAAAAAGAGAAAAATATAGTAAAAACACATACATTATAATGGTAAAAACCTTAAAGTGATGTGTGTTTGTGCGAAGAAATACTGCTTTTTAATCTTCATATTCTAGCATTTACTTCAGTATGTGTACTGCATTTAATTTACAGTGTATCACAAGCATAGCAGCTGTTTCTGAGCCTCTCATACGGTTTACAGTTACACTTAGAAATAAAAGTGCTCAGTAGAACCATATAAGGTTCCTCTTTGTCCTCATAGGAGAACCCTTTTTGGCTCCAGGTAGAACCTTTTTGGAGGGTTCCACCAAGAACCCTTTTAAAACCCTTTAGTCAGGAAAGAGGTTTTAAAGGGTTCTCTGGATCAAAATGGTTCTTACTGGAACCATTAGTGTTACCAAGAACCCTTGAAAAATCCTTTCTTCGGGAAAGGGTTTTTCAGAAGCAAATAGGTACCTCAGCCCTTGTAGAAGGACCCTTTTGGAACCCTTATTTCTAAGAGTGTACAGGGGAATTGTAAATTAAATGAATGCACAAAACACATAATAAAATAATAATTTGTCTACAGAAATGCCATAAATTGCACCATTAAATAGTTTCACTGGCAGAAAGTTGCAAAATCTTACCTTTCATTCAACATAATGAGATTATTTTTGCAACAGTGTGCAGTGAAGTACAAGCAAACCTGATTCTTTCAGGTGAAACCTTTGCTAATTAAAATATTTTATCATTTTAATAATGAAAAGGAAATCCCTTTCGTTTATGTGTTTTTATTCACTCACGGCGCCTTTCGTGCTTTTAGAATTTAAATCATGTACAGCCAGACGCTTTTGCACACCTTTAAAGTGGTTTCCTACAAAGGTTTTAAATGTCATTGTTGAATTTTAATGACCAAAACAAAGAAAAACATCTGGAAAAGAATGAAAAGTGGTCGCTTTGACCCTCTGACTTTGTGAACTTTTTCTGTGTCCTGCTTTTCTTGCTTCACAACAACAAAAGTGAACACGGAAATGATAAATTATTCATGCTGGTGTGTGTGTGTGTTTACAAGCACATGTGGATAAATTTAGCAGCGTACAAGTTGCCCACCTGTGCACAGCTGCACACACACACACACACACACACACACACACACACACGTTTGTGTGCACTTGCACAAAGTGTGGCTGGAGTGCGCCTGAGTGTGTGCAGTGATTAAAATGACGGTCCACAGCTATAGAGAGTGAGAGGGTGTATGTATCATCAATGCGGTGGTGGTGGCGGTAAGAGGAGGGGGTCGGACACAGAGAGACAGACGCCAGCCTCGGTTTGGAGTCGAGCCTGAGGAGGGACTGTGGCTGACAGAGAGCTCAGGGACTGGGGGACGAAAGAGAGAGGGAAGAAATTTGGGGGATTGAAACGCTGAAATATAGATGAATTATAGAGGACAGGAGGAAGCTGCGTTGGCAATGAAGGAGCGGAAAGAGGTAGCGTCAAAAAGGAGAGAGATGTGTTATATGAGACTGCTGGAGTGTGGAGGAGCTCGGGGAAGGAGGAAGCAAGGAGGAGTAAAAAGGAAAAAGAGAAGAAAGAGGGTGGGGGGGGCTGGTTGTATCGTTTGAGCTTGCCGCTGGAGGTATGCCGGGGCTGAGGAGGGGGCTGAGGAAGGGAGGAGGGAGGGAGAGGAGGCTCATTAACCAGTGCGAGATTGGAGCCTCAGTGGCTTGCTCGCATTCAACCACACTCAGCCTTTGATGAGGTCCTGGATCCTCGAGCTCAATCAGTCCCACATGAGTCCAACTGAGAAGGAGAGGGAGAGGGAGACGACGGCGAGGCCAGAGCGAGACTGCGAGAGGAAGGGTGGTAGGGATGGAGAGAGGGAGGGTGGGGATGATGGAAAGACGGCACAAAAAAAAAAGAGAGACAGGAAAGAGTGGATGTATAGAACGGGATGAGTGAAGAGAGGAGTGACAGCCCAGGAGGAAAGAAAAATCAGCAATAAAGGAAGCAAAAATGTCAGCTAAATGCTTCTCCTCACAGAGAGCCACTGGTTTTGGTGACTTTTTTTTCCCCCTTTTGAAAAACAAGCTACTGTCTGGAGTCAAATTGTTTTCGTAAATGTGCGTGATTCATTTCATAACAGGACAACACAGAGGGTTTGTTTGTGAATGTGCATATTCATGCATCATATTCAACGTCTCTGTGGAAATAGTGATATAGTTATAACCACGTCCATATGGATGTGTAGTTCAACACAATCCTTAAATTTGACTCCTTTTATCTGATGAAAAGTGCTGAGATTCATTTTCATTGGTGTGGAAGTCATGCATATATACTGTACTATGTCCTATTCAATATCTCGCCATGTTTTCGCATACTTACTGTAAGCACGCGTGTGTGAATGATGCAGGCTAAGACAGCTCAGTTCTCTGCAGTTAGATATAAAACGACGATAGAATGATGATAAAATAACAAATATGTGGCATTTGGGGGGGAAAATACTGCAAATAAATTAGGAAAAATCAGAATTTCAAGGCAATAAAATCAGGATACAGACATTAATGCATGTTATTCAGTTGGGGAAAGTATTAACCAATCTGTTCAAGTGTTATTAATTGTTCTATTTCTATCTTCTTGTGTGTTTTTATGCTGTTTTAAGTTAAAGGGGTCATATTATACCCTATTTCTCCAAGTTAACCTAGCTCCCTGGTGTCTTAATGAACATGTCTGTGACATGCTTTGGTCAAAATACCTTAAGGATGAGGCACCACAGCAGTTCAACCACCCTGCCAAAACAGCCCTGTTCAGAACGCTCTGTTTAGTCGTATCTCTTTAGGTCCACCTTAAAAGTCCACCTTAAGAAAAAGTAAAACGTAACTTAAGAGATGGGAAATGACATCAGCCACAGAGGCTACTGGGAGCTAACAGCAGTTAGCATTTGGAAAAGTGATCATTTGCAGGCTCTAGCAGGCACATTGTCATCATATATAACATGTATCCACTGGACAGATAAATCCTCTGAGGCTGGTAGTTTGTGTAGAACTCTGTGCTGCACTGTGGAGCCAAGAACTATTAGAACTATTCGCGGACTTCCAGGTTTTTGGATACCATTGCCCTCACCTGTGCTCTTGCATGTTTTACAGACAAAGCGGAGCTCCGCGAGACAACACTTCCAGGAATTTAGCGCATTGTCACGTCCCAGTGTTCGCGTGTTTTATCTCCTGTGCTTAGACTGAGAAGGACCACAAAAACACGAGTGAGTCCTCTTTTTTTTTTCACACTTTGCTGACTGATAGGACCTCCAGAGTCCCAAATATAAGGATTTAAATGATTAAAAAGTTGATTTTGCATAATATGTCCCCTTTAAATAGTGATTAATGAGTGTTTTAAAAAGCCCATACCTGTGTGCACGTGTCGACCTGATGTCATGTGATTCCCGAGGGGGCCACATAGCCCACGAGTGCCTGCGAGTGAATGAGTCAGTGTTTAGTGGCTTCCCCTGAAGCCCAGGTCGCCCTCTTTCAACACCACATCAGCACCAGAGGGCCACGGGAATCATTACCCTATTACTTTGTGTCTAACAGTGGCAGGGATTCGACATTCCTGCCAACCCCCCACCTCCCCATCTGCCTCCTTCCCCTCTCCTTTCTTTACAGACAACCCTGTGCAGGAACCAATTACTCACAGCGGCCGTGAGGGGTTTGCAATTAGTAAGTGTTTAACTAAATCAAAACATGCTGACGAAATTAATTCCCAAAAACAGAACACGTGTATTGTTTTATCCTGCTCTTAGTATTAGTGTTAGTATTTTAAATCTGGAAAACGGTGAGTGATTACGTAATAAAGGGCTGACTGACTGAGTTTGTCTTGTGATGTGTGAGATAGTAAGAGAATAAAACAACAACAAGAGAGAAAAGCTCATCTTCAGTGGAACAAATCAGCAAAAGTGCTTCCATAGAACGTCTCGCTTTAGTAGTAGCAAGAAAAATGTCATTGCGTCGACGCTATAAAATGGGATGATGTTATCTGGATGTCAAACCTAAAGGTTTGGATGTAACTCTATCCTCTCTCGTCGAATCCCCTCGACCACTTGGCAGACCTGTGGAACTGAGGTTGCTTTATTGGTTTCCCTAATTGGTGCCAGTTTCCATTTTCATTTCCAAAAATTACAGTGGCGTAGCGTTTCTGTTCATTCTGCCCACATCCATTCTGTGTGTGTGTGTGTGTGTGTGTGTGTGTGTGTGTGTGTGTGTGTGTAGAGAAACACTGAGGGCAGAAAGAGAGGAGGGGGGGTGGTAGGTTGAAAAAGAAAAAAAAACACACACAAACCGAGGGACGCTGCTGTGCTGCATGTGTAAACGTATGCTGTAACTCTGAGATGACTGTTTGTGCTTTGTTCTGTTTATGTGTGTATAATGAGTCATCAGTGATTGGCCAAGTTGATGTGGTCAGCGATGGAGGCAGAGGGAACACTTTACAGTAAGTGCATCAGTGGAAAAGAACCTCCCGGAGGGGGAGGAGGAGGAGGAGGAGGAGGAGGAGGAGGAGGAGAGCAGAGGAGCACATCATTCCACCAATTGTAGGAGTAAACTACACAGAAATACACAAATGTCACCACAGTTGAGCACAAAAGCAAGATTTAGATTTGGGTAAACACACACGTGCAGGGGCTGCGGGGGGGGGGAAAGTAAACAAGGCGAAGAAAGACAGTTTTTTCTGTCCCGAGACGAGTGAAGATAGAGGAAATTAGAAGTGCGTTTAAGTCATGTGATTTACAGTGTAATTTGTTATGAGCACATTAAGGATTGGGGGGGTGGGGGGGGGAGTATCCACGCTACAATGTGATCTTGGTTGAGAGCGACGTGTAATTGCCGCTCGCTATTCAAACATTAGTTCATTGTGATGATTAAGAACAGCTTAGCTCGCGCAGAGACAACTGTAAATCAGATGTTTTCAGGTTCCTCTCTTCACTTAAACCCCCCCCCCCTACACAAACATCGGGAGGGGCTGAATGAAGGGAGGGCACCACACCACACCACTGCCCTACAACTACACCCACCATGACCCATTATTCAGCAGCTCTTCCCTGGAAATGTGATAATTATACGCTTGGCCGTTCACAGAACAGCACAAATATACAAAGCATGCTGCTTCTGTTTATGCTCCCTGTAATTCCCTCCCTTTATCCCCCCCCCCCCCCAACACTTAGTTAATCCCTGATAAAACGAGTATTGTTACATCGCTAAGTCGTGCAGTTATAAAGCGATTAGGTAAAGTGAATGGTAAGTAAAAAAAATATATATACGACTCTGGCCGCACTTGAATGCATCTAGGTTTGCATGCTGATCTATGCTTTTGTGTGCATAGTATGCATAGCACATAATAGGTGCATGTGCACGTGTGTGTGTTGGCAAACCAACGCGCCATTGTGAAGCAACGACCACAGAGTTCCCCCCCCCTCCACCCCCCCCCACCCCTCCAATCTGCCACAACAAAGAGCAATTAAACACCGCTGCCTCGCCAGCTGAGGAGCCGACCGCGAGCCACACTTCCACAAACAGGCAGATCTGTTTAAAACCAAAGGGGAGAAGCAATAAAAAAGGCAAACCTAGCGAGCGCGATCCCCTTCTTCCAATCCCCTTCCTGCTGATTTAAAACAGGAGGTGAGTGTCTGACTTCGCCCTGTTATCACTCACCGTATCACAGATCGGCTCGTATTACCGTCACATGTGCGCTTTTACATGCACGGCTTAACCCGCGCAGTGATGTTTTACACATGGTTAGTGGATGTCAGCTGTATTATTATGTTGTTCATTTTTCGGGGTGTTGTTTCTGGCTCCACTAGAACCACTTCACATTGCATTTAAAATAGCAGCTCAGGCCTTCTTATGAAAAGAAATTCTCCTTGGAACGTGGACATCGAATAGAACTTGATTGTGTATCTCATAGAATGGCTTCACTCTTAGAAATAAGGGTTCCAAAAGGGTCCTTCTACAAAAGCGGAGGTTCTACCTGGAACCGTTTGCTTCTGAAAATCCCTTTCTTGAAGAAAGAGCTTTTCAAGGGTTCTTGGTAACACTAATGGTTCCATTAAGAACCATTTTGATCCAGAGAACCCTTTAAAACCCTTTATAAAAAGGTTCTATCTGGAGCCAAAAAGGGTTCTCCTATGAGGACGAGCCGAAGAACCTTATATGGTTCTACCTAGCACGTTTATTTCTAAGAGTAGAAGATTCCCTCACCTATTAGGTAGGAAAAACCTCAACATCCAGAATGCATCAGTCTCGTTGTCTTCCCAGTCCCACCATCCTCTGTCCTATTGGACACAAGGACACACCAGAGCTTCACTTCTATATACATATATTTGTGGCAACTGACTTGGTTAAAGGAATACTTCACCGTTTTGCATTTGACTTTGTGTTACTAGAATAGGGCTAGAATTTTTGGGAAATTGTGCTTCTGAACCTCAGTTTTCCCCTGAGTTGAGACATATCTTCATTCTTTTTTTTTTTTGTTACGTGCCCACCAGTGACACTTGGTCCTGTTAGCTGTTAGCGTAACTGTTAGCAAAGATGGCGGACACTGTTTGCATTCTGGGAATGAGGTCCCGTCCCCCTACGGGTGGGTCTAAAAAGTGCAGAATTAGCGTTAGCAGTTTCAAGGCTCGGACCAATGTTTTTCGACCTAGGGGGAACTGAGGTTGGGAAGCAGAATTCTTCAAAAAAACTAACCCTCATCTAGTAATAGCTAAATAGCTAAATGTAAATCGGTGAAGTGTTCCTTTAAGTAGAAAATAGTTCTAAGGCCACATCTATTTAAAAACATTTACTTTCTTTATTGTAGTAGTGTCAACATCACTGAGTTGTAACCACTGTCCCAGCAAAACACTGTCTATGGTGACACGGCTCCACTCATCTCCCAAAGAGACAGACCTTATGGGTATTAGGAACGTATTTGAGTCTGGGATTGTGTTTATCAGGCCACCGTTGCTACTTCAGCTGCTCCTGTCAGCTGTGACCATGCCATCATGTTTATTAGAATCCTTCACTCTTAGAAATAAGGGTTCGGAAAGGGTTCTTCTACAAGGGCTGAGGATTTACCTGGAACCATTTGCTTCTGAAAAACCCTGTCACGAAGAAAGGGTTTTTTTCAAGGGTTCTTGGTAACACTAATGGTTCCAGTAAGAACCATTTTGATCCAGAGAACCCTTTAAAAGCCCTTTCCTGAACAAACAGGTTTTAAAAGGGTTCTTGGTGGAACCCTCTAAAAGAGTTCTCCTATGAGGACAAGCCGAAGAACATTATATGGTTCTACTTAGCACTTTTATTTCTTAGAGTGTATTTGAAGATCAAAGTGTGGTGTGGCATCCAGGCTGTGTCGAAAATGTTTATTTTGACAGAAAAATCCTTTATGGCATGATGGTAGATGACCACAGTATAATGAAGGCCACGGGTTTTCAACATGGGAGGTTTTTATTTTTATTTTAAGCGACATCAAATGAGACAAATAGGCTAAAATGTGTCGTCAAGAGGAGACTCAAACATTGGATGAATCAGTATTTGTAATTTAAGAAGTAAAAAAGGTGCCAACGTATTGGTTTTTATCCATAGCGGTTTTCTAAATAGTTTCTCGTACATACGTAATTGTCTATTTAATTTAGCCCTCGTTCATCATTAGTAATTATAGCACTGACAGTGTTTACGGTGTTTGTAGAAACATGCGTCTCATCAGATATCAACCAAAAATACAGCCCTTTTTTTAACATTTTAACCAGTGAAACTGTAAAATGGGCGAGTTCCTAGGTGTTTAAAGAAGTCTGCTAAATTTAAAGTTCCTAAGATGACTCAGTCGTCAACTCGTCTGAGAGTTGTTACTTTAAGGAGTGGCAACTGAAGTGTGTTATTAAATGTTATTTTATCCCGATTCGTGCTTTTTTGTTATTGCTAAATATATTTATTTTCCCTCACTGTCACTGTCGCATTTGCCTTTTTTTTTTACCCCCCCTGCAGGATTATTCACTTCACTCAAGCGCATCGTGGCTGTTGAAAAGTGGACTAAATGACACCGGGAGTTCACGTCACGAGGAAAGATAATCGATCCCTAACCGTTTTATTTAAGGCACCGACAACCATCCTTCACCGCCATCCCCCCCCGGGCCACTGCCGTACAGATGTGCAGAGACTTTCAAAGAGAGCTGCTGCTGCTGCTGCTGCTGCTGCTGCTGCTGCTGGAGCCTAATTTAAAAAGTCACAGACTTCTGGGTGTGAGGTGAGAACTGAGCAACACAAGATGTTATCGATTTTACCCGCTAAAACACAGTCTCTTCATCCACTTTTGTATATATGTTCTTATAAACCTGCAAGTTATTAGTGTCATATTGCAAAAGTCTTGCATTACCAATGTATATATTTGTAGATAACTTCAGTATTTACTGGCATGAGATCAGCCAGTGGAAACAGTGACATTTTGTCTTATAATGCATCTTGTTCAAGTAATAATACAGGTGCAGGAATAATATCCGAGTCTGTTAGAAGAAGAAAAAAACCCTGTCCTGCTGATTAAATAAAAATAACATAGCATGTATTAATTAAGACCCTTTAACACCAAGCGTTTGCATTACCATAATTACACAATGTTTTGTACCTTTGGAAGAAATTGCAACTTTATCTGAAAGCTGAGAAATTGCAACTTTATCTGAAAGCTGAGAAATTGCAACTTTATCTGAAAGCTGAGAAATTGCACGTCAAAAATCAACATATGGTTATTATGGTCATTTCCCTCACGCTGTTTCAGCAAGCCTGGCAAATCAGCGTCTTTGTCACCAGAGAGGAGATAGAGTGAGTGCTAAGTAGAACCATATAAGGTTCTTCGGCTTCTCCTCATAGGAGAACTTTTTTGGATCGGGGTAGAACCTTTTTCTAAAGGTTCTGCTTGGAACCCTTTTGGAGGGTTCCACCAAGAACCCTTTTAAAACCCTTTATTCAGGAAAGGGCTTTTAAAGGGTTCTCGGGATCAAAATGGTTCTTACTGGAACCATTAGTGTTACCAAGAACCCTTGAAAAAACCCTTTCTTCAGGAAAGGGTTTTTCTGAAGCAAATGGTTCCAGGTAGAACCTCAGCCCTTCTAGAAGGACCCTTTTGGAACCCTTAGTTAGGGAAGAGAGAGAGAGCTGTTTTATTTTATTGGTGTCAGTATAAAATAATAATAAACTGGCAAACCCTAACACACTTGAGCAAATGGTTCCAGGTAGAACCTCAGCCCTTTTGGAACCCTTATTTCTAAGAGTGTGGGAAAAATCTGTACATGGTTCCACATTGAGACAAAAAGTCAAACAAATGATATTTTAAATATGTGTTATATTGTTAAAATTTCAAATTTAACACTCAAAATCTGGTGTCTGTGTACAACTACAGTGTTTCTTTTTTCTAAATAAAACTTTTTAAATTGTTAATACGCTATTTTAATATGCGGTTAATTCTAAATAAAGAAAGTTATTCTGGAAAAATTGGCCTTTTCTGGCCCCTTGATGCTTAAAATAAACAAAAAAAAAAGGGTTAAAGAGTTAATAAGTGTAATATAATGAAACAAACCACAATTTCAAATTTTAAACATTTATGACCAAGTCATTTTATACAGACACGACAAAAGCCTCATTCAACACTTGACTGTGAGTTGTGCTGCTGCTGTTACTGCTGTATGTTTCTGTCAATGACAGGCTTCTCCTCCACAGGATACATACGTGGAATCGCATTGTGTTTGTTTGACCTGTCAGAGATCTTTTTACGGGATTAAAGCCTTTTTCTTCACCACATTAAAAACAAGCGCAAAAAATTGCCAGTGAAGACAGATTACCGGCTCATTTTGGCGTCTCATGTTTTGGCGTCTCATGTTTTGGCGTCAGTCTTTGCCAGGCACCTATGACTGTCTGTGTTTTATGTGAAGTGTCTCCTCTTTTATTCTGTATTTTTACTTCAAATGTGACTGTGGTCAAATGAGTAATCGGCCATTACAAGCAAGTCATGTTGCTATATATAATATAACATTAAAAAGTAGACTATAATGGAAAAAGAACACTTTGATACTGTTTTATGACAATATACAGTATAAGCGTATCCATAAATGTCATATTGTGTTACATAACTCGTGTTTTTTTTCATATTTTAACCTCACTTTTGTATTTGAGAGTATCACTATTACGTCAAGAAATACTAAGGTACAGATAAATAGATCAATAATACATGAAAAACAAAAATACAATACTTTTAAAATCTTTTTTTTTCTTCCCACAGACAACCTTGTGTTGCCTTAATTCTCTGTGACCCCAGCAGAGGGCAGGAGTGCAGGAACCTGCAATAAAAAAAAACCCGCCGTGCATCCTGTCCTGGTTCCTGACCTAGCCCAGCCCAGCCCAGCCCAGCCCAGCCCACCCTAGCCTGGCTCTGCCTGGGTTCAGCGTGGGACGCATCGCGGTGTCTCTGGTCAGGCAGCCTGGAGCCCTTGGGCGCTGGCAAGGGGTGCGGGCGTCCGGGAGGGGCCCCCTCAAAAGCCATCTACGAGGGGCCACACCCACGCGGCCATTACGGTGGAGGCTGTTCTGGGCTTCTCCCGAGGCCGCCCGCCTGCCATTTTTAGAGCAGCAACAGAGTAGACCACATGCTGTGGCTTCAGGCAAAGTGGGGGAAGGAAGGTCTCTTCTTTATTTTCAGTCAAAGTGCCATGAGCTTTGGGAGAAACTCGACATTTGCACTCCACGAGTCCGTGTGGAGACTTTGTTTATCTCTGAGACGAAACTGAGGAGAAAAAAAAAAATCACAATCTCGCTTCCTGATGAAAGTTTCTTGACCAGCGAAACCCTACGTTCCTACAGTACCTTTATTTCTTTCCTGTTTTACTTGTGAGGTTTGGTGTTTCTCCCCGATAATAAAATAACAGATTAACTGCGAGCATTAAACATGGAGTTCCAAGACGTTGTGGAATAACAACGTGAAAGTCTGGTCAATTGAAACCTGCTCCAGTCTCAGTGTTTTTCAGCAGAGTGTGTGTGGGTAAAACATTGGGTGGTCTGAAGAAGAGAAGTCATGAGCTTCCTCTTGCACACATATGGTGCGGCTTGGCCTTTTTTGTTTTGATTTTAGGGGTTTTTTAGGTTATAAGTAATAAGGTCCCCTTTAGGTAAGACCTGCTTATTTTACCTATAATGTCATTCTATTTATGTATTCTATGCCCTGCCCACTCCTTTCACTGTTTTCTGTCAGCCTTTTTTTTCCAGCTCCAGCATCCAAAATCTGTAACTTTTTTTCCATCATGTCAAGCACTAGGTCGGACATTCTGTGTGTCCGGCGTTAATCCGCAACTCCTGTCCTCTCTAACCTTTAAGCCATCTTCTTGATCAGTATCACCAGGAAGTCCGTCACATCAGTCCTCCTCCGCAGGAGAGGAAACGCGAGTCGAGAACACTTCGCTTCTGTTCCACACAATCACTCAATAGACGGGGACACCCGATACTCTTGGTCGCCCGTCTAGAGAACACAGCCAGGCGAACGTTTACTCCTTTGACCCACTTTAAGACATTACCCCTCTCCTGCCGTGCAATATGTCTTTCATAAATAAACGATAGTTCCAGTCGTCTCGTCGTCCTCCTTCCCCCCCCCCCCCCTTGAAAAACCACATCGTTATGGCACTAAGACATCAAATGTGAACTTTTGAATGATTCTCTGTGAGGAGTAAAAGAGCCGGGGAGATGATGGAGGCTTTGTGTCGCAAGTGGCTGGAACCGCAGAACTAAAAAAAAGAAAGACGATAAAGATCAGAGCTGAAACGGAATTAATCGTCAACTATTTTGATAATTGATAATCGGTTTGGTGCTTTTTTTAATGATCAAAACAAGATTTCTGATTGTTTCAGTTTCTTAAACCTTTTAGGTACGCACCAAGAAAAAAGTAAAGTAAAAATAATTTCTTTGCATTTTTTATTCACAACAATCAATATATATATATATATATATACAAAATTAGACCCTACAATATTCCAGGTACAGTCTGTGCAATTTCTTGATCAGTAAATTAAAGCAATCATTTTAACAACACTAACCCTTTTTTCCCCCTAATTTCACCAACATTAGCTAACTTCTCTACCTTTACCATAAAATGACAAGTCAACTGTTTGGTAGAGCAGAGTTTTGAACAAATGTATTTGACCCTTATAAGACTAATTTCTGTTGAATTAAGTTACATAATTCTGTACAACAACTCCTCAGAAACGATAACATGTCAACAAAATAGTCTTCGAAACCTTCGAAAGTCCCAATGAGACATAGTGACTTAAAGTGTGGTCGACCAAATAGTTGAGTAGTACCTTAAAGGGTTAAATGTGAATATTCTCTTCATTTCTTTGCTCCATATAACAAAGAAATCACTAAAACTGAATCATTTTGGTTTGTGGACAGAACAAGACATCGTCATTTCCAGGTTTGACAAACACTGATCAATGTTTTTTTTTTTTTACATTTTAACAGTGAACCAAACGATTATTCGAGAAAAATAATCGACAGATTAACCGATAACAAAAATAATCGTTAGTTGCAGCTCTAGTAAAGACACGGTGTGCAAGAGGGTATTATATGGGATGAATTAAATCAATCCTGTAAAACACAGCGTGTATACATTGTCATTTTTATGAATGACTACAACCTAGAATGTGTTTCACGTGCTGTGGAAAATGGCAAAGAAAAAAAAAAGAAAAAGAAGGATTTTAATTGTATCTCTCTACACAGAACAGGATGGCGGCAGTTGCGTCAAATCAAGGAGATGATTAGTTGTTTCCAGAGCGAGAGGACGAGACACGAGGCTGCTGGTGGCACACGACACATGGAACAGATCACACAGCGCGTGGAGTGGGGATCTGCCGTAAGAAATAAAGTAACCAAAAAAGAAAACCTCAATTTACTCCTTTAAAAAAAAAAAAAAAAACCCTCCCCTTCTTTTTGTAAAGGAGTAATGAGCTCCCACCCAAACCTCAGCACCAGCTGCTGTCAAGAGTCTGGGGGCAGTGACTAAATATGTCTAAACCAGAGGAGGGGAGGACAGAAGGGTGGTGGTCTGCTGTCTGTGGTCCAGCTCACCTCAGCACCTTCTGCCCATGACGGTGTTCACAGAAACGGAGAAAGAGAGGAAAAACAGCAAGAAAACCTACATAATTGATACAAGAGATAATCCAGGAAGCATCCGGACACAGTGTGAATGATAAAAAATGACAACTTAATCTTTTATTTGATCGTGGATTAAAGACGTATTGTTTTTTTTGTTTCTCTATTTCGGCAGCAATTAATCGTATTTAAACTCCACCAGAAGGTAGACTTTTCCTTTCCTGGACGATCCACTCACCAGATTGTGATTGATTCTGATTCCGAGGCCACTCGTGCTGCCTTTTGCTGGCCTCGATTGCTCGCTGACATTGCCCCAGTTTGCCCCCAGGACCTGGGGACAAAAGGCCTCCATAGCTGTATTGGAGGAGGTTGAATCTGCAATAATTATTTTTGCAATATTGCTGAACGGCACCGTGTTTTGCGGTTTTTGCACCATAACTAAACCAGAGACTTGGAAAAAAACCTGTTCTTGCTCAATAGGAAATGTAAAAACTTAATTGTTATATCATAGTTTCAGACAAAATATTAAATTAAACAATGGAGAAGAAACAACAAAGTAGTCTGGAAAAAGGAAATTTGGACTAGGTTCTCTTTTTGAAACACCATATTACAATTTGACAACGTGCTGCAAAGTATTACTGGTATACAGTGAACTTTTAAGTCCTTAAAGTCAAATCCAAGTCTTCAAAATGAAATTAAAAATCACAAAGATCGCAAACCTGACTGTAAAAATAACATTTTCTTTTTTAAAAAGCTCTGAAACCAATAACTTCAACCAATATGATCTCACAATTAAATGTAGCTGAGATTATGTTAAGTCTGCCTGATGATTTGTGTGGTGTTGGTGTTTTATTTTAAGTCTAAAAAGTCTAAAATCATTTAAGGAGTTGATTTAAGTCTAAAATCAACTCCTTCCTGGTGTGATTGTGAATTTATTCTGTCCAATTAAAACATCCAGCCCTGTCTCAAGCCTGAAGTGTCCAGTCAAAAGCACAGTAATCCTCCAAAAGTCCCTGTCATTTCACAAAGTATGTATAAAGAGATATTGAAGGTAGACTTGTCATTGCCGTCATTGCGCACCGTCCTGAGCAATTGCGCGCGTGACGCCTGTCGGGGTCATTAGGTGGCCACAGGGCTCCCTGACAGACTGGGAGATTACAGGACAGACGCTGGCTTGTATACAACATGAAGGCGGTGAACTGGGGTTTGTTTGGGAGTGGATGGACTTCAGTGTTTTTCTGGAGCTGATGCTTGTATGTAAAGCCCTGTACAAGTATATAAAGAGTATTTTCAGTATGTTGTTTCCCAAAAAATTTGATAATAATCTCAATGTGCAACATTAGAACGTCTCAGTAATAATATATATATATGTATTTTTTTTTTTTAAAGGTGCCATATGTAAGAATGTGGCCAAAAACGGTTACTACAGTCAAATTCAAAAGGTCTTTTCGTTTTCGTTTTCTGACGTAACTGGCAACCCGCGGTTGCTCGGGCAGCTGAGACTCTACTGAGTGCAATCATTGGTAGACGGTGGTAGGTGGCGCCACATGCCAAACCATGATTTCAAATCATAAACATGATTTGCAGTCTGCAAAATATTTTTTTTAATGCAAATATTTTGTCTGTACTGTTGTTGTCGGTGAGTTCAGTTTGTTATATGAACATTATTCCTGAGTCTCTGTGACATATTAGGAGGATTTTATGGCCAGTTGCTTTAGATTTATTACATAATGCACCTTTAAATTTAGTAAGTTTCTTGTATGGTGACTAAGCATGTTCTGAAATGCACCCTGTTGTTGCTTAGATTACTCAAAAACCACCAACATGCACCAAAAATAGCCGAGCAGGTCGTTTTATTTTATTATTTTTTTTTTTATCATTCTTGATGTGATTTAAAAAAGGCTATCTGGTGCAAATGTACATGATACGACCCACCACTCTGCAGCTCTCTCGTCTATATGTTCCTGCCTTTCTCTCTCTCTTCCCCTATTTTCTTTCTCGCTCGTTTTCCGTTGACAAGCTCCCCTGAATCTTTGACCACACAGCCTGGAAAAATAGCACCGAGTCATGCTGCAGAGCGAGTCTGTCCCTGACCCTGATTCCCTCTCAACCACATTTCCATCAGCAGCAAAGTAAAACACATCTAATCATTTCAGATTTTCCCCCTCCGTCGCCGTATTATTAACATTGTTAATTTTCTGAGGGCTGCAGCCCAGAGGGGAATGTCAAGGGAAATGCATTACGGCGAGATATTCCATTGATCCACAATTATACACACTTACTCGGTCGCTGTAATGGCCTAACGCTACCAAGAGGCCAATTTAAAGCAAATGTAGAAAACAGAAGGCTATTGAGGCCCAAAAAGCAAGATAGAACGTAGAAGCAGCCATGTAATGTCAATATATAGACAATTTAAGTCTGCTTGTTTCTGTGCTGTTGGATTAGAAACAACACAAACTATCTGGTAAAAGTTGTTTCTACTGTTTCAGGAAAGCTGCCTGCTATACACTCTTAGAAATAAGGGTTCTTCTACAAGGGCTGAGGTTCTACCTGGAACCATGTGCTTCTGAAAAACCCTTTCCCAAAGAAAGGGCTTTTCAAGGGTTCTTAGTAACACTAATGGTTCCAGTAAGAACCATTTTGACCCAGAGAACCCTTTAAAACCCCTTTCCTGAATAAAGTGTTTTAACCCTTTAAGGCTCTACTCAACCATTTGGTCGACCTCACTTTAAGTCACTATATCTCATTGAAAAAATGCATGAACTCACTAACACTTAATGTCACTTGTTCTGAACGTTGTACTTTATGAATTATGCAAACCAGGTTTATTATGAACAGACATCTCAACCGTTTAATAGAGGCCTGTATCTGAAATATTGTAGGGTATAATTAAAAAATATTAAAATAATAACAATATTGATTTTCATTATTGTCATCATAAGTAAGTAAAATAAAACAATAAAAAACCGCAAAGAAATAATTTTTCCTTTGCTTTTTTCTTGGTGTGTACCTTAAAGGGTAAAGTATGATATCCTTGTCTAATATGAAATGTACTTAAGTAATTAGAAGTAAAAGTATTTTTTAAAAAGTGAGGATTAGTTGTGTTGTCTTTCAACTGGAAGGTTGTGGGTTCGATTCCTGGCTCTGCTAGTCTATATGTGACCTTGAGCCAAAGGTTGCAAGCTCTATATAAATGCAGACCATAATACCAACTCTTCTTCTTCTGATTTTATTTGGTAGTAACGAGTAACAAAGATAGTTAAGAGGAAATGTAGTGGAGTAAAAGTACAAGTTGCTGTGAAATGTAAAAAAGTACAGATATGTGACTTTCGTATTTAAGAGGGTTCTTGGTGGAACCCTCCAAAAGGAGCCAAAAGGGGTTCTCCTATGAGGACAAGCCGAAGAACCTTATATGGTTCTACTTAGCACTGTTATTTCTCAGAGTGCATTATCGCGTATCTAACCCTACATCTCTACAGATCCACGTGTTCTATACGTGGCAACCTTTTCACACTTCCCTGAGGCATTTCCTCCCTCTGTCATTTGGCACATGTTCTGTCACCGATGTGCGCCTTTAGACGCGACCGTTCCTTTTCTTCTCGGTCGTCATTAATGCTTTATGTTTTACATTCGACTGAAATGAGAGGGGTTTGGGTGAAAGAGCGCCCATATTTTTTGCAAAAAGCGGTCGACCGTGGGCCACTTTTCCTCATTTTTACGAGACTTGTAGTAATCTAGAATCTTTGACTCCCATTTACAGTTCCCTTCAAAAGAGCGCAAGTGAGATCTATAATTAGGGAACGCGTTAAGCTCTTAACAGCCTCTTCAAAAAGCTTTCTCTGCTCTATTTACTATTTTCTGCCCCGTGTGGTGTGCGTTCTTTGGGTACGTACAGTAGGCACTGGGAGCTTGATGAACCTCGTGGCGTTGGGTGGGCACCATTATGTTCCCCATGCAGGCCTGATTATATGTTTCATTTAGTTATTGTCCATATGACTGCTATCACATCACGTATTGGTAGTTACGGGTTGTTTTTTTATTTGGTAAACCTAGTAGTTTAAATGTTAAATGTATGCAACTGCTCCTTCAACAGTATGCAGTACAACGCGTTTGCATCAGTATTAAGCTGATAATCCGTCAGTGAGATGAGTTATGACACCAGAGTGAGTTGGAGGGTTAACGAATGGACTCAACTTACATATATACTATTGTTCAAAAGTTTGGGGTCACTTAGAAATGTTCTTATTTTTGAAGGAAAAGCACTTTTTTTTTCAATGAATACAATATTAAATGAATCAGAAATACACTCTATACATTGTTAATGTGGTAAACGACTGTTCTAGCTGCAAATGCCTGGTTTTTAATGGAATATGTACATAGGTGTATAGAGGCCCATTTCCAGTGTTCTAATGGTACATTGTGTTTGCTAATCGTGTTAGAAGACTATTGGATGATTAGAAAACCCTTGTGCAATGATGCACAAAACAGTTGAAAACAGTTTTGCTGGTTCTAAAAATCATTATTTCTAACCTTATCAATGTCTTGACTTTATTTTCTATTCATTTTGCAACTCTTTTGATGAATAAAAGTGTGACTTTTAATGGTAAAACACACAAACAAATAGTATAGGTGAGCCCAAACTTTTGAACGGTATATAGTGCACCTGAAAATCAAACCTTGTTAGAATAGACGCAGAAATCAGAATAAGGCAGCGACTCTCATCGTGACTCATAAAGCGAGTTGTCTTTCAAACCAAAAGGTCGGAGGCTCAATCCCTGGCTCCTGCAGTCTGCATGCCGAAGTGTCTCTTGGCACGACTCACAAACCATGGTGGCGGCGCTGGCAGCATGTGAATGGGCGTGAATGATGTGCGATAGAAAATAGATGCATGGATTTTTTGCTGTATGAGCGTGAATGTGAGCGTAAGACGACTGGAGAGGTTGTAAAGAAAACTGTTAGATAAACACACAGACTGGTTTTTTTTCATTCAGGACACATACTACGCATGTAACATCAAAATATCTACATTTATATGAAAGAAAGAAACTCAGTTGTGGATCACCTGTTACCAGATAAAGCATTTTCTTCTATGTGTTGATTATCTGTTCTCTCTATTTCAGGATTCATTTCTCATTACGCAATACAGTATAAGCCTAAGCCGCTAACAGACACTGTCTCCATGTCATTCACCAGTGGTCAACTTTTTTCCGTGCAAAGTTGTCGTCTCGTTTCGACGAAGAAAAAAAAAAAAGGCGTCTTCTATGGGAAATGAAAGCGATGAGTTGAGTTGCAGTTGATCTGTTTACATCCATCTGTGTGACAGGGAGTCTTTTTTTTGAATGCCCTAAATGTGTCTTAATCAGTTTCTTTGCTGCAAAGATAGATATATCCTGCACTGACAGAGAGTGTGTTGGTTAGCAGAGCATCAAACATGGGTTCTGTCAGGAAGTTTGTTTAAAATATAGCTGCTATTTTATACTGAGGAACATGCATTATACATATATCTTTTCTGGTTTTTCCCTTATGCTGCTTTGAATATTGTGTTTAATCATATAAGGAGCTTCTTTTTGCAAAAATGCAGTTACCACCTTGGTAAATGTTAAGGCTTTCTTTTTTAAGATTAAGCTTCTCTGTGGTCACTTTTGAATTTGCAGGTTTATCTACACTCTTAGAAATATAAGTGCTAAGTAGAACCATATACGGTTCTTCGGCTTGTCCTCATAGGAGAACCCTTTTTAGCTCCTAGTGTTTTAACACTATTAAAACCCTTTATTCAGGAAAGGGGTTTTAAAGTGTTCTCTGGATCAACATGGTTCTAACTGGAACCATTAGAACCCTTGGAAAACCCTTTCTGCGGGAAAGGGTTTTTCAGAAGCAAATGGTTCCATGTAGAACCTCAGCCCTTGTAGAAGGACACTTTTGGAACCCTTATTTCTAAGAGTATTCCTGCACAAAACATTACACTGAATAGAGTTAGATAGACAACACAAGGCAGGTGTTCTGTAACATGTTGGCCTGAGTTTGAGGTGAAGCTGACAGGTTTACACGTCTTGCGAGAGCACAACCGTGTGTGTGTGTGTGTGTGTGTGTGTGTGTGTGTGTGTGTGTGTGTGTGTGTGTGTGTGTGTGTGTGTGTGTGCGTGTGTGTGTGTGTCAGTCGGCGTAAACTGTGACTGTGTGTTGCTGCAGCCTTTGTTCTTCAGCTCACACCCCTCCTGGAATAAAGAAAATAAAGCAATGAAGGTCAGTTGGAGAACAGACTGCCAAATATAGCCGCTGTGTTCATGTGAGGGCCAGACTCTGCAGAGCGACAAGCCCAGCTCTGACCATGCCCTGTAATTGAGGAGAAAATAAGGACAGAAATTATATGTTTATTTTTGACAACAATTTTAATCTTCTGTGCTCTCCTTCAGAGAAAAAAAAAAAACGAGACGCCCACAAAAGGGCGCTGAGAATCTGTCTTCAGACTGAAAGTTGACTCTTTTTTTTTGTGACATTTTTTAAAACCAATAAATAAAATAAGCTTGAATGACACTTTCATAAACATAGCTTTTCATCAATAACATTAAAGTTTTGGTCATTAAATACATATTCAACTACTAAAAACATCTTCATTAATAATAGTTTACCTTTAAAATGGAACAGAATTATGCATTTTCTCTACTGACACTAGTTTTTATGCCACATAAGGACAAATATTATTCAAATGAACTGGTTCATTATGAATTCATAATTAAATGCATGCATGTAATTTTGCATTTCTGAACGTATCTGCTTTGTTTTACAATAAATAGACGAATAATGATCTATATTGTTTGAGTTTAATGAATGAGTCAATAAAAAAAGTGTTTAAAAGTGGTTTCTTTTGCATGCATGAGCACTTACATATGAAAAATGTGTTATTATTTATATTTTCTACCGAAATAAAATGAACTCCAGACTTGAACATTAATTATAATCATGATCAGGATTTTTTTTTTTTTTTTTAAATATACTTGCAACTTTTAGAACTTTTTGCAATAATGTCAAACTTTCTGTTTTTGATTCAGTTCATTTCTTCCTCTTTTCTTTTGTTTTATTTCACTCTTTTTCTTATAGGAAACAAGCCTTGTTTTCCCTCTCTCTCTCTCTCTCTCTCTCTCTCTCTCTCTCTCTCTCTCTCTTCATTTCGCCTTATGAACTCATTTTATTTGACGCGATAATCTCTTCTTTATTTTATGTGATGACTGGATCCTTCCCTTCTTCGCTTTAACCATCACAATTAATGTCGAGAGAGGCAGTTAACTGCGCTCCAGAATATTGGAAACAGAGAGGGTTGAAACCAGAATAATAAAATCTCGGAAAGGAAACCACAGACTCGGTCAGCTGATTTTTTTTATTTATTTTATTTATTTATTTATCTATGTATGTGGCAGGCTACTATAGGCCCGGGCTTATTATTATTATGTTTTGACATTGCTTCAATTTGTATTTGCATTACCATCGTGAATAAAAACGTCCATTTTCTGTGATGTTATTGGAGGAATCCGTCTGTTAAATATCTTATAGCCTCAGACTCCACTGAACTAATCCCGGTGGAAAAAAAAGCAACAAAAAAAAAAAAAAATAGATAAAGTCAGTGAAATTGAAATAATGTCCACACATGGTGATTGATGAGTAACCCACTAAAGGAGGTGGGATGTCCCCCTCTTTATCCACCAATCTCTGTCCATTCTCCTCCATCTCTGGGTTTTTATTGCTTCTTAGCGAGTCTTCAAAGAGCCCAGAGAGCCTGTAATTAGGGGGCGGGTTCCCTGTGAGCTCCTGAAAACACTTCCCCGCTGCTCAGCTCAACTTCTTCTTCTTCCAAACTGTCCCGGGACTCAGAGCTGCGCTTCTCCCCGCTCCCCCTCAGCTTCCTTAGGATTTTGTTTCTCAGGGATGGCCGCATCTATTCTGGAGGTAGGGAATGTGTTTGTAAGTAGATTCTTCTTCTTTATTATTATTATTATTACAGAAAAATGTACAAATGATGCAAATGTTACTAAAAAAAAACCTTATTATAGAAAGTAAGTTGTATGAGGAAACATTTTAAGGGTATTTGGGGGATATATGACTGTTTATAAACTTTTACTGTTTGTGAAGGTTCGCCATGGTAAAGTAAAGCTGCACCACAACAGGTTTACCTTCCTCCTGCTCATCCTTGCTGATAGTATTTACATTTCCATTAATATAGAGCTCATGCATTCACTTCTAAATTATGTTTTAACAAAAAAATGGATCTCCTATTGACTCTGAATGGAAGCCGAGGCCAACGCAGGGACTGTAAACATAATTCTGTGATAAAAACAATGTGTATGAGGATGCAAAAGGTTCACTCTGAGGTCTGAGACGGAGTTGACCTCTAAATGCCTCTGTGCATGGAGAGAAAAACAAGTATGTGATAAAGATATTCAAGAAAATGAACAGGCAGACGTACTGAATGATATTTAGATGTTATTTGAATAAATGTTGTGTGGATGTTATTTTACATGTAAGTGAGCAGTAACAGGCGAATGACGTGCTGCAGGGTTTGTTACCTGCTACGTAAAAAAATGGGAGATGTCTAGAAGAGAATAATACAAGTAAAATAACATAATTCAACTTTGTTTCATACAGATTCGCTGAGCAGACTATGCTTTGTTTTCTAAAAGGTCTAAAATGTTTGTGGAAATACATCAGCATACATTAAATTGACAATCAGCATGATCGTAATCATGGACGATGGTCACATCTAAACGTGTAAGACGATAAACAAGAGACGATGATAAGGCCGTCCTGACACAGCGGACCAACAGCTTCCACTTCCTCTAATGAGAAAAAGAAGTTGTTTGTCTTCCAGTTCCTCGTGCTTCATCTTCCGCGCGTGCACGCGCACTTTTATCCAACTTTAACACATACATGAACGCACCATTAAGAGCGGCTCGTAGACAGCGGTTTAAGTGAAACAAAAGATGGAGGGGGAATGCCGTCTCTCTGCTGAGCAGAGCAGAACCCTCGCAAGCGTAAACATTCGATGCCTTAAATTGCTCTGACCACTTTGAAAACAGAGAGAGCAGAAAGAAAAGAAAAAAAAAGCCAGCGGTGGCAGTCAGACATAAGTTTTTTATTAGAGTTGACACTGACAGAAGCAGCAGCAGCAGCAGTGAGCAGTGAGCAGCCATTTCCTGCAGACAGACAGTCTCATTTTCTCTCTCTCTCGTCTCCTCCTCCTCCTCCACAGGAAGACGCACGTTATGGCTCCAGTCCTCTGGCTATGTTAACTGCTACCTGTAACAAGTTTGGCAGCACCAGCCCCGTCAGGGATTCGGCGACACCCGGTAAGACCGGCAGCAACACTCCGATCAAGAAGACCTACACGATGACCTCCGACCTTCACGCAGCTAAGAACGGACGGACCGCAGACGGCAGCGGCCTGGCGGACTCCTACACTGGCTCCTTCACCACAGCCGGAGGAGGGGGAGGCGGCGGTGGGCTGCTCACACCCACTGGAAGCCCCCCTCCTTCAGCTGGAGGCTACTCCACCGACTATAACCCTTTCTCCCACTCTTTCCAGACCTCTGTCTCACAGGACCCGTCTCTTTTAGTGTCCAAGACCCACGCTACGGCCGATTGCCTCACTAGTGTCTACACCTCACTGGATATGACACATCCATATGGCTCCTGGTATAAAACAGGTATCCACCCTGGCATTACCGCCGCCCCGGCTAATGCCACGTCCTCCTGGTGGGATGTCCATCCCAACTCCAACTGGCTGTCAGCGACGCAGCCCCAGTCGGACGGAGGTCTCCAGGCCTCCCTGCAGCCTGTAGCACCGCAGGCCTCCCTGAGCCCACAGATCTCCAGTTACGGCACCGACTTTACGCCCCTCAACCCGGCACCTTACCCTTCTGTGGGACTGGGCTCCTCCTCACACCTCCTTCAGCCCTCCCAGCACATGTTGCCCCAGGACATGTACAAGCCCAAGCCTGTGCCAAGTGCAGGTTTGATGGAGAGTCAAATGGGCCTAAAGCCTGCGCGTGGATCAGGGGGCTACAACGGAGGTGGTGCACCCACTAGGTCCTCATGTGACTGCCCTAACTGCCAGGAGCTGGAGAGGCTGGGAGCCTCTGCCGCATCTCTGAGGAAGAAGCCGGTCCACAGCTGCCACATCCCAGGCTGTGGGAAGGTCTACGGGAAGGCCTCCCACCTGAAAGCCCACCTGCGCTGGCACACCGGCGAGCGGCCCTTTGTTTGCAACTGGCTCTTCTGCGGGAAGCGCTTCACCCGCTCGGATGAACTGGAGAGGCACGTGCGCACCCACACGAGGGAGAAGAAGTTCACCTGTTTACTGTGCAACAAGCGCTTCACGCGCAGCGACCACCTCTCAAAGCACCAGAAGACCCACGCAGACTCGGCAATGCAGGGCAAAGCTGCGGAGGGAGACGCGGATCCTCGGAGCGAGGAGACCACAGAGCTCAACGCGAGCGCGGTACCGACCAACGCGGACCAAATCAGCAACGGAGAGGACAAGACTGGCACACCAAACGGAGTGGAGAACAGCAGTGGACTGTTGGAGATCTGACGCAATCAGTGGTCAAATCCTGTATTCACTTCTGAATTCTGACATGGTGGTTTTTGTGGCGAAAATAAGTCCACCTTTGAAATAATAATAATAATAACAATAATAATAATAAAAAAGTGTTTTGTTTCATGACAAATGAAGAACCAAGGACCAAGTTCACAAAAACTAGTATGACTGAGCATGTATGCAGGTAGCAATGGCTTCATTTTCTCTGGACCACACATAAACACACGCTTTAAACATGACCAATCCTATGCACAAATATATGCAGGCACACACAAATATGACCAACTAAGCCGGCCCGTACGTGGACACAAATATATCATGCATGTTGCATGAGCACACACACACACACACATGCATGGAGATAACTATGAACAAATGTGCAAATGCATGCATACATACACACACACAGGACTGTCTGTGTCTATGCACACACACAAACACGTAACAGTAAACATGCTCACGCACACATTTCGTAGCCTCTACACGTACTTTTTTTTTTGTCCGCCTTTCAAATGAGACAAACCACTGGGGAAATTTAATCTGCAAAAGCAGAAGGAAAAGAGCTCTGAAGCCCGCAAAAGGAAAGTCGTTTTTACAACGAGACTTATGGTCAGGATGATGGAGTTGATGGAGCAGTGCATGCCTTGAGAAAAAAAAAAAAAAGAAAGTCAGATTTACAACTGTACTTTGATACTTATTCATTATTGTTGAAACAATCGGGACGGACAGTCTTACTTAACTGCTTCTTGTCGCCAGAGGCATTTTTTGTTCAGTTTTGCGTTTCACATTTTGTTTGCCGTTCGCTTCTTGCTATTATGTCTAATTTAATTGCATATTTACATGGATAATCTAATTTATGTCTTAAATTATACACTAGGAGGATCATCTTGCACCCTGTAAGACATATACTGCCTGGAAAAATAATAATGCAAGATGGTTTAAGCTGGCCAAAAAGAAATTAAAATGCATTAAATTAATTTTTTTCTCTTATTTATTAGTTATTCTGTGGCGTTTGGGGACTATGTTTTTAAAGATTAATTTATAGATCTTGACGTTAGATGTGTGCGTGTGTGTGTGTTTAAACTATTTCTCTATAATCTTTTAATTGTGAAGTCTTCCACACCTGACAATGTAATGATAATAAGGGGCTCCTCCTTGTTTGTACATACTATATATTTACAGCAATATATAGATATTGTTGGGTGTGTTATTTTTCTACTTTGTGATGTATTTTCTACATTTTGTATAACTTTCATGATGGGGGGGGGGGGGGGGACGGGGCGGGGAAATAATGATGTGTTGAGTTTGAAAGATGCATAAACCATAAGAGCTTGACTTTTGTTGTTCATAATTTCTTGGCGTTTGGTGTTTTGCAGATTTTTGTTGTGGAAAAAAAAGTATAAGATACTGTAAATAGTGATAAAGCGCGACACCTGGCAGAGGTGCGTACATGTTGTAAGAGTTCGTGGTGTGGAATCACGACTATTCTGGTGCTTTTAAAAAAGTAAAGACATTTCAAAACAGTTGCTGTTGTGCCGTTTTGATGTTAAGGAGCAAAAGAAGTCCTGTGTCTACCTCACCGTTTGGCCGAAACAAGTACTTTATTATCTTTCGCGGCGCAAAAAAACAAAGCCCTCCACTGAGGTTAAAGTCTTAACTCCACACAATGAGCCCTTTTCACAGAGCCACTGTAGTTACACTAAAAGACAATTACTCCGCTCTCCTGCTCGAGAGGGGGTAATTACTCAGAGCGATGCGATGATCCGGCAGAGGCCAACGAGGGGATTTAGGACAAGAGGTGCTGGGATTGTATTGTTTATCGAGGGAGGCGGTCAAACAAAAGGAAGCACAATTAAGTCAGGGGTGCTGGACGAAAAAGACGTGACGTGGAGATGCAAATTCAGAGAAGAAGGTGGACTTTTTTTTTTTACAGTCGGTCAAAATGTGAGCTCACGCCAACAGGTCGAGCCACAATGTGTCTGCTCTTCAGCCAGGTCATGGAGGCTACTTTGCAGACTAATAAAAATAGTTGAGGTGGGTGGACTCCCAAGTTAGATAACCTCAGGATATAGCAAATAAAGTCTGCAACAGGCGTGTTCTGCTTTGTAGAATTGGCAGGCAAAGGTTTTCTTTATGACGCAGTAACGGCAGCAGGTGATGTTTTTTAACCTCATGCAACGGATTTACGTAGCTAATAAGTGAATGCTAATGAAAATACAAGAAAACTGCTACGGAAAACGTTGGATTTCCATCGCTGAAGTGAGGACCTGTGCACACACACAGAACCCCCATGAAGCTGTACCGACTCTCCTGATGTAACATTTACACTTCCCCGTCTGCATGGTTCCAATTTAGGGCTTCTAATGAGCTGTAGTTGAGGTCACTTTATATAAAACGTCCCCGGGGCCGACTCTGTCATCAGGGACCGACATGTTTATGGTGGTCTGAAGTGGGCGCACTGTCGATTCCACAGCATAAAAGGCAAACAGGGAGAATGGGGTTTTTGGTAGGGTGTGTCTGACCAGTAAGTAAGGGTGGGGGGGTTAAGAAGACGGTCAGTGGCTTTTAAAACCTTTGCTGCTACTGGTGTTTTCTGCCTTTATTTAAACACACTCCCTCGGCAGCGGTGGTGGTGGCGTGTTGTAGCTTTAACTTTATTTTTACTTCTTTTATTTAGAAAGCCAGGAAACATTAAGTGTTGCTTCAAAAAAAAAAAAAGAAACATATACATGCAATGACACATGAAGGACAATCTGTTCCATATGTCTTGCCCACTGGTGCCCCTGCTCTCCATTTACAAAATCAAATCACTGCCGGCTTTAACGGGACTAGAAAGGCTTATTCCAGACACACCTGTTTTAGCCATCACAGCCCATTTCCGCCACCGAACACAGAATGAGTTATTTTTAAGTATTCACTCACGCCGTGTTTAGTTAAGCCTTGACGAGTTAGATAAAATTACATATACATTAGTTTCTTCAGGGAGTCTTTACAATGAGAGATGATGTGTTTGACCAAATGCTAATGAGTCCCCTTTTCTTGCGATTATCTGGTCCTAACTGAGTGGTCAAGGAAAACAATCAACTGTGCTCCCGCATATATAGCCACAGGCACCAAGTCCCTGCACCACATACCTGGGGTTTTGTGGGAGGTATGAGGACATGGACAAAAGCACAGGTGTCTGCAGGTGTGGCTGGGTCTCTGTGACAGAGAGCGGGGGGAAGAAAAGGGAAAAAGAATGTCAGCACGAAAAGCCCAGAGGCTCAGCAGTCAGGTCATAAGAAAAAAAACACACACACAAAAAAAAACAAGATAAGGTTTTCCTGGCAAAAAGGGGGGGGAAAAAAGGCAAACTCACCTGGGTGAACCATAACATGACCTGGAGAGCAGGAGAGGTCAGCCTGAATGAAAGAGGAAAGAGGTAAAAAGGTCAATTGTCCTTATCATTTTAAGCCATCATTTACAAGGCAGAGGCGGAAGTGGCTCCATGTTACCCCCCCCCCCCCAAGAAAAAAAAGTAGAGAAATAGAAGAATCCTCATGGTGTGCATTCATGGCAGAGGTGGAAACATTTACTCAAGTTACTTAAGTTTTGTGTATTTTGTATTTTTTAAGTACAATTTAAAATCAGGATTTTGTATTTTACTTGAGTACGTATTGACTCAAGTATTGTGCTTAGTTACTTTATAAATCCTAGCCGTTAAATAAACATTCAGCACAATGAAGACCTACAGGTGGGAAATATACACCAGAACCAGACGAATGATGAAGTGATTAGCACCAGCACTGGCGCGTGAACATAGAGGGCGCTACGCCAAAAGTGACGTAATTTCTGACCCCTTGTCATATTTCTACTACCCTCACTCCCCACGCAAAGTAACTAAGTAACTTTTTTTTTAAAGTACATTTCAAATGAACTACTTTTACTTCTACTTGAGTAATATTTCATCAAAGTATTGGTACTTGAGTACAATATTTTAGTACTTTTTCCACCTCTGGCTCACATGAAGTGACTTCACTGTAGCGACATTGCCTTTGAGTCCAGCTGATGCAACAGTGCTGCATCTTGCCACACTGTGCCCTATCGCTCCTCGTCGTTGCACCGTATGAATCATTATTACATTATAGCGATGGAGGCGAGCCCCACCCCCCCCCCCCCCCGCTTAACACACTTAACAAAACAAACCACCTTGCATCACCAAACCTGTGCTTCCCAAGCTCCGAATCGTACAGTGTCACCGCCTGTCCGAGCCCAAACCGCCTTCAAAAGTGTAAAGGGAGTGCTCCCTTCTCGCTGCCCAATGCACCAAATGTACCACTAAATGAGGCCATTTTTGTTTATAGGAACTGTGGGAGAGTTGTGGGTGACTCTGTGCCCCTTTAAAAAGATAATATCCTCTCCTTTAATGGCCTCCGCATGACAAATTGCTTCCAGGGGAAAATTAAGTGAGCAAAAATTGCATGTGTGACACTTAGAGACACATCCACTCTGCTTAAGACGCTTGACGTCCGCAATTCACTCGCGCTCAGCACGAGGTGCAGTCAGAGGATTTGTGAATGGAGCGGCACTGTCAGTTAATCAGTTTAGGAGCGCTATTGTTAAAAGCACATATATTCACCAGTGGAACACTTTACTCAATTTTTGACCTCAGTGGAAATGTTTTTACCCTGACGAGATGAACGGGCCTATATCTCTTGGAGATGGTTGGAAAAACACTTAGAAAAATGGTTGCCCCATTATAACCTAATACTCCAACACCCATAAACTGTTCTTTCCTTTTCAAAATGCTTACTATCTTGACGGGATTCTTGATGACTGACATACAGCCCAAACCATTCATGTTTGCTTTTTTTTTTTTTCACTTCAAGCCACTAAATACTTCCTTGGAACATTTAGAATGTAGGGATTTTGAGCAGCAGAGAACGTGCACAGAACGACTGGTGGAGGGAAAAAAAAAAGGTAGAGAAAACACAATCAGAGAGACCTGCCATCAAAAGTAGAGCGGTAAGTGAGAAAGGAGAAGAGCAGCCAAATAGCAAATTAAAAACTGTGTGAGAGAGAGACAGTGGTATAGACTGAGAGAAGGAGGGAGAGAGTCAAAATGCAGAAAGAGAACTGAGTGATTTGGGTTGGAAGTGGGAGCACGGAGCCAGGGTTGGCAGGGTTTTGGTGGAGGAGTGTGGTGGTTCAGAAGTCCTCCAGCGCGAGGCGCCAGTGTGTCCGGCGGGGGCCCTGACCATGAGCTGCCTCACCCCCCCAGAGCCACGGCCACAAACCCCCCCCTTCACCACCAGCACCGCCACCCATCCAACCCAAAACCCACTGGCAAGCAGCGCTTCACTGAAGCTGCTGCTGCTGCTGCTGCTGCTGCTGCATGTTTATTTAATATTCTGAAGAAATTGAAATATCTTTGCGGCTTTAACTCACATACATACACAATTACACATCACTCACTCACACACACACACACACACACACACACACATATAGTGCACGCATACATCCACACACATCGCCACCGCACTATATAAATAAATAAAGTAGAGTAATAACACTCTCTTGATCTGTGGCCAAGAATAGAGTTGGAGGAAATCTTTTTCAAATGGTGCTTTCAGACGTGTAGAGGGAGGAGCGTGAATGTCTGACACTGCATGTTGCCTGCACTGTGACTCCCACAGTGGGAAAAAGACAGCATAAACAAAGCGGATGACAAACAAGAATCATATATATATATATATATATATATATATAGTTCCCCATGTCACAGGAAACAGAAGAAATTAAATCCTGGCACTGATTCTCCAAAAACCTTCATATGTTACATGATAAAGTGATGGTGAGGTCTGTACATGAGGACATGTATGAGGTGTTAAATGTAGGAATACACATGCCAGCCTTTTTTCTGTGTGTGTGTGTGTGTGCGTGCGTTCATGCTCGAGAGCTCACACACGCACACACATCCATAATAGGTCTGATCATTACAAAGCAATTCCTTCAGACAGAAATCCCTTAAACAGCCTCGGTTTTGGGCTTTCACGCTATCCCGCCCCCCCACCCCCCACCCCCCCCTTCTGTCTCCTCTCTCCTCAACAGCCACCAACCACCGCTGCTGCCAAAAATAACACAGGAGCGCCACTCGAACCCGCGCCTCACCACAGCACAGCTCGGCCGCAAGAGAGGGATCAAAACACACACAAAAAAGGAAACACATCATATTGTGGATGGAAGGAGGGTCGAGGGGAAAGGGGGGGCTGGGGGGGGGGCGAAAAAGAGCATTCATACGGCCCCATGCTTGAAGATATCTACTGATGATTTTGGCAACCACGCGTATGAGCGTGCCAGGCCAAAACGGGATGGGGAGGGGGGGGGGGAGTGTGTTTGTGGATGTGTGAATGCATTCTGGGTGAAGTATATTGTCACAGTTAACGTACGCTCTCATTAACCACCAGCTCAGTAAAAACACTCAGGCGATTATGTTGTAGGTCAATAAATTAGGACCTTTGACCAACAAAGGAAGGCCTGGGTGCAGGGCCGGCCCAAGGCATAAAGCGAACTAAGCCGCTGCTTAGGGCCCCCTGACCACTAGAGGGCCCCCAAGAGCAATTAACTAAAAAAAAAAAAGAGAAAAGTTTGGATTGCTGTAGTTTATTTTGAATTTTTCTCCCCATTTTTTCACTTTTTCACAGTTTTTACATAGTTGTCAGATGTGATTATTCAACTTTATAAACCATTTTTATTACCTTGTTCCGGGTGCCTCTCTTGATTTACATTATTACTGAAGTATTTGTTTGAAATTTATTTGTCTATGTTATTTAATGCTGTGGTTTTTTTTTTTTTACATATAAAAGTCGAATATTTGTATTACAGGGGTGTATTTTGAGTCTCCCCCCCCCCCCCCCAAAGATTGTACACATTTTTAGATTTTCAGAACTTAATATCTTTATTCTTTATCAGACCTATAATATTTTATTTATATACCGTTTGGTTTTTTGTATTGATTCTCTGTGTTGCCAGTAGGGGGAGTTGCTGAATTTGCTGATGTAAATTTGCAAATCTGGTGTCTGCTTCCATGCAACAAAAAGTTCTCACATTTAGTTTTACATGTGTATTTGTATTCGTGACAGAGTAGAATAAGCAGAATACCTTTAGTATAGTAGGTGTGTGAAGGATCAATAATCATTTTTATTGGCAGTAACAGAGGGCCCCAAAAATCAAATTTTGCTTAGGGCCCCATGGAGGCTTGGGCCGGCCCTGGCCTGGTGAACGAGGCAAATTAACACTCACAGTTTGAATAATGAGTAGGCATGGCCTCACTCTGATGTCAGATAAATCACCACGCTTTGATTGTAGGTTTGGGAGTTCAAATGGGAGACGACTTTACTCATTGTCATGGCCGGTTCACTTTTGTGTTGCGTTTGGCAAAATGTGCGTATCCACATCGACGCAGCGATGCCAGCGAATGAGGCCAGAACGGTCCAAGTTCTGATTCAGCAGTGGCCAGAGGGGATTTCATGAGCAAACCATCAGGGATTAATTGTCCAGCCACAGAAATAAAAGAAATAAATGTAGTGAACTGTTGTGTAGCAGGGCTGCTTGATAAGTTGGGCACAAGGGCTGTGACATTGTGGGTCAAAATGATTTGCTTGGGCAAGGCATTTAAACAAATAGTGAAACCGGATCATAATTACTTAGTGTCAGCCTGTAATGTTGTACTATAACAACTTTCATTGCCATCAACTCTTGTTTGCCTGAGTTACAAATAAATACAACCTCCCTATCTTACTCTATCAACAAAAACATACATTTAAGATGAAATACATTGTCAAGCCTTATGGATTGCTTCTCAGAAATGCTTTTACTTTTGTGCACTGTATTTTGTTTTCTTGCTGCTTTGCTCCACTTGTTTTTTCAATGTAAATATGTGTGTTTTTATTATATTGTCATGCTTAAAACTAAAAATAAACCACATTTTTAATTGGGCCTGCATACGTATGTTTGGACTGTTCTTTAAAGGGTATTTGAGTTGACATCCTACTGTTTGGCTGGGTCCAACACCAAACCTTGACTTTTTAATGTTCAGTGTACTAAACTAACACATTAATATTTGTGTATTGTAAAGATGACAGGTGCCAGGAAACACTCTAGTCTCTATAATCACCAACAAAGCATCAGTCATCAAGTCAGACGGATCTGTGTATGACTGTCGCCCTCTTCTGGCCCAAGTTATTCACAACAGTTAAATTGAGATGAATTTACAGCAAATACTGAATTGTGTCAACAAAATCAAAGTCGAATTTACATTTAAGAATAATAATAAAAAATAAAAAAACGAAACAAAACAACAACATTTGTTCTGTAATACAAGTTCTGATTATATTCTGATTAAGTAAGTAATTCAACTATAGGTATCCTGATCCTGAAATTTATTTTTAAAAATGAATACAATATACGTTTTGAGCATTGAACGGTGTTAATTACAATGGTTGGGCGTTCTTTGTGTTTGTTAGCGTTTTATTTTGAAAACCGGATGTTAACGCCGTGCGCCATCTCGCTTTGTTTCAGTGTACCGGTAGATTACATTTTATTTTGAAACCCGGATGTTGACGATGTGTGTGCATCAACTAGCTATGTTTCAGTGAACCTACTCGTAGTAGCGCCTGTCGTACCGAGTCGTGTGATTTACGTGAAACAACGGGGAAATAATATAACTTTAATTGTGACGTTTCTCACACTCTCTAACTGTCATTTAGACCGGTCAAAATGTAATAACGAGTAAGTTAAAACTGTGCTGTCGTGTAAATGCTACAGTGCACTGTGCGGCGGTGCCTCCCGGTCTATAAAACGAGCTAACCCAGAGCGTCCTCGGACCAATGGGAGCTGGAGTTTCGCCGGGACGTTTCCTACGTCACATGTCGAAGAGTGCTCTTCGTATGCATTTCACATGTCGCTGCCTCGCCTACGTTCTGCCGGGAAAACACCGTCTAATGAACAACAAAGTGTCCGTCTTGGTGGGGGATTCGCCATCCGAAACCGACCGGCACTGTCTGCGTGAAATAGGGAATGAGCGACGAGACAGCATCGGACGGCTGGAAGAAGAACTCCGGGTGCTCCAGGTGATGCTGCACAGATGCTAAGCTAGCATAGCATGTACCATTACGTGTTGATATTTTCTTTTCTTTAACGTCTAAATCTATTTAAATCTGATAATTAATTGCACACTTTTCTTAGCTAGCTTCCAATTAAGGTGTCAAAAATAAGTGGGGCTGACTGGGTTGGGCTTTCGTCGTGTTCACTAATATTTTTAAAATCTGTGCAAAGTGAACTGCTCTGTTTACTGTTGCATCCCAACAAATCTCTGACAATAGAGGATGCAATAAATAAGTTATATTGTCTATTCGTATTTATTTGTTATTGTTAATGGAATGTGTACAAAAGTCATTGCAAACCAATCATCTGGTTATCTAGCCAAAGAGATCTGTCCTGTTTCTCCTGTGTTGCTTTTGCAGAATATAAGTTTTAAAGACATTTGTATTACACCTGTTTGCGGTATGGTTCATCTTCACAGTCAGGTTTTCTGGCGTAATATTAGGGAAGCATCATTGTTAAAAACCATGCTATACAAAACCAAAATACAACATTAGTCAACATACAAACTAGTCTTATCAAAATAATTGTCAGATCATGTACATTACCAAAAATGCTTGAGTATAAGCTAAACTATTTTAAGTATAACACTTGTTATATTGAGAATATTTCCTTAATCTGAGGTAAATGTTCAGATTGGTATTTAAAAAAGATATATAATTTATAGAAGTCATAGAAAAGAAAAACCTTTTACTCTGTTGCTGTGTTTGTAGATGTATCTCAATACTAGAGTGACAATTCGGTATATTTTGATACAATTGGATTGATACTAAAAGCAAGCCAGCAAATTACTATTTGCCCCATTAGCCTATTTTTTTTAGAAAAGCTGCCATAGTAAAAATAACAATGGTATATGCATAAATGATTTAGTTATTGGACAGTGAGAGGAGTGGAAGGAGAGGGGAAAGTCTAATGGTGAAAAGCCTGCTGCCAACTAGTGGCGGGAGGCTTACATTCAATACAAAATCACTGTCAGTTATTGATATTTTAGTGTTTTGCTATATTCTTATCCCGGTTTGTTTCTTTGTTTAGTATTGAGCAAATGCTGGCTGTGAATCCTGGAAAGACGCCCATCAGTCTGCTGCAGGAGTATGGAACGCGGATAGGCAAGACCCCAGTGTATGACCTGCTGAAGGCCGAGGGACAGGCCCACCAGCCCAACTTCACTTTCCGCGTCTCCGTTGGAGAGATCAGCTGCACCGGCCAAGGGCCCAGCAAGAAGGCGGCCAAGCACAAAGCAGCCGAGGCTGCTCTGAAGATGCTCAAAGGAGGTCTCGGAGGTCCCGTTGGAGTTGGCGTTGGAGTAGACGGGTTTATTGCGGTTGAAGTGTCTACGGATGGAGACAGGTCAGTTTCTTGTTTCTAGTGTCAGTCATAAATATACACTACATCATTATTTTGTCTTCTACGGTGTTTTTCCCCTCATCTTCTGTGCAGCTCCCAGTCAGAGATGAAGACCTCAGGCAGCTCTCAACAGTCTGAATGTAACCCAGTAGGGGCTTTACAGGTGATTAAACAAGTTTAATTTTGTCATATGACTTTCCACTTAATGCTGTTACACCCGATTCACACTGCATACGTCGTGGCTAACAAATAAGAGTTCACACTGCATTTGTGAAACGTCTGTGTTTACAGTAAAACTATATTTAATAGGTGAAGGGTGGTCTCCCAGTGTGAACCAGGCTTTAGTGTTTCATTGCTTCCACCCAAAATCTGCTCTTTTTAAAAATTTTAAAGTTAATATCTCTGTGCTTTTCTCTGTCAGGAACTGGTGGTGCAGAAAGGATGGCGTTTGCCAGAATACACTGTCACTCAGGAGTCTGGTCCAGCACATCGCAAAGAGTTCACCATGACCTGTAGAGTCGAGAGATTTGTAGAAATCGGTAAACATGTACAATATTTCATTTCTGTGAATGTGCATGTGCATCCTTTTTATCATCTATTCTTGTTCAGCATGACTCACAATTTCAAGTTTAATCTCCAGGAAGTGGAACGTCCAAGAAGCTAGCCAAGAGAAACGCAGCAGCTAAGATGTTATCGCGCATACATGACGTCCCGGTAGACCTTAGGACGAGCAACGACGCTGACTTGGAGGAGGACACGTTCACCATGGTGAGAAAGACATCCACACATACCTCCTCCATGCACCAGGTCACCAGTTTACAAAAGCTTATGGAAGTCTTGTAGGGTAGATTATTCTGAAAAATATGACCACGTTTCTATATGAATAATGAGTAGGCATGGCATGTTTCTATGTTTGTGATCTTATTTTCATTACACAGTGCTGAAAGTAACACAAAGTAGGATTTGCTCTCTTTATGTTACTTTAATGTCTGTCACTTCCAATCCTTCAAACACACACCTTACATTCAATATCCCCCTTTTTTATGCTGATAAATCTTGATGAAAAAAAAAAATAGTGCTTACGAACTACTTTTTGATTATTCCATCTCTTGCCCACAGCACATGGGAAGCAGAACTGAGTCGGGCAAAAGTAAAAGCTTCAGCTGCACATGGGACTCTCTGCGGAACTCTGCTGGAGAGAAGATCCTCCAGCTCCGTAGCCACCCCCTGGGCATGCCCTCCGACTCCAACTTCTGCTCCCTGCTGAGTGACCTCTCTCTGGAGCAGCGCTTTGACATCAGTTACCTGGATCTGGGTGAGTTTGGATTTGAATGAATGAGTTTATATTCACGTTCTGACTCTAACTTTATTGTTAATGGACACAAGCGACTGATTGTCTGGGAATTACAACGATGTGCCACCAAAACAAATAGCCTGCCCCCTTGTGGTCACTTTTACTACAGGCTGCAGCTGCATGTTGCCATAGTAGATGAGAAGATGAAGGTGATATTTCGTAAAACCATTGCAGTGGTAGCACATTATAAGTGCTTATTATTATTAATGCCTGTGTGTGATATTACTTATTGCTCTTACAGATATTAATAAATAGATTTAACTTAATACAGTACTGCAAGGTTCATTTGTTAAATGATTAAACGGAGGGTTGGAGAGCCTGGAAAACAGGCTCCATCCAGATCCAATTAATTCTTTCGGGTCGTTCAATATGATCGGATGGTGTTTTTACAGCCCAGGTTGTGAATAGGATTTTAAGCAATACAGTAAAATATTATATATTATATACCTTTGTAATTCAACATCATTGTGGTGTTAGCTATGCAATACATTGCTAATGTGCTGCCAACATCATTATGTGTAGAGATGATGCTGCACTTAAAGCAACTTTGAAAGCGACCATTTTTTATGCTAATTTGATTTCACTACTTTTATGTGATTTATCCCCCTGATGACACATAAAACCCCAGCTTACAGTAATAAATGTCAAAGTTAAAAAGAATAAGACTGATGATTGGACTCACACGGAGGCTGAGACACATCATCATCATCATCTGTCGTCCTGTGTAATACTGCTAAAATGTCGGCGTTTCTTTATTATCGCGGTTCTTCTTTCTTGTTTTAGAGGAGCGCAGTCTGAGCGGCCTGTGTCAGTGTCTCGTGGAGCTGTCCACACAGCCGATCACAGTGTGCCACGGCCACGCCGCGAGCATAGACGCTGCTCGAGCCAACGCAGCCCACAATGCACTGCAGTACCTCAAAATCATGGCCGGAGGGAAGTGATGTCATTTTCCTCCCCCCACACTGACTCAAACTAGCTGCTCGCGCGACGACACATTGCCGGGATTCCACTTTGGACGGAAGAAAACCTTTTTTGCGATGAGTTCGGATACCATGAATTACCTCAAATTTGGAAATGGACACTTTTTTCTGTCCGCAAGTCGACTCCATGGAGCCTCGTTGGTCACTTTGATTTCTGATTGTTGAGAAATTCCCCGAAACTGTTTACTGATACTAATTTTAAATATGTGTTCCAAATAATTTTAAGGTGTTCTGTCATCCGTACGCAGCACTGTTATCCAAGAACATTTCTTTTCGTTTTCTGGATTTTTAAATGGTGCTTTTGCACCGAAGTACCTGGAGATTAATCCTGGCCCAACCAAAAAGAAATTGGGCTTTGGAATCGCTAATCTCATGGATGGACATAAAATACAGAAAAGCATCCATGCTGCTGGAGGATGGAGAAGAGAAATTGTTATTATAGAGACTTCCCTTTTACACACGTGCTCGTGTGTTAGTCTTGAAAAATACTTGTATATTCATATGCGCCACTAAAATTTACATTCTTTGTCACTGTGATCTTCTTGCTGTTAGAAATTCTTAGTTCCCCCCTCTCACTTTCAGTTTAAACTTCTGTTTTTTTTTTTGATCTGTCGAACCATTTTTAGTCATGTCACTCTTAGGCATTTAAAGTGCAAGTGTAAATGATATAAATTGCCCGATTTTTTTGCCACTTGTTCAAATTCCTCAAGAGATAAAATTGACTTCCTGTTTCTGTTCGTAAATTGACGCGTGAACAAAATACCATTTAATCTCTCACCGTCATTTTACTTTGTAAAAGTGGCAGTGGAACAAAAACCTACTTTTGATTTTCTGTATTAAATGCCGCACAAATTGTTTTGCGCACAATATTAGCTATAGAATGTTCCATTGTTGATTTATAATTTTAAACCCTGTAAAACAAAAATAGGGGGGTGAGGGGGATTTGTGGTACCACTAGGGTTATATGTGAAAATGAGTAAATGAATGTCTTGTTGTAAAAGTGTCATCATCACCTCTGTTGTACTGTACTTCCTAATCTGCTGACACGCTGGTTTCCTCTGCTGAACTCAGTACTGAACAGAGTGAACCGTTTTAGTTACTACTACTTAAAAAAGGACACTGTTATTTGCACAATGAAGGCCGGCCAACACACCAATGAACCTCATTCTCTTTGAAATGGCAGATCTGCGTATTGTTTTTTTTTTCCTCATTAATGAAATAAATTGAAATTCATTTTTAAATTGTAGGTGCTGACACAGTATTTAGGGCTGTTGTTGTTGTTGTTGTTTTTTGTCATCGTTAAAGAAACGTCTCCCTGTTTTTAAAGTTTGAGCTCCATGTGAAATTGACTTTGTTTCCAATAAAACATTTGATGTACATTTACTGCGTTCTCTTGTGATGATGTCACTCCCAAACTATGATCTACACAGTTTCATTGCAGCCTTTTTTTTTTTTTTTTAGCAACTTTATGTTTATTCCTTACAATATTTGTAGTAAGAGCACTGAGGAGGGGAAAATGTCCTTCAGTGTAGAGCTGATGAAATTCTTATGCAATACTGAGTCCTCTCCAAAAAAAAAAAAAAAAATTTTAATCCTTTGGCTCCAGGCCATGACTTGTGTAGAGACAAATCTTCACTCTGAAATCTTTGAACGTTGTTTTCGCTCCGTTTCTCGTTATCGGCCGTGTTTGTCTGAAGAAGGACCGACTTCTTCGTCCGCGTAGCCGCTGCTGTCTGACTGCACGCTGTCTCCGCGGGTCACTTCACCTGGATGCAGACGCAGACACGAGTCAGGTTTTAGGGTTGTACAAATTCAGCTGCAGTCTGACCCGACAACACAGTGACGTGTGCACTTTCAGTGTGAAACCTCCCTTTTAGAGTATGTTGTACCATTGTAATATCAACATACTATGTTAATGCAAAAAACCTTAAGAGAATTTAAAAACTACTGTACCTTTGTTTTGATGTTTGGTGGACAGCGGTGAGGTCGTCGTGTCCGACTGACTCACATCTTCCTCCCCTGCACTGTGCACCTATTCACACAAAGGTATATGTCACACATTGTATAATGTGTTAAGATTATTTAGGCGACAATAGTAAGAACTTCTGTTTGTTTTATCACGGAGGCTGAACAGTGTGTACATTAATTTATCACCAACATTGTCGCATGCTGTGTAAACAAGCTACTGATTACAGTCCTATCATTTGGTATCAGTAACAGTCTAATCTGCCTGATAAATTAAACACTATTATCACTGTGGCAGTGGGGCTTGGTTAGAGCGGCGGCTGCTGGAGGGAAGGGAGGAGTGGCTCAGCCGGTGATCAAACAGCTGGACAGAATCAGGTAATTACTCAGCTATATAAGCATGTTTGTAACCTGGTTCTGGTCTTCTTGCAGTAGGCTGGGTCCACACGCACGCGGAGAAAGAGACAGAGAAAGAGACAGAGAAAGAGACAGAGAAAGAGAGAGGTTGACACCACAGCAACAGCTGGCTTCCTTTGTTCGTGTGATTATTTCTGTTGCAATAAACCGGACTGTACTCACTCAAACCGATCTTGTTGTCCTTCCTGAACCCCAGTGAGTAGTGTTTAGCTCACAATCACCTATTATTGTTTAGCAGACAAACTGTTAGTTATGTTTACTGACTTTAACAGTCTTGATAAAGTCAAATTATTTTATATATAAGGATTTCATAGAATATTCCAGTACTAACACACTACTAGCTTTTAAGTGTTTAAAATGTCATTAGTATTTTTTACTGCTTGTATTCTACTTATTTTTATTGTATTTTCTGCTCTTTTAATCATGTATTGTTAGGTGTCCTTGAGTGCTCAGAAAGGCGCCCTTAAATTAAATGAATTTTTATCTATTATTGATAACATAGCACTGAAGTTCATGGTTCTGGCAAAACAATACAAAACAATTATCCTTTGCATCATATTTAAAAAAGGGCTATTTTAACTTAAAACATTGTGTTTTTTTACCACACAGAAGAACAATGAGTACTTTGTGGTGTTGCACTATGGAATAAGATGTGTGATTAGTCTAAGCAACGCACAAGTGTAAATTAGTTTAACCCGAGACACAGAATTTCTTTTTTTTTTATAATGTAAATGGGTAAGAATGATTCTAATAAGGTTAATTTTATTTTATTTTGTGCCTTCACTGTTCTTTTAAATATTTGGGTTGTGGATAAATTTGGGATAACCACTAATGGTTAAGTAACTTTTGGTTGTAAATATATTTGAATCCATTTAGGTATTTATTAAGAGGGTATAATGGGATCCAGGCACGTACTATTCCTTTTCGGACACTGTTCTTATCTGTTTCTTATCTTTTTTTTCATGTTTGACAACAGTTCATTCATTCATTCACGTAATTCATTATGACTCATTAATGTACCTCCTCCAGCTCAAAGGAGTTAACTTGCTGCAGGTTATTGGAGAGAAACCCCAGTCGTTCCTGAGGTGTCACAGGAGTCAGGTACGAGGTTTTCCCCTCGTTTGACGGCTCCTCGCCGAGGTTTAAAGTATTGCTGGAATCCGGTGTGTTCAATGTAGAAGAAGAAGTGGAGGTGTTGTCCCCCTCCCAGCCCGTCACAGTGATGCAGTAATGGGTGCAGGTGCCACTGTGGGCCAGGACAGGAAGTGAGGAAGAGGTGACATCGCCCTCAGACACAGACACAGAGACAGGAGCACATGATGTGTCTGTATCTGTGTGTTGAGAACAAAAGGATGCCTGATGTACCTTCTCGACTATCTGCGGGCAGATTAGATCATGAGTGACCTTGGCGACGGGCTTTATCTCAGCTGCGTCACTTTGAGGGGGGGAATGTGTGTCCTGGCATGAAAAAAAGTGATGGCCAGGCTGTATCACAGTCTCTCCTGATACTGACGAGTCTACAGATGTCTTTCTGTTCCGAGTCCTGCTCTCATTGTTGAAGTTTTCAGCAGCATCATCATGTTTACTGCTGTGGATCTCCTTACTTCCATGCTGTAGATTGTCTGTGTCCTCCATATCCGCCTGCTTTATCTCCTCTTCCCCTCTGTTCAAAGATTTCCCATCGTTTGTGACTAACTGACTATTCCTCTTACGTTCCTCAAAATCCAGTTTCTTGCCACCTCCTGTCTTGCCTTTCACCAGCAACAAATCCACAACGTCCGGGAGGCTGGATCTTTTCCTGGGCGACGGCTGTGGCGAGGTGGAGTCTGATCCTCTGGGAGAGCCGGTGTAGAGGCACATCTTGGAGACGGTGTCCTTCAGCCTCTCCACGGGAGAGCGCGGCTCGCTGCGAACGCTGCTCCTGAAGCGTTCGATCCTCTCCATGGAGGAGGACGAGAAGGTGAACTCCGGCGTGGCCAGTTTCTGGAGGGGAGTGCGTGACACGTGGGAGTAGAGGGAGTAAAAGGCATTGGCCATGGCTGTGAGCACCTGGACTTGTCTGAAGCGACCTGTGTACAGAATAACACCGTGCATTATTACACACGTGACATGACCTGTGCGACCCCGAGCAGATTTGATAGATCCGTCGTCTTACTTGCGAGAGAGAGGCTGGGGTCCTCCTCTCGTATTCGCCGCAGCTGTGCGTCGAGAAAGAGGCGGAAGTTGATGCCTCGAGCCTGAGACGGGAAGGTGAAGAAACGAGGCGGGATGCGCACGGGGACCTGCGGCTCGTCGGAGCCGAAGCCCAACTCAAACAGAGTCTCCTCTGGATCTTCTGAACACATCTGCAGCACCTCTGAAACACTGACGTGTGTGTGTGTGAGACACGAGGAGGAGACGTGTTTATAACGCATGAATACTCAGCGGTGATGAATAAATGATGAATTCAATATTTATTAATGCTAAATAGTGTGTACTTATTATAAAGCGTTACCCAATAGTTGAACATGGGAGTAGAATAAACAGAATAACAATGTTTTGTGCCGTCAGTCTGCAGTCTCACCTTGATGTAGTTTTACAGGTGGACGAGGAGAGGCAGCTGGAGGCCATGCTGACGCCCAGGTTCAGTGATGGCAAAGATAATCCAGGACGAGACGTGCTATGGACCAGAGAAGTTAAGAGTTTTTGCACTCTGTATGAGCCTTAAATATGACATGTAAACATTGTACTTGTAGTGAAAACAGTTGTCTGCTGACCTGCTGCTGTGTCGTTTCAGGGACGGATGCACCGCACCGCTTCATGTGTCGGCGCGGAGTGAGAGGAGCGACATCGGTTTCGTTACGTTATGTGGCAAGTTGTGAAAATGCACAAAAATGGCCCACATTTTGCACAATCAAGTGATATTTGCAGCGCTATTTTCGCACCTCTGACTCATCTCAACAGACAGTGTGCATGGGTGTAACCAGGAACTTGTTCATATGCCTTCGGGCGTTATGATAAAGAGTGATATCTATTTTTTTAATCTAACATTTACATAATCAGCCCGTGCAAATGCAACAGTATATTATGTGCTACTCACCCTGCTTCACACGACACGTCTCCACCTCTCACGACAGAAGCTGAAACCAAAAATAAGAGAGTTTAGTGAGTTCAGATACAACTTTACATTAGAGCACATTAACAATGGATGGAACATAGATGTAATATTATTATTTCTGATGCAATTTCCATTTTGGTAATAACAATACTAATAGAGTGCTCATAATAAAGAGATGACATTATGGTAAAATCGTGTAATTTCTAATGTAATAATAATAATAGCTTGATTTTGAGAATTGCAGTAGATATAATAGAACGTAATACCTCACATTAAATGTTTTACCGTATAATATAATGTTAAAAAAAACACATCCTCCCTTATGCCCCAGACGCTTTTCCATTCTTATTATCAAGCTGTTATGTGTCTATAGAAAGGGGATAGTAGTAAAATAATCATGCCTCAAATCATCCCAATTATGTCCACATAACACAAGGATGTCAAACTCATTTTTTTCAGGGGCCACATTTGATCTCAAGTGGGCCGGACCAGTAAAATAATAGCATAATAACCTATGAACAACAAGAACTCTGATTTGTTTCCCGCTTTGTTTTACACTTAATGAAGTATCTTTTTTACAACACATGAAATTTACTGAGAAAAATAAGTGCAATTTTAACAATAGTATGCTTAAATTGACCGTATACACGTTACACTGGATTTTTAAAGGCACAAACATTTAGTCACAGGTATCTGGAAGTGAACAATATAGTATTTCTATGATTAAATTTGAACAAATTAATCCTTCTGGCCGGATCAGACACTATGGCGGGCCGGTTCTGGCCCACGGGGCCATATGTTTGCCACCCCTGACATAACGCATGGACACTCACATTTTATATATTGATATGATATAGTGTGTTGTGTTTTAATGTTGTGATCTTTTATGGCTGGTGGCGTTTTGCATTTGCTGTGAATAGGTTTTGTTTTGTAAATGTGTTCTTTATTTATCTGATGGCTCATATATCTGCTCTCTGCTGCCTCTCCAGGAACACCGGATGAAAATTACCTTCTCGCCATAAAGCTGCACGCACATTTTTGCAGTTGCTAAACCTCCGAAAATTATTAGTCTTCAACTTTCTGCAAACGACTTACATTATACTGTATGTGGTGCCGCGGTGTGGCTTTAAATTTTAGGACGTTAATATAAAATAGGAAGTGTCATTGTCTCATTGTAACTCTTCACATTTTAGAATAAGGTCAGTACCTGTGTGTCTTTCTCGCCGCTAAACATGAAACATGACAAGGAAAAGCTTGTTCATAGTGTGGCAGGAAAGCACATAAAAAAATAATAAAACATTAATCATATACACCTAATTTTCCTATATGAAAATATGTGTGTGTGTGTTCTAGTATTAGTGCTTTGTGAGGACCAAAAAGATCGTATAAACCATACAAGTGAGGACATTTTGGCAAAGTGAGGACATTTTGGCTGGTCCACACTTTTTTAAAAGGACTTTTTTTGGGTTAAGACCTAGTTTTAAGGTTAGGGGTAGAATCGGGTTAAAGTTAAGGTTAAGTAAAACTGGCTCTGGGTAAGATTAGGGATAACAAGGCGTTGTTTAGGCAAATGAATGAAAGTCAATGTGAGTCCTTAAAAGGAGTGTCTGTGCGTACGTGTGTGTGCGTGCGTGTGTGTGTACTTGCCATCAGCGCCGAGGCTCAGGTCATCGTCAAAGTTGTTGGTTTTGAGCGCAGACTCTGAAGAGTGAACACACAGTCGGCGACTTAGTCGAACATTAATGTTCAGTAACTTGGCTCTACATCTGTTTATTTATGTGCATAAATTTGGTGGTGCTCGTATTTTACTCAAATGCTTTAATATTTATTCTACTCTTCCACTACAGGGAAATGTGACTTTTTACTAAGTCAACTTTACAAACATAGGTGTTTCACTAATTGTTATTTTATTATAAAGGTTTATATTTACCCAAACTCAGCCGACTGGTGTTCTCTGAACAGGTTTCTGACCTGTAAAAAAAAACACACACACACAAATTAGTTGTTATATCTTATAATATATCTAACCCTAAAACCAGGTCTTAACCCTGAAAATGTTAAAGGTGCATTATGTAATAAATCTAAAGCAACTGGCTGTAAAATCCTCCTAATATGTCACAGAGACTCAGGAATAATGTTCATATAACAAACTGAACTCACCAACAACAACAGTACAGACAAAATATTTGCATTAAAAAAATATATTTTGCAGACTGCAAATCATGTTTATGTTTTGAAATCATGGTTTGGCATGTGGCGCCACCTACCGCCGTCTACCAATCATTGCAGCCAGGAGAGTCTCAGCTACCGAGCAACCGCAAGTTGCCAGGTCTGGCGGAGATAATGAAACCTAAAAGACCTCGGTATTTTGAATTTGAGTGTAGTAACTGTTTTTGGGCACATTCTTACATATGGCGCCCAGCCAAAATGTCCCCACAAAGATAGTTTTTTTTAAATGTTTTGTTATTATCTTTGTGAGGTAAATACAGGTAAACACACAGAAGTGTCCAGTGGCTAAGAATTAGTGACATCTAGTGGTGAAAACTGCTAATTGTCATAAAAAAAAAAAAAAGTCTTGTCTATTCACCAGGGAACTATAGTGGAATTCGCGTACCAAAAATAATATTTTCTGTTCTTTCTCTCTGTTTGAGTAAGAGTTAATCCCCAAATATACTGTATGTAACACAGACTATTTCATTTTATATTCACGTCAGATTAAGATGGCGGCCTCTCTTATAGCAAGGCCCTAAAGCGCATTTTTAAACCAACTACCATATATAATAAATCTTACAAACTGGGCCTTTAACAGGCTGCTAATACTATCAACTTCCTGTCATAGACATATTCACAGTTGTGTTCCATCACACTACATGGGGATGGGAGTCATTCAGAAGTGGTTGAACTCACTGATGACCACTATAGCGCAGCTTCCTTTTAAACGACCGACACGCCGCGTCTGAGACAAGAGTAGACGCAGACGTTCTTCCTTCATTCAGTTTCATAACGTGAACTTTGAGGCAATTTTAGCCTGAAAAACAGCAAATGAGTCAAAAAAGGTGAAAGGGGCTAAAAATGATGTCATGACCTGAATGTCACTTTCTTGTGTCAGTTGTGTTCAGTTAAACACTTATTTTTTCCAGTGGCAAAGTTAAAAAAAACAACAACAACAAAAGCATCATGTCAGGCTCTCGTGGTGGAAACAACACTGACTGCAGCTGCCGCTCGGCTCTGCCTTTGTGGAACATGAGACCTCAGAGTGTTTCCACGCTCAGCTCTCGGCTGTTGTTTGTCAAAGCAGTTTCCAGTGACGGCGACACCTTGTCCCTCACAGAGTCTGATCGAAAAATATAATCGTACATTTCGTACGAAAAAAAAAAAAAACAGGGTGACTCACCCACAACCCTGCAGCCAGTTCTCAATCTTTCCTGTGAAGCATCCTGTGGAAATGATACGAGTGTAAGTATGAGCATGTGTGCTTTATGAGTAATCCCCATTGAATACATAACTCTTGTAATCTATTAAAAGGAAGTGATCAAACATCTTAATACTTATGCAACTTCATTTTACTTGTATTTTTGATGTTTATCTCTCAGTTACCGTCAGAAAACACGTCGTCGTCTGCTATTGAGGCCGACGGGAACCGGGACGCTGTCGGCCCCTCCGGTTCCTCCAGAGTGGGCCACTGTCGGCTGCTGTTGACCCAGGCTCGCCGCCTCACCGTAGAGGACGGGCTGTCCATCGTATCAGTTCACACGCAGCTGCAGGGACTGATATCATTTTACACTGACTTTGAGTATTTGAGTATATTTGTTTTTGACATTAAAGCTGACTTTTCCTATTCCAGGATGCTCTCCTTTCCTCCTTAAACATGGAGACTCACATCATTATCATTTTATAACAGGAAGGTCATATTTTGTACATACCATGTCATTTATAATGCATTTTACAGCTTGGTAGGTAATTCTATGGTAATAAGGAGATGCTATTACAGTGATACCATGTTATTTACACATTTTATTGGTTTATTATTATAATTTGGTATCCCTAGTTCATATTCACCAAGCTATAACTTGGTGATTCATCTGGAAATGAGTCACTTATACATAAGTATTACCATAAAATGTAGTTACTGTCCTGTAATGAAAGTTACCAATAAACCAAACTATTACAAAGAAGTATCAAAGTCAAGTTTATGTTAAAGTTTGTGAAGAATAAAGCATCGCAGAATCGTGTATAAACGCGTCGGATGATGCCATGAAGGAATATGTTTCTACATTATACATCACCTATAGCAATGTAGTATATTTCGCTTATAGTAACTCTAACATAAAATTAATGATTTACATTAGAAAAATATTTACTCTAAGTCTAATATATAAACTGTGTCAAATAACTCATCATGTAAAAAAAATGTATTCTAATTAGTGATAATGTAAAGAGAATATTATAAACAGTGTTTTTTCATCCACAAAATATCTATGAATGATACAAAGATCTACTCAGGTGAGGTGCTGTGTAAGAGCAGTGAAAGTTGTCAAACAGTAAAACATGTTTACCTTCATCAACTGCAGGTCTGCAGGTCTCACTTCTGTGCCATGCAGTGGCTGCTATTTTCTCTGGTTTCCTGTTGTATCAGAGCCGTCTGTGAATTTTTTTTCGACTGCAGCCACGGTTCCACGAACCGTTTGCCATTTGGCATCAGCCCTCCTCCTGAGTTCTCCAAGGATGCGCGACACTGTGAGGTTTAGGCCAATTTCCCGTCTGAAGCTTTATCAGTCGTCGGTGTCTGTGTCGAGTCCGAGCCGGTCTTGTCACAGACGGATGGGGTTGGTTTGAGCAGATGTGTAGGAAGTGACTGAGCATGTCATGTAAAACACTGCAGTTAATTCAGTGTGCGACACATCCTGTAGAAACAAACGCTCTTGCAGACTGATATGCGCGCACTATGGCAAAATGTCAGCGGTAAGGCTGTGGCTGCACTTCAGAGGAGATTACAATCATGAGAGAGAGATAGAAACACACACACACACACCACAAGTAGAACAAACAGTAAAAGTTATTGTAGGAGCATGGGAATTTGTGTGATATGGGATATTAATGGAAACCTGAAACATTAAAAAAAGACTGAATTGAGTGGGAACAGTGCTGACAGTGAAGCAGGTCATACATTTTCAGAGGTCACCCTTTATGAAGGAATAATAAACTCTATATGCCTCATTTAGTCCTGCAAAAATGTTGAGCTTATCATTTATGTTCTGGTTGACTGGTGTTTGTCCTCTTGCAGCAATGTTTGCTTTTTTTTCTTCTTTTTTTTTACAGTTTTGTTTCAGAATTCCCATATTTTTGCTGTTTGACACCTCCTCCACCTTTACTCCACAGCTTTGCACTGTTATAGTTCCTTAGACGGTTAAGATTATACACAGAAAATACACACACAAATCTAGTAAAACCACCAAATACTTAATTGTGAATTATTTTACTTTTCTTTTTTAAATACATTTGAGGAATACTATATTTCATGGTTAATTCAATGCAGGACTTGACTTATAATGAGGTATTTTTTGCATTAAAGCATAGATACTTTACTCAAAATATCTTTTTTTATAAAGCCCTTTTTTGGCACAAGGGACTTGACAGATTCTGTCCTCTGACCCTTGAAATTGAGAGTCCAAAAACATGCAGATTAGGGGATTAGGTCAATTGGACCTCGAGAACAAAAAGTGGGGAAAAAAAAACAACTGTTCACACTATCACACATGTACTTAATAATACTATTTATTGCAAATTATATATACATATATGCAAAATGTATATATAATTAGCAAAAACAGGCATTTATTTTTAAATTACATAAATAATAGTGTGGACAACTGTAATTGAAATTCGTACCAGGAGCCGTTTCGGCCACTGCCATTTGTGGCTTGGGCCCTAACAAGTGTATTTATATATGTAATTGAATGTTGTATATGATACATTTAATAATGGCATAATTATGACCAAATGTCTTATTATTACTGTTATAATAAACATTGCTAGCAAACATATATTACATTCTATATACCTCGCTGGCAGCTGTGCCTCAGCTACACACTGTGTTTAACCCTTTAAGGTTCTACTCAACCATTTGGTCGACTACACTTTAAGTCACGATATCTCATTGAAAAATGCATCAAGCTGAACTCACTAACACTTAATGTGACTTGTTCTGAATGCAAACCAGGTTTATTATGAACAGACGTCTCAACCGTAGAGGCCTGTATCTGAAATACTGTAGGGTCTAATTAAAAAATAAATATATATATATATATATTGATTGATTGTCGTTATTGTTATCATAAGTAAATAAAATAATAAAAAATGCAAAGAAATAATTTTTCCTGTGCTTTTCTTGGCGCTGAAGTCGTGGGCCATGTTTTCATGATATTAAGTGGGGGGCCACATGTAATCGATTGGGGGACAGCATGTGGCCCCCGGGCCGCCAGTTTGAGACCCCTGCTCTAAATTGACCGTAGGTGTGAGATTGGATGGTTGTTCACCCTCATGTGGAGGATAAAGGTGTAGAAGATAGACAGATGGATGGATGGATGATGTCAGAGAAGTACAGTGGCCCTCACAAACCACAAAGGATGTCTTTCTTCTTCTGTTTGCATACAGAGCCTCACATACTTGTGTATTTTAAAGTGATCGTACACCTTTGCAAACATACATATTGTTAGTATATTCACTTTTCTGTCAGGGAAACCCTCCTAAACGTTACACACTGGACCTTTAAGCAGCGCATCAGGAGTGTTTGATTAATAGATGCAGGCCTGGCCTGAGGATGGACTCCACCCTCCATCCTGTTTACATGGGCACATGTGCTGCTTCACTGACAGCCCCCTCACACATCCCAGTAATAAAGGTCCTCCCACAAGCGAGCCATTTTCTCCTCCCAGCGCGGATACAGCCAGTGCGTGATTGTGATGGGGTCTCTTCTCCTCCTCCACCCCTGCGATCTCCTCCCGCCTCCTCGCTGTTTCCCAACCCACAGGGCGCCACCAGGGAGTGGCCAGTGGCCACGGAGGCAATACTTGAAAGCCGAGCGTGCTTGTCTCGCCTCCTCACCTCCGTGTTCAGAGCAGCACTTTAAGCGTTTGTGTGGCTTTTACTGCGCGGTTATAACACAACAGCGAGGCTGGAGAGCGAGAAAACGTCGCTGTTTCTGTAAACGTATTGACACATGGCGCATTTTAAACGGAAAACAGATAACCCAACGTCAATCATACTCGGGGATACAGCCTACCATGCTTAGTCCCGCCCCGTTCTCCGCCTTTGATCCAATGACATTGGCTGGTACATGCTCGTTGGCAGAAACAACCTCTCCCATTGGATAAGAGCAAGCAATCCTTCACACGTAGCTCTCAGAGGGGTGCGCTGCTTTTACACACGGGGACATCTGCTTTAAATAACCAGGCAGTGGACGAGACTGCTCTCTTCTGTTTGAAATTATTTTTAGAAAATATATTCAAATTGCTTGTGTTTTGAGTCAAAAGAAATTGATGAGTGTATGTGGTATATTGTGGTATATATATATATATATTTGTTCTGAAGCTGAAAAATATTAAATAAGAGCCAATTGGTTTATTCCCTATCATCACCACCCTCTATCTAAAACAGTAAAGGGCCACTGGCAGCAATAAGTTCACCTTTTCAAGCTCACCCTGCAAACAATTTACAAAAACTTTAAGACAATACATATTATATACAAAAAATATATAGATTATAGTGGATAAACAAAAGGAAACAGCAAGCCTCCAGCAAACACACACTCAGACATACATTCACACTGATCCACTGTTAAAATGTATACATTTACATCACAAATTTGTATTGAGTTAATAAAAGCTTATTTAATTTTGCATGTTTTTGAAAGGATCGTTTATTATTATTATTATGTATTATGATGTAATTTATCCCAGGAAGAATAAGGCTATGGATATTTTTAAATAACAATTGGTGGATATGAAGAAGAATTAATTAAATAAATAAATACAATGTTCATTTTGACTATACAATAAATACATATTAGTTATTAAATGTTTACTTCGTTAACTAGTAGTTCAATTGTATTTACTGGTCGACGTTCCCGCAGAGACGTCGCCGGGCTGCGGTGGTGCATAAATCGCACACACCGTGTTTTTCTTCTTCATAGCGGGCGGTCAGTCAAGTTAGTGTGAAGCTGCGAAAAGTTGTCAACCCGAGAAAAGCGCAGAGAAACTCCTCCCGTCTTCAAATTATGAGCAGTAAGTGAACTTTTTTAAAGTCGGCGGCGTGTGGTGAGCCAGCCATTAAGTTTACACATCGACGTCAAATCAAGTTACGTCGTTTTAAGTGTAAGAATTTGTTGTTACGGTGGTGTTTTATTGTTTTCTAGCTAGCGCCCTGAGCAGTTTAAAAGTACCAGCTACTTAATTGCTAATTGTTGGTACTTAGCTAACAACATTTTGGAAAACAAATCGAGCTGACAAACGGGTTTATCTTAACTTCTGCTCTTTACTGACACACTCTGCCTACACTACGGTTTAACCTAGTCCAGTTGTTGGAGCTAGCTTTAGTGGCACGGTCGAAACTCTTCAGCTGGGACTTAGCACTTTTCCCCAACATTACTTATAGTGAGTTAGTGTTAGCTTAGCTAATATGCTAGCTGTCCCTCCGAACACTTGTGGCATTGGTTTCCTTGTGGAATTCCCTTAACGTTAACTACAGGAACGCTTAGTTATTTTGTACGGGGTCGAGCGTAACTGTACTCCCGTCTGTTTTACTGTAGTGTTGTGGTCTTGATAGTGTAAGCCGACGAGCCGCTCATCTGAAGACTGATCTCACAAACTCTTCTTCCGCAGATCAGCAGCAGGGCGACATGGCCGCTGTGGGGAGCGGTGGAGGCTTCAGTCAAAAGCGAAACACAAACTCTCAAGTAGGTTAAACGCTTGCGCTTTTGCCAAATCAGACTATGAACTTAACTCTGCTGTCCAGTTACCGCCGCTTAACCCAGCATTTAATGTCGTGTGAGTGGCTCCGTGTTGCTCAGTTGTGTTGTGCGGGAGTTGTTGATTTTTCTCTTTGGAGCACATGTCACCGGGGTGGGGAATGGGCAGGTAAATTTCGCCCACATGGGGTGTTCCCGTCAAACCCCGGCACCAAGTGTGCACTTCGCTCGGCCCATTTGGCTGGGTTTGGAGGGGGTGGCTAGAGAAGTGTCTCAGTTTATAGGACAAAATAAAGTGTGGGAGGGAGATGGGTGGGTTTGGGGGGAGGGGAAGAGGAGCCCGCCGCTGCGCCGTGGAAAATGTCCCTCCCATTCTCTCCCACCGTGTTTCCCCCACGGACTTCACACTTCTGCCCATCCTCTCTGAATAACAGAGCTGCGTGACAAACAAAAGCGGGTTAATATTATGAGTCTTGCAGTATGTCGTCATGAGATCGTTTTATGTCTCATGGTCAAGTTTCCTTTTTTATAACATGCACTTCTCATTCTTTTCATCTATTTTTTTACTGAATCTGAATCCTAGGTTTTTTTTTTTTGTTTTTATAAGACATTTGTTTATCCAGGTTTTTTATTATTATTATTATTGAAAACGTGTTTCTTCATTTAAGAGATTTTTTTTTTCAGTTGTAGTGAAATGCCACGAGGATGTACAACAGCACAACCCTTTTTTCAGTTAAGCCTAAGTAGGTTTAACTTAAATGGCTTAGTAATCATTGTAGATAATTATTTGTTGTCTTTTCAAACTTAATTAGCTGCTTTTGGTATTCATTGCGCAAGTTATGAGTGAAACTTTGTGGCATATTGATATCCATAGGTAGTTAAACACTGTGCATATGTGTGCCCATTATTCCCTTTAGTATATAGATCAGATTTAAACTCCTGAACTGCTTGATTTATTTTAAACATACCTATCTAAGACTGGAATAGTCAGCTACTAATCCTTTTTTTAATTTTTTTACATAATTATTTTCCCATCGTCTCTCTTTGTTTTATTTGTTCTCTTTCTAGGACTCACAGCAACCTTCTCCCCTCGCCTTGTTGGCAGCCACATGCAGTCGAATTGACACCCCAGGAGAGAGCGATTCACCGTCAGACCAACAAACCCAGCAACAGCTGGAAATAAACCAGGGTGTTTTCACCACCAGTGCCAACGGCTGGCAGGTTGTACCTCTCAGCATTCAAACGTCCTCAGGCACGAACACTATCACCACTGACACGTTAGGGGTGATGACAGGAGGAGACTTAGGGAAGAGCAGACAGGTGCTGTCATCAACTGCTGTAAGCACTCAGGGACAGCATCAACAGCAGCCACAGTATGTTGTAGCTCAGGCTCCATCGATGCAGGGTCAGCAGGTGCTTACCACCATATCTGGTATGATGCCGAACATTCAGTACCAGGTTATTCCCCAATTTCAGACAGTAGATGGGCAGCCAGTGCAGTTTGCACATGCTCAGCAGGAGGCCGCTGTATCTGCTGCAGCAGGACAAGGGCAACAATTTCAGATTGTGTCCTCTCCTAATGGTCAGCAGCTTATAGCGACAACCAATAGGGCTGGTGCAGCAGGAAACATCATAACAATGCCCAGTCTCCTTCAGGGAGCCATCCCCATACAAAACATTAGCTTAGGCAATAATGTGTTACAAAACCAGCCCCAGTTTCTGGCAAATATGCCTGTATCACTTAATGGGAACATCACATTGTTGCCTGTTAGTACTGGAACAAACAGCACAGGGGGAGATGCAAATGGTGGAGGGGATACAGGTGGGAGCCAGCTTATACAACAACAAGTGTCTTCCAACAGTGGGATAGGGTACATGACAAGTGCACCCACTGTCACTGCGCAGACCACATCTTACGGAATGGCTCAAACGCATAACAGCAACGGAGCAGTGGCAGGGACATACCAGCACGGCACTATATCTTCTCTGGGTGTCCCGATACAATCAGATAACAGAGATGGGCAGCAGCCACAACAGATCCTTCTCCAGCCCCAGCAGCTTATCCAAGGTGGAACGCCCCTTCAGACCATCCAGGCTGGTACTGTCACAACAGCAGGAGGTCAGGTATTTGCAGCTCCAACACTCAGCCAGGAAGGACTTCAGAACCTTCAAATCATGCCAAATACAGGCCCCATCATCTTGCGCACTGTAGGCCCTAACGGCCAGGTGACCTGGCAGACCCTTCAGATCCAGAGTCCGTCAGGAGCACAGATCACGCTGGCCCCAGTACAGTCTCTCCCCCAACTTGGTCAGACTCAAGGAGCTTCTGCAGCTGGAGGAGTCTCTCTCAACACTATGCAGATCCCAGGTATCCAGACCATAAATTTGAACACGCTCGCAGGGTCCGGGCTGCAGCTGCAGGGTGTTCCCATCACCATTTCCGGCGCAGCAGGTCAGTCATCTGTCCACAAATGATATATGTTCTGTGTAAAAAGGTACATGCTGTTGTGTAATGTTCACATAATATTTTGAGCCATAGTACACTTAGTGATTCAGGGAAAAGAGCAGTCCTTATTTTTACTAAATGGTCAGTGTGTATTTTTTTTGCAAGTGTTTGCTTTTCTGTATTTGCTTGGATTTAAATAACAGGTGTTGTGACAAAACTAGTCACAAAAGTAGTTGTGTTTTCATTGTTCATATATGATAGATAGGTTTAGCTATTAGTGCACTAGTAGCATAGGAGTAGATTGACAGTTGGCTTGAGAAAATATCTCAAGTAGTCCACAAAATGTATGTTACTCGTGGTGTTTTTTTTGCTCTGAATTTTAAACTATCTTGTATCTCTGGTTTTGATCGGTTTTTGGCTCTTTGTAGAAGGTGCACTATACTGGTTTAACCAGTTTAACTGGTCTGGAGTTTCCCTGAGCTCTTATGCGTTTGTGTTCATGTTAAAATCAATGTCTTTCTTAACTCGGTAACACTACATCTGTGCAGGTCACGCTCACATTACAATACTAAGTTGGCCACAGTGTCTTTGTCAGTGTAGAGAATCCCAAATTGCGTCCAAATCTCTCTTTGCATCAAATACAAAGATCTCAATGAATTGTTTCTCAATTAAATTAACCTCTTCCATCACTATAGGAGACCAGACTTTACAGACGGGTGGAGAAAGTTTGGATGATAGCACAGCTATGGATGACGAGGACATAAGTCCACCAACTCAAGGCCGACGCAACCGGAGGGAAGCATGCACCTGTCCCTTTTGCAAGGACGGAGAAGGACGGTATGTGACTTTACCATATTTAACCGTCCTTCTGGACAAACTTTGTCTATCCCAGCTTTAAACTGGCATCCATTTTTTTCACAGTGTCATTTATTTCATTTATTTTTATCAAAGGGCTAATTCTATTAGAAATCATAACTCATTTTCGTTAAATTAGTCAATGAGGACCAAGTTATTATTCTTCTGACATTTTTTTCATACAGTCTAATCACAGTCCTCTAACTCTGATGTATGGTTTTAAATTTAAGCAGCGACCCGTCTAAAAAGAAGCAGCACATCTGCCACATCACTGGCTGTGGGAAGATCTATGGCAAGACGTCCCACCTGAGAGCCCACCTCCGCTGGCACACGGGGGAACGACCTTTTGTCTGCAGCTGGTCTTTCTGTGGCAAACGATTCACGCGTTCAGATGAGCTCCAGCGTCATAAGAGGACACACACAGGTACAATCAGGATATTGAGTCACACCACTGGGAAACAAAATCTAGGAGGTTATTTTTGAATGCATACATGTTGAAAAGACAAATGAAAAGAGTTGTTGCTTATGTCATTAGTACTAACTCGGTATACAGTAAAGGAGCACAGTACAACTGTTTATGTGTGTCATGTGACGGTAGCATATTTGCTATGTAATTGAGTGTTTTTTTTAACATGATGATTAACAATCCTGAATATTACGTCATGTTACTCATTTGCTATATTTACTTATGTCCACAGTGTTGCCAGAGGTAGTTCATAATGTGAATGACCTTTTGTCTCTAACTCTTTTTCAGGTGAGAAAAAGTTTGTTTGCCCAGAATGTCCTAAACGCTTCATGCGCAGCGATCACCTCTCAAAGCACATCAAGACCCATTTGAACAAAAAAGTAGCCTCCAACAGCGGCACCGCAGTCTCCTCTGGCGCCGTTTCTCCTGCAGCAGGAACGGAAGCTGGCGGTGGGCAGGGCAATGACCAGCACACCATTGTCACCATGGAAACCTTATCTGCTGACAGCATAGCTCGACTGGCCAACAGCGGGATCAACATGATGCAGGTAGACCTTCACCAGATCAATGGCAACAGCTACTAAGGGGCAGTGGGGGAGCAGGACGATGGCCTTGATGGATGCTGCACTGGGACATTTGGGGTTGAAAACAAAGCACATCTGACTGCAGATGCGGATCCTCTCATGGGCTTCAGACAGGACAGGTGGTCACAGGTGCAACACAACCCATGCTATTGGATATAAAACAAAGGCAGGAATATGAATTCCACCTTTTATTTAAAGGAATATCGCATTTAAGTGTCGGAGGTTGATTGAGTTGAATTAAAATGTTAGATTAGAAAAGTCATGAAATATTTCCGGTGAAAGGAAATGGCACTACACTAACATTTGTCCCACATAAAGCCCAATCTAATTGATGGTGGGATTGCAATAAAACACACAGACCAGCACTCTTAGTGTTAAATTGTTAAGTAGTACTATTCTTCAAACAAGCTCCTCCAGTAGTTAACAGATGACACTACTAAGTCGGACTTTAACACTTGTGCCCAGGGATGTGAGCTTCTCTACTTCTTCCTTTTTCAGCTCAGGTGTTTATCAAGCGTATACTCCAGGCCCACTTCACCCCTTAACACTTATATTCTCTATCGGAGGCACACCATGATGATCTCGTGTGGCAAATATTTGCTTCTGAGAGTTCTGTGATTTGGGAGCGCAATCCCAGTATCATAGGAATAATAAGTGTTTTATAGTGGACCGCAATTTATAAGCCAGACGCAATAATGAGTGTGAGGATGTCGGTGTGCTGGGGTGCTGAAATCCTGAGTAACTCTTAAACCTCTTGTGTAGGTACACACATTTAAGCCATCAAGTTTTGATATGTTTATCATTGCAAATGCATTTTTGATTTTGTTGTTTTTTTTCATGTAAAAATATAAATATAATTCTTTGGTAATGTAAAGGCTGCAGATACTCTTAGCATACACAGTTGCCTTTCAGTTGTATGAATCTCATGCACAATCACTCTTAATCTTTTGTTATTACTTTTATACATATATATACATATATATATGTATGTAGATGAACTATGTTAACATAAAAGCCTTTCAGTCATAGAATGCTTATTCTATACAGTCAAGATCTTCCCAGTATTTCTTTTTCTATGCTGTACGTAACCATCTGGAACCGTTTGAGTGTGTGGGAAAACAATTGTTTATTCTCATCTGGTCATAGTGAAGTATTTTGTATTAGCGTCCAGACTGCATATACATGTAAGCTCAAAACCAAAGGTTCATACTCATTTTGGGGAAAACTAAGAAATGCTTCTCTTTTTTTTTTTTTGGTCCACAGATTTTCTAATTTTTACTCACAATATGCATGTTAAAGTTCTAACTGGAAAGATCCAGCTCGAGGCAAACCTCGAACACATCCCTTTATTGTTGAAATAAATAAGTTGCAAAATGTATGACGACGACCCAGTGGTAGCTTTTCTGTTCCTTTGCTTCAACACCGTGCTTAATTTCACACAAAGTTGTAACTTGTATAAACTATGTTTAAAAAAAACTCTTCCTTGAAACTACATTCAGACAAGTGCTCTTACTTTTGCCCCATTTTAAATAAGGGATTTTATATATATTGTGTGTGTGTGTATATACAACTACTGCAACTGCCAACAGCTGGATTAAAATTCTGAACATGATTTGTCTCATTTCTATGAAAACGTGTATCAAACAACAATCAACTAAACAAAAAAAAAACACTTTATTGATTTTAGAATCACATATTGTGTACACTTTAAAATAGAGACTGGGAACAATGCTGCTGAGGTCACTTCTCCACATCATCATCCTCACTCTTCAGTTTGTTACGGAGGCTGTAATGAGATAAATAACATACGTCAGGTGAACAGATGTAGTCTATTCCCCCCAAACCACTCTGTAGGACCTGCAGTAGCCCACCTGGTAAGGTAAGAGTGGACATCAGAGAAGCCGTGGTATTGAGCCAGAGGAAACAGGATGCCGGTCGGGCAGCGGCCTTCACGCTGACGGCAGAAGCTGCAGTTGCAAATGCCTCGACAGGGAGGGCACTGCCACTCCTGGAAAGGGAAAATTACAGCATGGTTGAACAATGCTTTCCTTAATTCAGCTCAAGAGAAAAGGTAATTCAAATACCCCTGTTTTTTAATGACGATGCATTGCTTCTGCATAGCTTCGTTAACAAACCATGTAAACCTCAACACTTATTGACTATAAATATTGTGAATGTGTGTGTCAATTTATCAGCAGCCTGACCGGATCCAGCAGCGCCTTCCTGACGTCCTCTCCGTATCTGTTCCTTAGGCACGGCCCACAGAACTGACCCTGAATGCCGCGGCATCCTTCGCTCCGACAGCACGTCTTCGTGTCGACAGTTTTCTGACGGCACTGATGACACGTGGAGCCCTGAAAATACAAAGAGAGTGGAGGTGGAAGGATATGTGCATGTGAGTTTTATTTCATTTTACATCTGTCAAATCATATCATTTGTAAATATTCTGATATTTAGGCTTCAGCACAAAAGAGAAAGCCACCTGATGGCAGCACAACACCAGTGTTTTTTTCTAATTAGGGGTATTGCTGTGGACTCACTGTGGCACTGTTGTAGACTTTTTCAGTCATGGCGTCTGCTATCAGCTGGAGCTCGTCCTCTGTGATGTCCTCCACAGGACGGACAACATGAGGTTTGCTCTGGTTAGGTCGTGGGGTGCCACGGCGCCGTGGGGCTCGGCGTACCTGGGTCACGGACGCAAAAAAAGAAAGAAATATTTGTCAAAAAATAGCTACTGCCAAGTATCATTTTTAGGCATCCTTGGTGACATTATGGAGCTGTAACCACAATATCTTGAAGGTTATCATACGTCCCATGAATAACCCCGCCCTTGACAAATAGAACATACCTCCAACAACTCCTCTTCCAAGCTGAGCTCAATTTCTTCTTCCTTGACGGCTGAAGGACCCTCGGTTCCTCCCATCGAGCGGGTCTGTCTGCGGGACACCCGTTCTGGGTTCCTCCTGGATTCGCCTCCAGCTGCGGCAGAGTTTGGTGGACGCTGCAGTCCGAGTTGGATAAAAATCGCCGGAGTACATCAGTCAGCAAATTCTATCAAGATTGCTGGCCACTTGGTCGATATTAAACGCTCCCGATTGTCAACTCACATGTTTTCTCTCTTTTTTCTTCTGTTTGTCTGCTTGTTTTTTCAGGATCCCTGCACCCCCTGGCATTTTCTGCAGGTCTGCCATCAGTTGAGCCAGCTGTTAGAAAACAGGGAAGTTAAAATGTCAAAATAAAATGCAAGTAAAGTCATGAGCTACTGGTGTTAATGTCAAACTTTACAACTCATTTGTCAAACCAGTGATTCTGGATTACCATTGCTTTGTTGGCCTTGATGTTCTGCTCCCTCTTTGCCAGGAAAGAAGTCGACTCGTCCCCCGAATCAAATCGAGGATTTTCACCAGGAGACGGAATAGTCAACGGCATCTCATCTTCAAATTTAACACGTGTCCCCCTTTTCGCCTTACTAGTCTTTCCTGCCTTCTTTGCTCCCCGGGTTTCTTCCTCTTGCACCTCATCATCCTCATCCTCCTTCGCCTCCTCACTGGAGTGATGGGTGGTGCGCAGTGCCACTCTCAGCCTGAAGGGCTGGGTTCTGGAGGGTGCTTTAGATTCCTGCTTCTTGGGTGAAAGATCAAACTCGGCCTCATCTTCCAAACTTAAATTCTGGTGGATATAAAAGCAGGTGAGTTATAATTAGGTCAGTGACAACTCTTGACATTACACCACAGTTTCTTACAGAAAAAGCATGTTCACTCTGCACTGAAGTTTGTTTGAAAAAGATGTTAATTCTAACACCATAAAAATTTAAATAATTGAAAGAAAAATAATGTTAAACGACCGCTTTAACACAAGTATCTACTTTAAGGTAAGACTTTAGCCAAACAAAAGTAGCACAAGGAAAACATATACGTTTATTGAATTTATTGTATTGTTAATGTTGATATATATTATAGCCCTAACGACAACGTTAACCTATGACATATTAATACTTTATTTAAAATAATACAAGCAGACTTTCACTGTTTCCCTTTGAGTCCTGAGAAGGACGTGAAGGCCTCGACTGAAGCTAGCAAAACGCACCTTGAGCTCACTGTCAGAAAAGCCGTAAAATGTTCGGTCGTTTTCGGAGTCTTCCGCGAAAACATCCGCCAAAACCGCTGCCTGAAGACAAACATGTCGAGAAAAATGGTTATAAACAGAATAAGGGATCGAATATCAACCACTAATACTGACACCAAGTTCTTTTTGGGGGGGAGTTGTTTGAATGTTTTACCATTTTATTCGTAGCTAACGTGTGCACCGAAGACAAGTCTACCTTTAGCAATTGGACCCGCCCACGCGACGGTACCGGTCACCTGTTTAATTAATGTGATTGACGGTGAGATGCGCTTGTTTTATAAGTCAGGGCAGCGGACTACAGAGACACCAGCCGGGGTCAAAGCACGCACTATTCTATATTTATCTGTGTATCTGTATTTATTTATTAATATTTTGCTGAAACTTAGATGAGGTTAATTTAGAAACATGTGGACTCAAAACTATTTTATTAATATTGTTTTAAATTTGATCTATCTATCTATCTATCTATCTATCTATCTATCTATCTATCTATCTATCTATCTATCTATCTATCTATCTATCTATCTATCTATCTGTCTGTCTGTCTGTCTGTCTGTATATATTATATATGTATATGTATTTGTATATGTATATGTATGTTACCCCGCAACATATTTATGGTTTTATATGTATATATATATATGTGTGTATATTGTGTGTATGTGTATATATATATATATATATATATATGTGTGTGTGTGTGTGTGTGTGTGTGTGTGTGTGTGTGTGTGTGTGTGTGTATATATATATATATGTGTATATATATAAGTATTATATATATCTTTTTGGCTTTATCTATATATATGTTTGTATTTTTTTTTTATTTTTTTTTTTTTTTAAAGACACTTTATTTCAGACTCACCAAAGCTAAATCTGGACAAGAAGAAATAAGAAACATATACACAAGTTAAATAAATGTGAGAAAAACTGACCTGATGTTGGGGCCAAAATTCATTTAAACTAAGTCCTTGAATGTCTGTTAAACAACGACGACAACAACAAAAACTGCTTCTTGTGTTAAAGATATTGTCAAAATGTTGAATTAGGAGAAATACTTTACTTAGTATCTCATTGTCTGGCCCAAAGAGTCCTAAATGTGACTAAACATAATATATAAATAAATATATATAGTTTTTAAATGTATGTATCATATTCAATCACATGTGAAGCATGAGCATTTTAATCTCTCTCTGTTCCTAGGTAGAAAAACGATGCAACCCCCCTTTTTTTAAATAAAATAAATAAAGGACTTGAGTACAACAAAAATGGAAACCACTTGAAGCAAGGACATTGACCTTAAAAGCACAAAGGCAGCTGCATACAACACTCCCACATGGACAGCAGGTGATATTTCTTAAACACTGCGAGCAGATTATTTTTGATAAAAAAGTACTGTCTTCTCACAGTCCAGCACATGCAGGTGTGTGGCAGTGGGAGTGATGCCGGGAAACGTGGGAAACTCCTATCACATTCCCAGGACACTCCCTGCTGCTCGGCCACTCTGGTCTCAGAGGGACCATGATCCTGCAACTGTGGTTGGTGATTTTGGCTGCGGGTGAGTGCGCTCTTTTATATACTTTGCTTTATTTTTTATTTTCTTATATTTTATGGCCTCGTGACTTCTTATTTGTGGTTTGATTGCTGCCATGTTGCTGAAGCATTGTGTGATAGATAATGTAACATTTACACGGCAACTCAGTAACTGGGTCTGTTACTAAACTTTTTCATAATAAAACTTGGATAACATAAAGGTTGATAAATATTGTACGTTTATTTGAAGTGAAATTGGGGAAACTTTGTGTTATTTGCCTATAAAGACCTATTAGTCTATAGTCTTCAGTGGATCTGACTTCTTTCTTTTTTTGACTTGCTTATGCTTAACTGTACATTGTATTTTCACTGTTTTATAGTCTTATTGTTAATATCTTTTTATATTGTACTTTCTTGGAAATGCATGTTTATTGTTTATTATTTATTATCTTTATCATTACTGTCTTTGCTGCAGGACTAATAAAGTACCATCTAATCTTAGATTTATTAATAATAATAATAGTAATAATGATAATAATAATAACAATAAGAGGCATTTGAAAAACCCAGATTGTCCCAGTTAAGGCCCAGATTACAACAACAACCACAACAGAGAGAGTGTAACGTTTAACCCCTTTTAAAAACAAAACAAAAAAAAAAACTACATCTTAATGTCTTCATTTCCTCTTCTTCTTCTCTCCAGGATTCAGGTGTACATGCGTGTGCAGCCAGTTTTCACATCACAAGAGACGGTGTGTATTCCACTTGAACAGCACAGCGGCAAACACTGAGCACAACAACAAATACGTTACTTCGGGCGATGTGAACGGGTCGGTGCAGGTCTGCGAGAGCACTCGCTGCTGTGTGGGATATTTCCGGGTCCTCAGTGGTCAGCCTGTGGTCGACCTCCTTGGTAAGAAACCATTTGGACTCATTATCTATCCAATCTAGGTGTCATTAGAGAAAGGTGGCATTAAAAGCCCAAAAGCCATATAATATTGTATGATATTGTTTATGTCATATTTAATTAGTACAGTTAAGTATAAAGGTTTTTATGCAGCTGTCTCCTCTGTTACTTCTTTTGTTGTTGTTGTTGTTGTTGTTGCAGCTTGTGATGTCGCTGAAAAGTCCTGCCCAGACGCCGTCTGCAAGACGCAAACACGCTTCAAGTGGAACTACGTGAAATGTGTTTGCAACACGGACTTGTGCAACAGCAACATCACGTGGACAACAGACTCAGAACAGCCTCAACACACACACTCTAATTTGGAAGGTAAGGTAATAATGTGAATTGTGAATATCAGTTGTGAAGCTCAGTTTCCTGTCATGGTTTTTAATATACTGACACATTCCTGCTGTTCGTCGCTGATCAATATATCATTTGTGTTTCTTTTCAAAATAAAGTTGCTGTGACTCTAATGGGAGCATTTCTCGTCGTGGGCTTTGTGATCGCTGCTGCCACATGGATTCACTTCTTCAAGGGAAAAAGTAAGATGTTTCTATTTCCCAGTAAATGCCTACTTTAGCCATATATGGGATTTGATATATTATATTGAAATATCGTTTTTTTCCCTTGCTGATAATGGGTTTGTCTTGAGGTTAAACTATAGAATAATCCATTTCTTTTCAGTTGTATGTGTTTTGTATATGTTTCCTACATGGACAATAAAGTTAGTTGATATTTGCGACTGTTACATTAACATACACCAAAGAGATGCTCTATTGTCTTGATTAAAACTCAGTTTGCTGTTACAGTTTAAATAAGAGTTGCTGGATAACCTCCTGGTTCAGACCTGATTCGAAACAGAGAGGCCGTTTGTTGTTTCTCTTTGAAAACGTTAAATTGTGTTGCTTTTGTATCAAATAGATTAGAGGGGAGGAAAAAAAAAGGCTTTCTTTCCACATTATTAACATTCTCATTCACATTTTTACTGTTCTCATCCCATCTGTTTGACCTTGGGACTGCTTCATTCATTCCACTTGACTGACCTTGGTTGTTTATCTGTGCCATGATACTCCCTTTTACCTGTGTGTCCTTTCTTCGTCACTCTCTGTCTTGTATGATAGCATCACATTGCCCCTCAGTAAGTGTGTTAACAGTGGGATTTGTTTATTTGTGTTGTTTTAAAAGAGAATCTACAAGGTTGCCGTCGTGGTCGCAGTGTCTCCTCGCGGCTGTCTTGCCAAACCACAAAAAACAATGAGGTTGACGTGGCTGATATTGAACTACAGCAGGTAAGTCTGCTTATCGAATGTATTCATATTGTTTTACAGTGTGGAAAATGTAGTGATATTTACATATATATGTGTATATTACAATTCCCTTTGTTCAATCCCTTTTCAGATTTTGGCCCGTGGATATTTTGCCATCGTCTGGCAGGGGAAATACCGTGGATCTGCAGTGGCTGTGAAGGTTTTACCCTCTGACTGGAAACATAGATTTACTGCAGAGAAGGAGGTTTATGAGCTGCCACTGATGAAACATGCTGGGATTCTCCACTTCCTGGGCACTGGGAGGAAACATGACGACGGCAGCTGGATCATCGTTCTGCAGCTAGCCGAATACGTAAAAATGACAACCTTTCTTTCGTGGAAAATTACAGCTGCTGTCTGTGATAACTTCTGACTAATTATTTTGGCTTATTTATTGCGTCTGCATGGTCAACATTCCCCCACCCTCCTGTCTATAAGTCACTTCATTAACATGTTTGGTGAGGGGGGCGTTTATTCACAGAGAGTTCTGGCTCATGATTGGAAAGAGTGTGAAAAGTTTGAGCTAAAATATTTAACTGAAAGCAGCTTTAATGTATTAAGTTGGAAATTAAAATAGGGAAAAGAGTAATAGTGTTATAAATATGAGATTTCAGGCCTCCACTTTGACCAAGCTTACAAAAAGCAAGCCTCTTCTCCATCTTATTAGCTCTCTTTCATGGATGCTCATTACTATGGTACCAGCGTCTGTGGAAAATCAACTTTTGAGCATGGTTAACTCTACTGACTATTCATTTTCTTGACCAAAAAGCATTTTTGTTTTAAATTATTTACCACCGATTTCCCCAACGAACACAAAAAGGAAGTGCAATTAATTATTTTAGTCGATTAACAACAGTATGTATACTTAATAATACTAATAATAATAATAATTGTAATTTTAATTGCCGTGTTTACATCCAAACGCATTTTAAAGTTCAGTTGATCTGGCCAGGATACATCAGCGTTTGTTCTGTTTAGAGCTGGATACTGTACTCCGATCCAAAACTTCCCATTCATGTTGTGTCTTTGAGTGTTTGAGGTCATTGTGCCCAAACTGTCTTAATATTAAAAACGTCTCTTTGATTTCAGGGTTCTCTTTGTTCTTTTCTGTGCACACACACCATCGACTGGACGCAGTCACTGAAGCTGTGCCAATCTTTATCGCAGGGACTTTCCTATCTCCACTCTGACCTTCGCAGCTATGGTACGAGCCAGAATGTTACTGGGAATACGTGTCATGTATGTGCCAGAGACTACCAATGTGGACGTGATGCTTGTGCTACACTCTTAGAAATAAGGGTTCCAAAAGGGTCCTTCTACAAGGGCTGAGGTTCTACCTGGAACCATTTACCTCTGAAAAACCCTTTCCCTAAGAAAAGGTTTTTTAAGGGTAATTGTTCCAGTAGGAACTATTTTGATCTAGAGAACCCTTTAAACCCCCTTTATAATAAGGGGTTTTGAAGGGGTTCTTGGTGGAACCTTTATTAAAAAAAAGGTTCTACTTGGAAAAAAAAAGGGTTCTCCTATGTGGACAAGCCGAAGAACCTTTTATGGATCTACTTAGCACTTTTATTTCTAAGAGTGTATGTAGCTAAACTGATTATTGACGTGCTTGTGTCTTTTCTTGCAGATATGCATAAACCTCCGGTGGCCCACAGAGACCTCAGCAGCTCCAATGTACTTGTGAAAGCAGATGGTACTTGTGCCCTGTGTGATTTTGGATGCTCCACCATCCTGCGTTCTTGTTCGGGAAATCTAAGCCACATCATGGCCATGATGGTGAGAAGCTGGCAGCACAGAGTAATGGCACAAAGGGAACTTGCCAAAGAAAGATGGAGACACTGTCATATTTTGTTTGTCTGTCTGCACAGAGCTGTTGTCAGAGGGGAACTCTGCGCTACATGGCTCCTGAGATCCTGGACGGTGCTGTAGATCTACGCAGCAGTAGCTGCTTCAAGCAGGGGGACATTTATGCTCTGGGACTGCTGCTGTGGGAGATCTGGATGCGCTGCTCTGATTTATTTGAAGGTAAACTCACTTGTAGTAATGTCAGGTGTCGGATAGTGCTTCTCTTGGATTCTCTTGGAACCCTCAGAACCCACAGTATTTCGGCTTCTTTTTCCCATTACAATGTTACATAAAGTATATACAGAGGCTATAAGAATGTACGATATAGAGTGTCTTTTTTTCAGCACAACCTAGGCAATCTGATGAAAAAAATATATATTTTCACCAACTATATAAACACACCTGAAAAGTACTGAAAATGTTTAATATCGGATTTAATTTGTGAAATTTGGAAATAAGTCACAGTTCAAAGTTCACTTGGCTCATTTTTTATTTGAAACAAAAATACAAGAAAAACAGCACAACAGTCTATTTGGTGACTTCTGCACAGTTATATCACAACTAAAAATGTGATATAAAATGAATCATAACTTTGACTCAACAACACATAAGAAGACACATTTTTAAAGCCTGAATATGTGACCTATAAACACACACACACACCCCAGGATGTTCATATCAGGAGTTGTGTATTATTCCCACGGCAATTTACCATGGGTGCACCTCAGATCCGTGCACCCAGGGTTAATCGGGTTTATTACATAATGAACTAGAAAAGCACTCGGAGAGCGCAGACCTCCGCCAAGGCAGCTCAGTACCTACAAAATACACCCTGCCGGCACGCCTGGGTCAGACGGCGAGTGTTGTAACCAGTGATGGCGTCTACGGATCACACCCAAATTTAACCACTTGTTCCTGGTCCCATTGTAGACATTTCCTGAAAGTTTCATCCAAATCCGTCTGTGACTTTTCGAGTTATGTTGCTAACAGACAGACAAACAAACAAACTCCGGCGAAAACATATACCCCCTTCATGGAGGTCAATAAAAGCAAATGTTCCACTAACTTTTACATTCAAAACACACTGCAGAAGGAAAGTGCACATATCTATTTTATTTTTTTATATCATGACAACTTTATTAGTTATGAAAGAGTGCACAAATAGGTACTTCAGACAAAATGGTTACATCATCAACACTTGAATTTTCACAACCGTTGTGTCAGCCTTCTGCTCTGATAAATACAGTATATATATCTTCAGAGCAGACGGAAATTCAAATAAATGTCTCCATCTGCAGGCGGCGACGTTCCACAACATCTGCTGCCCTACGAGTCTGAGCTGGAGGGCGACGTCACGCTGGAGAGCCTCATCGCGTACGTGATAACCAGGGAAAAGAGACCGTCCGTACCTAAACACTGGGAGCTGCTCGCACAGGTATTCATGAGTGTGTTTTCACTGTAGCTACAGTGGGAGCTGTGTTGTGTATATGTATGAAGTGGATGCTTCAATCTTTCAGGGCTCAGCAGTGCAGGAGCTCCTGTCAGACTGTTGGGAGTTTGATCCAGACGCTCGAGTGACGGCTCACTGTGTCGCAGACAGATTAGACTCTCTGCAGTCTGCAATGACTCTTTTCCCACTTGATTTACAGTAGTCTATAAGCAGCTGTTAATACTGTTGTGTTTTTTTTTTTTTTATTCAATGAGGACTCTACATTTACACTACAGGTGTTGTAAAACATTGATATAGTGTTGAAAAAGTACATTTATTACCCTCTAAGTGTCAAATAATGAACTGTGTGAAGTGAATGTTAAGCACTGACTAATTATGTGCAGGTTCTTTAGGTTTATACTGCAGTTGTTGCACATGTGTTTCAAGAGTATATTTTTAATTTCAGCTCTGTACTTGGAGTTTGTATTTTATACTTTTGACAGTATTAAGTCAACAACTCTTGGACCTATATGTTCACCGAAACTGGTGCTAAATACACACTTTTAGAGTACAATGTACACTAAATGTCATTTTTGCTGTATATCGAGCAGTTTCATGGTTTCCTTTGTGTCACTATACTTTAGTTTTAGATTGAACTCTATATATTAACTCGGTTTCTTGAGCATGTTTCTATTACTCTCTTTTAATTTGAATTAATACTTGAATAAATTCCATACATGTAGTCCTATATTGCAGGGATAAATGAAACCGTTTCCATATTGTCATAAAGCAAATTGTAGTATTTGAGTAATAACGAATAAGATGTTATTCCTCAAATCGCAGTACGTTGGATGTGTTTTTATTGTGTACCCGTTCTTGTGAAACAATATACTATATGTTTGGCTATTTGAGTCATTTTTTTTTACCATGCACACCTCTGTTTCTGTACATTTAAGGCTATTTTTCAGACCAGGACGTCCACTCTCTGTAACAACCAACCTGAGGAGTTTTCCTCTCCTTTTTTAATTCCTTTAAAATAATAATAGTAATAATAATTATGAGTGTGGTTTTGCTGGGTATTATTTTGGTTTGTGTATTAGTTTCATATCATTGTCATCCTAACCCTTTAAGGTATGCACCAAGAAAAAAGAAAAAGCATTTTTTATTATTTTATTTTATTTACTTATGATAACAATAGCGTGAAATTAGACCCTACTGTATTTCAGATACAGGCCTCTACCAAACGGTTGAGATGTCTGTTCATAATAATTCATAAAGTACAACATTCAGAACAAGTCACATTAAGTGTTAGTGAGTTCAGCTTGATGCATTTTTCAATGAGATATCGTGACTTAAAGTGTGCTCGACCAAATGGTTGAGTAGTATCTTAAAGGGTTAATGTTGTGTCTTAACAGTTTTAAGCCCTTTTAATCGAATAGAAATAACAGCCTCATTACTTTTATGTGCATTTGCTGTGATCTGCTGTGACATGTTAAACTGTAAAGACGTTATTGAATGATAAAAAAACGTTGGCCGTTGGTAACTAAGGTTTGAGTTATGCTAACTGTGAGTTATTTGTTAAAATGAAACAAAGCAATTGTATTTTTATGTAAACTTATCGTGTAATGGGAGGAAGTGTTTGTGGATATGATTAATTGGTTAAAGAAAAAACCTATTTCAGCCTCATACAATGATTTTTTTTATACAGAGAGTGGGCTATAATCTGTCAAATATTACTCTTGTGGGTGAAAACGAATTATTATTATTATTACAGTAAATGCCCCACGGGTCATTTTTGAGGCAGACATCCCCTTACAGGTAAAAAGAAGAGTGAGGGTATAATCTATCTAGGGCAGGATATTAATAATACAGTCATGGTGATAACTGCAAAGTGGGTGCAAAGTGTTCAAATCAAAACACTCGTGAAATGACAGTGCAAAAGTGGGTCAAAAAAAGGCTACAGCACTCACAGATTGGTTTTTGCACACGATCACTCCGGGCCGTAGATGTGCACGGACAAGACTCCAGGTGGTGCTCAAGCACATGTGACTCTTTCCAATTTTTATGTATCAGGTAAAAGTGTGCAATAATATCCAAATATTGCATTTGAGACAGCAGTTGTGTTTTTATACCATATTTTTGTAGAAACTTGTTGAGTGTAGGACTATTTACTGTAAAACAGGGGTGTCAAACTCAAATGACCTGTGGGCCAATGAGCGTCGAGTCTGGGGCTGGTCTACACTCTTAGAAATAAAAGTGCTAAGTAGAACCATATAAGGTTCTTCGGCTTGTCATCATAGGAGAACCCTTTTTGGCTCCAGGTAGAACCTTTTCATAACCTTTTGGAGGGTTCCACCAAGAACCCTTTTAAAACCCTTTATTCGGGAAAGGGGTTTTAAAGGGTTCTCTGTAATGGTTCTTAATGGAACCATTAGTGTTACCAAGAACCCTTGGAAAACCCTTTCTACGGGAAAGAAGGTTTTTTCATAAGAGCGAATGGTTCCAGGTAGAACCTCAGCCCTTGTACAAGGACCCTTTTGGAACCCTTATTTCTAAGAGTGCACAGAACAAAAAGTGGGGAAAAAAACACCAACTTTTCAGTAGCAAGAACTTGAAATCAAACCACAATATACCATCATGACATCACATAATTAGATATACATGGCGATTTTTTTGCAGAATTTCAAAGTAAAAGCGCTTATTTTGATATGGTATGATATATACTTCATAATAAAAACGCTTGATATGATGTAAATTAGTCTAAATAAATGTAAAATCACACAATAATAATGTATTGTTTAATGTAATCAATGTTTAAACACCAACAAGCATATAGGATGTGATTGTTATACATGTGATAATTACAATGTACAAGTATTACTGTTTTATATACATTGCTAGTAAACATTAAAAGAAGGTGAGGTCATGGGCCATGTTTTTGTGCCGAATGTGGACCGCGGGCCACCAGTTTGACACGTCTGATTCAACATCTATGTTTCTATTCATGTTAATGATGGGATGTCCTTTTTTTTGTCCACTTGCGTGTGTGCACGCGCTGCTTTGGCCACGTCACCTGCAGAGGCGACGATTACGCACGGAGTCATTCACCTGTGCCGCACCTGTCGCATCGTTTTTAAAGGTGTACAGTGGAAACTCGTGTTGGATCACCCTCTCATTTTAAAAGAGCCTGCAGGAATGTTGACGTGACGGAAACAAAACACGCAACAAAAACAAATGGGCGTGCATCTTCCTGCTGCTGCTAAATGCGGAAGATAAGCACAGGGCGGAGGTGAATCCTGCGAAAAAACTTCCTCACATCCAAGTTTCTAAGGTAAGCGTGGACCTACGCACACAGCAGTGATTATTGTTTAATATAAATATCTTTATTATATGTATGGAAACAAAAAAAGCTAAAACTACAACGACATGGTTTGTTTTTGCGTCTCATTTTGATCATAATGACACAGATAAACGGAGGAATGCAGTTGCTTACATAAATTATGAGAATTATTGTCAACCACAATGTTGTAACCAATGATATATATATATATATATATATATATATGAACTTATGTGTATGAATTGTGTTTAACCTGTATGTATTGCATTTTAAATACATATAGAACAATAACAATAACAAAATATGATGGTTAAACTGCAGCATTTGCGATGTCATACGTGTGTGCCTTGTCTCAAATTGTAATTTCCTTGTTTTTGTCATGTCATATACTGGTGATGTGTGTGGAGACAAAGCTGTCAATCGAGTTCAATGTGGTGTAATGTTACTAAACAATCATTGAATTAATTTCCCAACATTTCCTCAGGTCTCCTGAAGTGCTGTCAGGTCAAAGAAATCTCAACATGTGGCCAAATCAAGGTAGTATATCTCAAATGATTAATATATATATTCATGAATGTGATAGTGATACTTTTTTTGCTTTCTTGAATTTCAAAAATTCATTAAAATTATTCCTTAAGAGGTTTGCAAATGTTTTTAAGGGATCCTTGTTCAGGGCGATGCCGACTATTATGATCGTAAATTTTAAGTCATTCAGAGATACTTTTTGTTTTTGAGAAGAAAGTCAGCTCACTGTCAAAGTGCATCAGGGCAAATGGATCATTTCCTGAATTTCAAAAATTCATTAAAATTATTCTTTAAGAGGTTTGCCAATATTTTCAACGGATCCTTGTTCAGGGCGATGCTGACTATTATGATGGTAAATTTCAAGTTATTCCGAGATAATTTTTGTTTTTGAGAAGAGAGTCAGCTCACTGTCAAAGTGCATCAGGGAGAATGGATAATTTCCTGAATTTAAAAAATTCATTAAAATGATTCGTTAAGAGGTTTGCCAATATTTTCAAGGGATTAATATATATATTCATAAATGTGATAGTTATCCTTTTTTTTTTGCCTGTGTTGAGTAAAGTGTCTTTGTGCTTTTATGCAATTCAGGACCGCCCCTTCCCATGGGCCCATCAAACCCTGCCTACCCTCCTGGCTACAACCCTGCATGTCCACCTGGACCTTATACGGGTCTTTTCCCCCCACCGGGCCAATACCCAGGTGTGGTACCTCAAGCACCTCCAGGTGCAATGCCTTATGGAGCTCCACGGCCTCAACAGTATCCTGTGGCTTCAGGTGGATATCCAATCCCGCCTGGAGGTGTTTACCCAGGTCCATATCCACACTCTCCAAAGGCGGGTCTCCAAAAAGATCACCAAAAAGGTCTGAACAAAGATCACAACAAAGACCACAAGAAAGACCACAAGAAGGATCACAAGAAAGGTCACAAGAAAGATCACGGCAAAGGCCACCACAAAGATCACAAAGGACATCATCATGGAGGCATGAATCCCATGGCTGGTGTATATGGTGGAGGGATGCCAGGAATGCCAGGGATGGGGATGGGAGGAATGGGAATGAGAATGGGAGGAATGGGAATGGGGATGGGGATGGGTGGACACAACATCCACAAAAAGATGAAGAAAGGACATAAGGGAGAGAAGCATGGACATGGGCACCACAAACACGGCAAGGTGAGCTTGGATTTAAGTTTCAAACGGATTAGAACTTGAACCATGTGTGTAAATGTGAAAATGTGACTCCTAAATGTGAGGATGTGACTTGTTAAGACCCTATGCAAGCGCATATGCGCCAGTTATTCTTACTATATATACTATACTATATATACTTTATACTATATACAGTATATACTATAAAGTTCTACTATATCACACTGTGGGCTGCCTGAAAACAGCCACACACTTTTTAACTGTGGACAATGCTACACGTATAAGATTCACTGTATTTTCTAGTCTTCTTTTTAAACTATATGAATTTATTCCCAAACTTAAACACACTTCCTTTCTATACACAGTCATCCAGCAGCAGCAGCAGCAGCAGCAGTAGCAGCAGCAGCAGTTCAGACTGAGGTCAACAGCTCAAGACAAAGCTTTCATGGAAATTTGCTCTTTTACAAAAAGGACAATTTACTTAAATCAGTCAAGACTTGAAAGTCATTTGTATCATTTTAAATAGGTTTGCATATTTTTGGGTGTGTTCATGTCATATTTTCTGTAGACGTACAGTTGAGTTCATTTTAATTTTAATATCAATGCCTATGCCCTCTTTATTGCACACTGCAATGGCCATAGCCATATATGTACAATTAAAGAAGCTATATGTAAGAAATGCATTGTATCAAGGAAACATTTAACATGTTTCCTTTATATATTCCATTAAAATACTATTGGTACATACAATATTGTAAATTTGAATGCCTACACTTTTGTTCACGTTTGTGTTGTGGAAAAGAGATGGAAGTGTAGCTCCTCAAACTACCTGGCAACCTCAAGAAAATGAGATGGTGTCCCTGATCCTCCGAGTCACTATCCAACTACTTCGCCAACACTTCTAAACTGCCCAAGTGTTCTGTGTCCAACCTACGAAACAATAATACCACACTACATATCACTGACATAACAAAACATCTTTATAAAACCAGAATTCACGTTGAAAGAGTTTAACTTCCTGAGACAATACAAAACATTCCACGTGAGCCAGTACGTAATGGCCGCACCTAAATATTTGTGATGCCTCACACTTTCCACCTCTTGGCCTGTAATTATCACAGCATCAGTCATTGTTACTTCTGAAATCCATAACTAGTTCTTTAGATTTCTTGATTTTTAATTAATCCAATCAGTGTTGTATCATCAACTCATCACTGGGAGGGAATTTGAGATGACTTTATTAAAAAAAAAAGTTGAAATGACTGTCATGAAATTTGACAGTGAGCTCTTTCTTCTCAAAAACAAAAAGTATCTTGGACTGACTTGAAATTTACCACCATAATAGTCGGCATCGCCCTGAACAAGGATCCGTTGAAAATATTTGCAAACCTCTTAAGGAATAATTTTAATGAATTTTTGAATTTCAGGGAATGATCCATTTGCCCTGATGCACTTTGACAGTGAGCTGACTTCCTTCTCAAACAAAAAGTATCTCAGAATGACTTGAAATTTACCTTCATAATAGTCGGCATCGCCCTGAACAAGGATCCCTTGAAAATATTTGCAAACCTATTAAGGAATAATTTTAATGAATTTTTGAATTTCTGGAAATGATCCATTTGCCCTGATACACTTTAACAGTGAGCTGACTTTCTTCTCAAAAACAAAAAGTATCTCAGAATGACTTGAAATTTACCATCATAATAGTCGGCATGGCCCTGACCAAGGATCCGTCAAAAATATTTGCAAACATATTAAGGAATAATTTTAAGGAATTTTTGAAATTCTGGAAACGATCCATTTGCCCTGATGCACTTGACAGTGAGCTTTCTTCTCAAAAACAAAAAGTATCTCGGAATGACTTGAAATTTACCATCATAATAGTTGGCATCGCACTGAACAAGGATCCCTTGAAAATATTTGCAAACCTCTTAAGGAATAATTTTAATGAATTTTTGAAATTCTGGAAATGATCCATTTGCCCTGATGCTCTTTCACATTGGGAGAGAAATAATCCACTAATTGTTGTGGGAATTCGTCTGATGTGTACACTGACGTTCTCTCCTCTGACCCGAGTTCCATAGACTGGGACCTGTTTGTATTCCAACCCTAACCCTAACCCTACCCAACAACAGAATCAACAATGACTGTATTTGGAACATATTTTAAGAGCTAGTAAATTATGATGTGAGTATGCTGTTCTAACGGAACCAACTAGATTGTATAGTTAAACTAATAAATCCAGTTTAAAATGAGAAGTGTGAGGATGGTCACAGTTGCAGTGCACTTTACGCCCACTGGGGGCCTTAAAATAAGTATCATAATCTAGTAATGTATGCCTCCGAGAAAATAATATATCTGCAATAGTGAGTGCCTGATAATTAATGTTTTAATTCATGTTAAACCAGTATACCACTATCGATTTCCGACAGCATATCTTTGCAGTTTTAAACCAGTGCAACTGTTTCTATATTGTTGGCAATAACTCTTGATTTTTTAATGAATATACTTGCATTTAAAGCGCCACGATTGTACACAATGTCAAACAAAACATGCGGGTTCCAGTTTACAAAAACAAGGACGTGGTTTTGGGACGTCCTCGGGCCAGCTCAGGAGGGGGGCTCGGCCGAGGTGAAAGGGGAAAGTTCAGAGGTGACGATTGTGTTGTCTTTGTGTAACGAGTGGAGCTCGATCTCACATCACTCTTCCCTCTTCCCCGAGTCCTCTCTAAACTCTCCCCCGGGTTTCTACCCTCCCGAACCTCTCCCCTTCTACCCTTACAACCCCAACCCTCCCCCCGGTCACACACACCAGCGCAGGAGGCAGGTGAGTCCATTTTAAATGTTTATTGGTTCTGTTTTTGCGTTTGTTGTTATGACCAGAAGTAGCGGAAATAAAACGCGCCCAGCTTCCAGTGGCGGCTCGCTCGGGATGCTAATGCTAACAGGCCGCACGGCGATGAGCACGCAGTCTTAGCGAGGGAAAGTTGAATTTTTAGTGCCGCCTATGAAAACTGCTGCATGTTGTCAAGCATCTGTTGTAAATATACACAAGACACAACGAATGTGCCACAAATGACCCCAGTGTTTGCCCGGTAGGGCTAACGTAGAGTAATTAAGCCAAGTAGCTAGCTTTGCTATGTAGCGCACACATGCCCCATTCATTTTCCAGCACGGTGAGCGACCACAGTGTTAAATGGCTAACGGACTTGCAAAAGGGGTTAAATAGTTAAATGGACTCTCTTTAAACTGCTGAACACGAGTAGTCTGTGATTACCACATTTCCTCGTCGTAGCAAACTTTCTTTAGAATGTATTTCGTTTAAATAAGGCTGTAACCGGTAATTGTGGAGTGATTCTGCGCATGGTTGTTGGTAAACTTGATTTATAGCTTAATCGCAGAAGGCTACGTGCTACGTTAGCACACAAGCCATACGTGTTCTTCCACTTAGCAATGATATGGTTTCAGTGCTTTTCCACTTGTGTGGATTCGCATAAGTTGGTCGGTGTAGAATTCGGGTATTTGGAAATAACAGGCATTAAACCAGCAGCAAGTTCGCCAAGCACCAAGCCATTTTATTCAGTTTCATTCAAGTACGCACCAGTTTTCGTAAGCATACACGTTAGCACAGGCTGCCTGTTCCACGTACTTAGTGTGTACTAGTTCATCAGACTCTTAGATTAGTCTCATAGAAAACCTACAGCTTCGTCATATATTTTGACAATGTGCCGTCCGAGTGCACATTTCATCCAATGGATGTGAAATAATCTGATGTGTCCAGACTTGTTGTTTTGACGTCTGTTATTTAAATAGTTAGACAAGAGCTTTCATTCACTTTTTTAAACGAGATCTATACCTGTGCCCAGTAAATAATCGAATATCTGATTTGTTTTTTAACAAACGCAGAAGAAAACCCGGTTCGTTAGATAATCAGCCATGCAATCAATTCATTTACTAGCCAATGTGAGGATGTGCTATGAGACCTCCCGTGGTTGTTGTAAATGTTGCTGTAACTGAACGCCACATAGGCCGACTGGTTAACTACTTTGTCATGTGCAAGTCTGTGGTAATGGATAACTCTCTTATACAGGACAGAGGCGAACCCCTCGTCTTGTATTACCCCCGGTCTGCATCGTGTTATGTTTTTTTCTTTGTTTTGCATGATCATCTTTGCTATATAATATTATTTGCTGTGTGTTTGTCTTTTCAGAACCATCTCAGTGACCAACGGCTCTAGTTCTATACGGACGGACAGATTTCAGTTGCAGTTATGGACTCCGGTGTGATTGAAGGAGGCCTCAATGTCACCCTTACCATTAGGCTGCTCATGCATGGCAAGGTATGGACTTGTTTTAGCTGCTCCTGCCTGTAGTCTTTTATCCTAGGGTATTATTTAGATGGAAATTAAATCCATTGTTGATGTTGAAGGGACTTAATGTGATGAGTTAGGGTATTGACATGGTAATGGCATTCTGTATCTCAGAGCAAATAAAAATGGTGTTTTGGCTCAGTATACATACAACTCAGAAACTGCGATTCACTCAAACCAAATGACCTAAAAGTTCTGCTAGCTTATAGTATCCTTAACAAGTCCCAGCTCTTGTCAGTACATTGGCAACCTATAGATGCTGACTCTTTACTTTCGATTGCATTGTGGCTTAAACTGGGATGGAGATACTGGGAACTTGTGATAAATTGGTATCCCGGAGCATTTCCTTCTTTATAAAGGGCTACCAATTGGACAGACTATCAATGCTCTCCTGATCTGATCATCCAGCGGAAGTGTCCTGAATTATTACAATGAGAGAATAACGAGTACTCACACTCATAATTTTCTAATGGAGGAGCATGTGCATTGATACCTTTGGGAAACTATATAGTTTTATTAATTGAAAGGTTTTTTCATTGCCAGATAATCTGGGCCACTCTTCACTAGAGAGCTTAAATGTGTCATGCTGTGGTAAAATAAGGCAACAGGAGTCAAACGTGTATTCATCAACCTAATAAAACTCTATCATTTCTGTTTTAGGAAGTTGGAAGTATTATTGGAAAGGTAAGCTAATGCTGGATACAATGGAATTGTTTTTGCTTTCCATCAAATGTAAATATGTGTATGTGTAAGAATGACTCTGACTTTGTGATTCTCTGCCAATAGAAAGGTGAATCTGTGAAGAAGATGAGAGAAGAGGTGAGGTATTTTCTTCCATTCTTGTAGTTATGGTACAGTGCAGTGGGCTATAATCCTTTAATTTCAATGAATATCTTTATTCTATTTTTGTGTGTAGAGTGGGGCTCGCATCAACATCTCTGAGGGAAATTGTCCTGAGAGGATCATTACATTGGCAGGTCCAACCACAGCCATCTTTAAAGCATTCTCCATGATTATCGAAAAGCTGGAAGAGGTAGGTCCCAGCTTAAACTGTTAAATGAGTCAACGGGTCAACAATAATACAAACCTGACTAATTCACATGTTCACATTTTTGCCAGGATATAAGCAGTTCAATGACAAACAGCACAGCTACCAGCAAGCCCCCAGTGACCCTTCGCATTGTGGTGCCTGCTAGCCAGTGTGGCTCCCTCATTGGGAAAGGTGGTTGCAAAATCAAGGAAATTCGTGAGGTATGCGGAGAGAAGAGCACGTTGTACAAAACCTTTAACACTCTGTGTCCTCAGTGTTTGCTGACTGTGAACATTCTACCTGTATAATTTAGCACTGCTAACTGTGAACACACACCGCATCTTTTAAATTCTTACCTGATTTCCCTTCATTTGCATGCTTCAGTCAACTGGTGCTCAGGTACAAGTGGCAGGAGACATGCTTCCCAACTCAACAGAGCGTGCCATCACTATTGCCGGCACTCCCCAGTCCATAATTGAGTGTGTGAAGCAGATCTGTGTGGTCATGCTTGAGGTAAGTGAAAGCAGTGAAGCAAATTTCATGGCAGCTGTTGACCGGTAAAGTGTTAATGTGAAATAGTGAGATCTCTGGGATTTTGGCTTTGTATTAGAGATAACTTCAGATGCTCTACAGGTTCAGGACTGATGCCTTAACTTGTTGTTGCTTGTTGATGCCTTAACAAGTTGTCATAAAAAAATGATACACCATAGTGCACAATTTACAATGTTATGTGATGCTTTACAAAACAATACAGGCAACTGTTGAGGATACATATTTAACTCATTGGCTGCCAGCCATTTACAGCCTGCATGTAAACACCAAAACTACCAAAAGAAAGAGTAGACTCTCATCAGGCGTCATTGGCAGTGACTGATTGTATTTGAATTGTAAAGACATAAAAAAAACATATATGTTAAGTGTTATACCTGAAGAATGTTTGGGTAACGCATTCAGACAGATGGACAGAACTCGGGGGATGAGGTTTACTGTTGAAACTATAAGTGTTTTTGCAATATAGAAACATGATGCATGTGTTGCACAACCCACATCCTTTTTTTCCCAGCAACTGTTTTGATTTCATGGGTTGTCATCTAATGACACTTTTTCTCTTGTACAGTCTCCTCCAAAGGGGGTCACTATCCCCTATCGACCCAAGCCCTCAGGATCTCCTGTCATCTTTGCAGGTGGACAGGTACATACAAGACTTGAGAGAGATACAGGGATCCAACCTGTATATTTTATGATGCTTTGGAAGGATCTTTTTTTGTTGCCATTGTTTATTTGACTGTGGAACATGTATAAATGTGCAGAACATACATCTTGATGAGAGATGAAGTGATCTGAATTCACTCACAGATAAAATCTCAAATGAAAAATCAGTGCCAAATAGCAGTTGAAAAGAGAAGTTCAGAGAACAGATGCATGTGCTACTCGTTTATGAATTTCAGTCATTTAATCACAAAAGATTGTTACAGGGCCTTCTGTTTGTTTTAGTCTCTAGAAATGCATTAATTCTTTTGAACACTGTTTCAAAAGAGGGAGCCTTTTTCCTGCTTTTGTTTGTCTCGAACAATGCACTTTCTTGTCCTTTTTGGTCTTTTATGTTATGAATACCCTTTTATTCCTTGGAACAAAAATCTGCCTTCTTGTTTTCCTGAATTCTACTGCAGTGTTTCTAAAGATTCCTATTTTCCCAGAAATGTGGAGTTTTTGGACAAGTCCTTTTTTTATTTTCACCATCTTTGGAGAGTTTGAGTCTAAACTATATCTTTATGTATATGGGGTTTAGCTGGAGCAGTAAACTGTGCAAAAACTCAGCTGTGGGGCATATGAAAGCTTTGTTTTCATTTGTTTCAGGCATATGCCGTACAAGGACAGCACGCGATTCCACAACCAGATGTAAGTGCAGGAAACATTTTACATGACCCCAATCCCCTCCCATCACCACTCCCATCCATAATTATAACTGTCCTGTTCAGAAAAGTGCAACCACCCCCTCCTCATTTAACAGTGTGTTATTGTAGATGCACTTGCCCCCAATTTTTTGTGGAAAGTGGCACGGGTCGTACTTAATGTTTGTGTCGTTCTCAGTTCACTGGCTGTCAGTTATAAATGAAACTGACATTTGTTTTGTTTTTTTGTCCAAATTCTCCACTGTTCCATGGATAATAATCTGTCCCTGCTGCTCATTCTGGTCTGCTTTTCCTGTTTGTCGTGTCTTGTTTTTTGTTTTTTACCGTAAACCCCAAATTAACATGCTGCCCCCCTCTTTTTTTTAACACTTCATCATTAAGCTGTGGTTTTTCCGTTATCTTTCTCATTTTATGAATGAGCTCTCGGTGCCTCTTCTGATTATATATTAGCAACATGGCCAGTGAGACACAAGATATTATATGGACAAATTTTATTAAAAAAAACAGTGTGATTAATGAATGTAATTTGCTATCCATCGCTGAGTGCAATTTTATGCAATGAAACACGACTGTTTCTTAATTAGACCTAGTTTTCGTCTTTGACCTAGATTTTCCCCTACAGCTAAGATAGTGTTGACGGCTGCAATGAGAAGCTGAATTTAAATCTTTTCAGTTCATGTTTGCGTCTTTTTAGTGGTGTTGGTTCGGGAACCTGCTTCTTATTAAGAGTTCCCTTTCTTGTGTATTGTGACTTTCCCCTGACATTGAAGACGGCAGGAGAACATTATCAAGAGATGCAGTCTGCACTTTGGAGCAATACCTATGGGGTACCCCACATAGACAACTCATATACACCATTGATTTGATATAGAACTTTTTCCATCATCTTCCACCACCCTGCACTAAATGAACTAATGTATGTGAAATGTTGTTTTTTCTTTTGAGGTCTGTTGTGTAGCTGTTTGTACTGACTGTCATTTTTGTTTTTTGTTCTGTTTTTCCCCCTCTTCCTGTGTTTTCCGTTTTTCTCCATTTCTCTCCCTGCCTCCTCTTTTACTCTCACAGTCTTCCTCTGCTGCTATCTCTCCACAGCTCACCAAGCTTCACCAGCTGGCCATGCAGCAGAGCCCCTTCCCCATCGCACCAAGTAACCAGGGATTCACTGGTATGCAGCATGACATGTCTTGACAGACTGAAAATAATCTGTGAAAATTATAGGCTTGATTCCTTATCATCTTTTTTGAAAGTCTACTGAATAACCAGCAACCTTATTTCTTTAAAAAGCCATCACAGAAACTGAACCTTGGCAACATCTCAGGAATATGGTAGTGGATTTGAGAGACTGTACTTAAATTGTATGAAATTGCATGATTTTAAAAGATATTCCAACATATTGCCAATTTGTTTGACACATTCACTTCAAATAAACCCAGAGAGAAAACAAACACTACATTATCTGTGAGGAAAGAAGGGGATCTCAAACTCGGAAGAGTCTAGGCCTTGATAAAGTACATTGAATCTCTGAATCAATGTACCAGTGTATCAAAGTATAAGTGTTGGTGCATGGCAAATGTGTATATATAGCCTTCAAAATGTAATATTTCACATGCCTAAATAGATTGAAAGTTGTGGGTTCTCATTTGTTTTTTTAAAGGGATAGATGCTTCTGCTCAACCCAGTTCCCATGAGATGACCATTCCAAATGATGTAAGTGCTGGAATGCCTTTTCTTTATCATCATTATAGTTAAATGGAGAAACTCTACAGTTTACTTGAGCTATCTGTTAATTATGTTGTCTGCCGTCTGTCAATCTTTCCTGGCCCACAATGTCCTTGCCCTTCTCTACTGAAGCTTATTGGGTGCATCATCGGCCGCCAGGGAGCCAAGATCAATGAGATCAGGCAAATGTCAGGCGCTCAGATCAAGATTGCAAATCCAGTGGACGGATCGACTGACCGACAGGTTACCATCACAGGCTCACCTGCCAGCATCAGTCTGGCTGAGTACCTCATCAACGCAAGGTGAGATATGCAGTTGGAAAACAGTGTCAGCTCCTGTTAGGCGATGCATTAGTTGGCTGCAGTAAATCAAAGTGTTTCACATAGCTCAATAATAACGATAATACATTTAAATTATAGTTTCTGTCTCCCTGACCCTCTCACCCCTTCAAGTTGATTCTGCTCTTCAGTTCCTCCCTGCTGTACTGGCCTGTTACACTGAGTTTCTCCCAATGCTTTGATGCTACAGTGTTTAATTTAACACTGACTGTGACTAATATGTGCTGACCCTGCTTATTTGTGCAATGCATGACCTTCTCTAGTTTGGATATGTGTGCAAAATTTTCCTCACTTTACAGTTATTTATTTCACTTTTCTACGTTTTATCTTTTACATCACAACAGATGTGATTTTTCCTCATAACTGACACCTTATTTCTAATGAAGCTTTTTATCCTACGTTTTGGTCTCATCGCTGAGTGGTCCACGCACACCCCCACCAGTCCTCCCACATGTAACTTCCCTCTACCCATTGCTCTCTAGCCTGCCCTGTGACCCATCCCGACTGTGTTGTCCCTCTCTCCTTGTCTCTCTTTCTACAGTGTAGAGTCCTCTAAACCTCCTCCCTCCTCTTCCTCCTTGAACCCTGAACAGACCAGCCTGTGCCCTCCCTCCACCTCCACTACTACTACTACCAATACTACTACTACTACCACCACCACCTCCTCTGCTGCTACCTCCTCCTTCTCTTCCTCCTCCTCCTCTTCCTCCTGTGTGGTGCCCCCCTCAGCCTCCATCCCACTGTCCTTGTTGGCTCCAGGGCCGCCTCCTCCCTCCTCTTCCTCCTCCTCCTCCTCCTCCACTGATTCCCTGCTCCCCAGCTCTCCTGCCTGTGTGTCGAGTCTCCTCAGTCTCAAGCCCCTTCCTCTACTGGCCCTCCATGTTGTCAGCGGGTCCAGTAACGCCGCACACCCAATCCCCACTGAGCCAAAAATTGCCCCAGAGCTCAGCTCCAAGTCTAAAAGGCGAAGGCTGTCCCCTTACTAGGGAAGGAAACATAAGTCATCTTCTACTTAAGTACTGACAATGCTCTATGTTGTCTGTATCTGCACTTGCTTTTGTACCTGGCTGTGCCATGCCACGCTTAAACACAAAACAAATGCACACAAACGAGTGATACAGCCAGAGCGATGGTTGCTGCCATATTTATATATATATATATATATAAAAAAAAGGGATAATCTGTAGCTTGATTTGGCCTGTTCTTAAAATAAATGACTTGTGTGGATTATATTTTTCAATGACTTAAAACGTACTTAGCATGGACAGTGAGTTATTACTGAAGCTTTTCTCTCTTTGTGTAAGCTCTGCTCAGGTAGCGGCTCTCTCTTTAAGATGTCAAGTTGTATTTACGAGTCTAATTTATCTTCTAGTGAATTTTAAGTGACTAATGTTAGCTGTCATAGTCGAACAAATACATAATGCGTGTCACTTTTTTTCTGCTTTATGTAAGAAGCTGTTGTAGTTTCAGTTCCGACTAAATATGCTCTCAGGTATCAAAGGTACCATGTCATCCTTGTAGATAGTATTACACCTGTTTAGTGTCATTTTAAAGGAATATTTCTTGAAATAAATAGTTCTCTCTTCAGATTTAATGAAAATGAGTGTAATCTCTATACAGTAAATTTGTAGCTGGAGCTGGAAGCTGGTTAACTTAATATAGCATAAAGAAATGGGGGGTGACTACTTACTATAATCTGGCACCTCTAAACATAACACTAATTAGTGTGGTATAATGCAGTAGTTTAATCAGTGTCGAATGCTGTTTATCAGGCTATTTTGTGGTACAGATTTAAGAGTGAGCATCAGCAAAACAGTTGGATTTAGTCACAGAACTCGTGGTTTCCAGTTTCTATGCCGTGTACATACTCATTTCACATCCTACGCTCTAGAAACTAAAAGGGTGCATATTCCAAATTGCCGAGTTCATCTCAAACCCTTACGTATCAGTTTGACGTCTGGTTACCACTGATTAATATGAGCAGCCAAACATCTTTTTTCCTGTATCAACATAAATGTCCCGCTCAGAAAACCCTGGTATAGGATCTTTATTATTATTATATTAATGTTATGTATTATTATTATTATTATTATCATCATGGTTGACTATATCATGTCTATCTGATTGCATGCCTTACTCTCTCTCCCTCCCTGGTCTCCGGGTGTTTGTCTGTCTTGTCTTTTTTTCCTCCAGGCTTTCCTCTGAGGCCACAGGACTGGCAGCCAACTGATAAGGCAACTGCATCTGCACTAAATCTCACTTTTATATCATCGGCTACCATTAAGCGGTCAATGCAACTACCCACCATAAAAGTTTATATCATACTGCCTCTTCCTCATTTGAAATCATGTCATCTGCAACTGATTTGATCCAGTGAGTTCATTATTTATTTTGTTTTGGTTTTAGTCAAAAGAAGCAAACGATTAGGTTTTTAATTCCCTTTTTTTGAGTCAGAGAGTTGGAGGTTTTAGTGATATGTTATTAGTCTTTTTCCTTTTTTTTTTCTTTTTTCTTGATGGACCCCTCACCCTCTTCATTTGTTTATTTGCCACCACAGAGAAGAGTTGGAAAACTCTGATGAGGCATTTAGATTTAATTTTTGTACAGTCAGTTTTTTTTCTTTACAAAGGAAAAATAAACAATTATCAAAAATATAAATAGAGTGACTTATTCTATTTACATATAGCCCCCTTTTCTCACCCACTCCCACCAGTCAGACTCACTTGCTTTAAATATACACTTCATTCTACCCCTTTGTTTTCAATTGAAGTGCGTGTAACATGGATTCTGCTCGTGTCACTGAGAATACGTAGCTGTACATGCACTGTCACTGATTATATTTGGTTATGAAAACAAATGTTCTAACACTCACCGCTGAATTTATCCACATAATGTAAGACTTATTTTACTGCGCATGTCAATTTTACCCCCCCCCCCCCCTTATACATGTCATTCCTGCCTCCCCCCACTCCCGTTCCTGAGATCATGTGTGGATATTTTGTTGGGATGGGAGGTTTTTGGGGTTTGGGCTTGGCTCAAGGGATCGGAAGCAGAGGGTTCTCCTCGCTTTTTTTGTAAAGACTGATATATACTGAAAAAAAAATGTTGGAATATTTGTTTTAAATGGAGAAAATATTTTTTTTTAACTACCAAAGGGGGGACGGGGGTTAACTCTTGGTCACTGACTGACCTGTCTGTTAAAATGTGACGAGGTGGAGAAATGAATCATGGATGCTCTGGAACTAGACAAAGAAAGGGTTGCGAGTTAACACTAGTTTCCTGCTCTTTGCTTTGCTCAAGTCAGGATTTATTTTATTTTTTATTTGCAGGAAAGAAAAAAAACTTTTGTGCACGTTTTTGAGACTGTAGATCTGGGTGCCACAACATTGTTTAAAAAAAAATAATAGAGAAATAAAGATGTGAAATGCTCAAACCACAAAGACTCTCTCCGGTATTCTGTTAAAGTATTCTGAACACACACGGTGACATTTTACAAGCATGATTTTTTTTTATTTTAAATTGTTAAATATATTTATTGTACAGTTACACTTATGCAGTATAAAAGGCAAACATTGCATGTCATACTGGGTTGTGTTGATCAGCATCAAAGGAAACGAGTACCTCTACATTCGAGACACTAGAGGGCAGTAGTTTTGCTTTTGGCAACATGTTTTTCCTGTATTAGGATTTTCAGTTCTAAATCGTGGGGCTCAATCGGTTTAAAAAACAAATTAAATGAAAAAAGCTGCCATTTTTAGCTTATTGATTTTGACCCGATCAGTTGTACATTAATGATCTTGTGCTACTGGACACTCGGATTTAACATCACAGTCTTTAACGTCATACCAAATATAGAGGAGGCCTCGAACCTATATTAATAAACAGCCTGCTGGACATTTTTTCAGCTTATTAGGACGGCATCTTAAGTTTCATGTAACGGATGAACCACACTGTGGATTTGGGACATTTTCAGCTTATTTTAAAGCAGGGGGTAATTGTAATATCACAGACCAGATATTGGTGTGCACCGATTTTATAAGTGGGCAGAAAAATTGCAAAGTTGGCTTCTAAAACGCTGGGTATTATAGAACAAAAGGGTTACTTGCTTGTAACTCTACCTTAAAGAATAATTTCCTCTCCTGTGTTAGCACATGCTGTGCTGACTGACTGATTGAATAACGGCAGAAATACAGAAATGCAAGCATAATTGTTCACGTTTTGAGATTTGTATTTGTGGCCCGAATGCTTTCCATGTTAAGTCGTACTTTTGAGTGCATTTTTGCATTTACGCAGGGGTGTCGTTCATACTGTGCAGTTTTTGATGATATATACACACCTTGATGTTCAGAACTGGTATTGTGTTTTAATACAATAAACACTGCAATACTAGTTTTTTTTCAGAATTGAAAGGACCCCAGATGTGGTTCCTGTTTGACCTGTGTGATATGACAGGACATACTCTACTACAGCAGACATATTGCTTTGTTTGTTGTTGTTGTTGTTGTTCCTCTTCCGTCTCTGTTTTCGATGCTCAGACATGAACAGCAGCTACAGTACATTCTACTACCATAAGCTTCTTCTTTTTTATGTTGAGGTTCAAATAGATTAGCTCCACCTAATTAGAAACATCAGCACCTTTAAATTATACAATCTCACATTTTTTTTTTTAGAAATTTGTTCATTGTACAGCGTCACATATTTACACCTATATTAAAACACAGAAGTAAAAAATGGTAACGTAATCCGAGTTAAAAATGTAAACACATGGAAAAATGTAAACTTCCCTTTTTAAAAAAAAAAAGAAAAAATGACAATAAATTCACTGTAAATAAATAATAAATTAGTGCATAATGATTTCAGAGAATATGACACAATCATCACAAGGACATTGGACAATTTCATAAATTAAGTGCAAGTAGCATCGTCGGGTGTCAAGTAACGGAGAAGTTTTCAAATAAAAAATGAGCCCTGGTTTGGAGTTCATGAATAAACGATATGACACATGAAATAAAGACGTAAAATTGAACGTGGGACATGACAACGGACACGTGTTTGTGTAGACGGCCTCTTCTGTCTGAGGCCTCCGTCACTGAGGTGTTGTTTTTTCGGTTGTTGTTTCTGCAAAGCTGATCTTGGATCAGTTGCGGTGGAGAGAGAGCAGCTGCTCCGTCAGTTTGGCTGGTGCCACGATTCGTTTTTTTTTTAAATCCCCCTGATGAGTTTATCTCAAATAGAGTGACTCAGTTTCCAGGATGTATCAGGATGTTTGATCCCACAGAACCGTTTTTCCAAGAATTTGTTTTGAGACAGTCCTTCCCTCCCTGACCAATCTAATGTCCCTGATCACTGACTCTTATGTGTTCTAACATCTTGTGAGAGTGAACAGAGGCATTCAGAGGCCAGTGAGTGTCTGAGTGGGCTGAGGTGTTTGGTTTTTCACCAGTTGGTTGGAGGCTGGTTGGGCTCCGTGCAGCCTGAATGATCCAGCTCTGCACTGTCACAGTCTGAATCATCATATAGGCCCTGGTTTGGAGCAAAAACATGAATTACTTAAACTCAATTTTGATCTACAGCATCCGGTTCTGTCTGCACTCTCTTCTTTGTTTACATACCTCATAATTGTGGTCATTTGAAGCCAGCTGGGTCTTGACCTGTCGTAGGATAGCTTCCTTCTCAGACAGCCCGTCAGAGCCCAGCTGGGTCGGGTCGGACGGGTCGGCGGGAATCTCTGAACCCTGAGAGAGGAGGTCGTCGCTCTTGTCGTCCAGACGCTCGTCCGTGTTGGTGCTGACCACGTCCGGCGTGCCGCTATGGGAGTGGTCACTGGTGTTTCCCTCCTCGCCGTCCGACACGGACAGGTTCTCTGAGCTAAACGTGGACAGGGACTGGCATTTGGTCATGCTCACGGGACGCCTGGGGGACAATTGGAGAGAGGACATATATATTCATGAAAATTCCTGCCTGATTTTACATTAGTAGTGCTTTTAATTAGTGCTTTACTAATGTATAATATTATAATGACATATATGTCTGCATTTGTGTTAGTATTTGGGGCGGATACAAAGATTTAAATGTCCAAATGTGTAACAACAAAACTCACCGTCTCCTTGGCAACTCCACTTCACTGTCCACCTCGCCTTCTTCCTCCTCTGAGGACACGCCACGTCTCTGTGGACAAAATTCACTGTGAGTATCAAACTCCAACTGTTTACTCCAAGTGTTTGCTGTTGGAAATCTCATCTCGCCTGGTTTTGAATTAACTGCACTGAGGTTTCCTGACTCACCAATGGCATGATTTCTCTTACTTATTAGTGGAGAAGCAGTTATCAACATAATACTGTATACTAGTACTACATAGATGTGTAGATGCTAACACAGTCAGAGCAGAGTGAGTAAAACAAGTGAAAATCCTTTATCATTAGTGCACAGTAGAGTTTTTCTGCAAAGGTCTGATCTGCAGCATCCTTTTTATTGATACATCTGTTTAAAATGCAGAAGAGTGCATGGTGCTTAACTGGCAATAATCAAGTTAAATGGTGTTATTGCCCAGAGAAGCATCCGTGTGTCTATAACATGCTCCCTTTAAGAGGAAGTCATCCACTCCAGTCTCACCTGACTGCGTGTAACCGCTGCCCTGTAGAGAAGAGCTGCAGGTGTGAGGCGTTGACTTCTGGGCGAGCGCGTGATCACCGTCCCTTCCTCCTTGTCCTCGCCGTCGTGGGGGGCGCGGGCGCTGCCGAGCACGGACGTCCTCCCCGCGGCGGCTCCCCTGCCGCACGGCGAGTCCGGGCTGCTGGAGAACGGGATGGAAGCGGCGTCTTCGCTGGGCGTGTCACTGCGTGGAGGCGTTTCTGCCAAGTCCAAGTCGTTCACTGCATCCACGCCCGTCCGCTCCTCCGACGACCCTCCGGTGCTTCTGCTTTCCCCCAGACCGGCCGAGGCGCTCTGACTGCCCGCTCTGTCCAGCCCTGGCCTCATCTGTCCCTTCCTCCGCCCCTCAGCCTCCAGCGTGGTGGAAATGAGATCGGGGCTGGAGGAGGACATCTTTTTGAGGAGCAGGTCGTGCTGCAGGCCTCTGATGGCCGCACTGGGGTCTAGATGATGCTTGCTGCTGGGAACGGATGAGGTGACGTTGACCATCGCTAAAGACGAAGACAGGGTTGCTTTTAGCTGAGCCAGATCCCCACTGCTGCCTTTGCCAGCTTTTCTGTAGCGGGGCTTTCCTCGGCGTGAGCGTCCAGGGGAGGTAGAGCCTTTGTTGGGTATTGTGACCTGGGTCATGGACGAGTCCAGTTTGGGAAGGATGACTTCTGACTTTAGTAAGTCTGGCCTGAAAAGACAAGAGAGACAGAGATAACAATAAAACATATCATGAATAATTTAATTGGACTTTCCTTTATTTAAAGAAGACATATTATACCCAAGTTATCTTAGTTCCCTGGTGTCCTAATGAACATGTCTGTGACATGCTTTGGTCAAAATACCTTAAGGATGAAGCACCACAGCAGTTCAATCACCCTGCCAAAACAGCCCTGTTCAGAACGCTCGCTTTTGAGTGCCTGTCTCTAACAGCGAGTTGGCATTTGGAAAATCCGTCATTTGCCGACCCTAGCCGGCACATTGCCGTCATATATAAAGTGTATCCACTGGACACGTGAATCCTCTGAAGCTGGAAGTTTGTGTAGAACTCTGTGCTGCACTGTGGAGCCAAGAATAGAACACTGAGCGGACTTCCGCTCTTCTGGATACCATTGCCCTCGCCTGCACTCTCGCGTTTTCTAGGGACAAAGCGGAGCTCCACGAGACAACAATTCCAGGAACGTCTCATTGTGACGTAGCAATGAGTGCGGAAGTCAACAGCGCCTGTTTTATCTCTTGAACTTAGACTGAGGAGGACCACAAAAACATGACTGAGTCATCTTTTTTCACACTTTGCCTACTCATAGGGCCTCCAGAGTCCCAAATATAAGTATTAAAAATGATTAAAAAGTCGATTTTGCATAATATGGCTCCTTGTGAATAAATCCCCCGTCTCTCTCACCTCTTGCTGTGCGAGGGCAGTTTCTGAGGTACGTTGCGCTTCTTCATGAGCTTCTCCATCGAGTTGGAGGAGGCCGACTGTCTGGAACTGTGGTGCTTGAAGCAGCCCGGGTACTTCTTGTCCAGCGAATGCTCCCTCCTGACATTTAAACACAGAGAGACGATTAGCTATTGAACAGACGTCAGTGAGTGGACACTCAGCACAGCATTTTGAGAGCACTTTGTTACATGTCATGGATCCTGTGTGACCGGAAGTACTGGGCAAACACTGCTTAACCAAAGTTTGTAGTATTTGAATAACTAAAGCCCTTGTTTTCCACGATGTTACTCTCTATCATTACTGTATATCTCTTTCAAAACTGACGTGTCAAATGTGTTTCATACTTGAGTAACTCTTTCTCTTTGATTTCCAGCTGCAGCATGATTGCATTGAGCTCCATGTAGAGATTGTTGGCTCTCTCCAGTTTCCTCTCATAGTGCTCCCGGATGTCCAGTGCATGTCTGTTGTCAGAGAAGAGAAAGAGCGGAGGAGGACGTAAATACACATGACTTTATCTGCTTTCGACCGTAATTGGATCTGTGCAGTTTCTCATTGTTTTCTATCTCAAGACGTCTATATTCTCTCTATGGCTGACCTCAGTTCTTCTCTGCGTCTTTTGATCAGCTCCTCGTCCAGCCTGTGAATACACGTGCCCTCGGACTTAATCTTCTCAAAGTGGTGCCGCACCTCGTCCCTCCACTCCGCCTGGTGAGACAGAGAAAACACATCACGTCAGACTATTTCACATTTGATAATAATGTTCAGATAGGAAGAGAGATCCTCATAGTGCTGGGTATCATCAGATTGGAAAACACACAGCAATCCCTGTGTTTTCCATCTGAATGCAGTGCAGCCACAACTTAAACTTCATCTGACTGCTGATACTAAACACATGCGATTCGTATTGACGTGAGATTTCATTGCACCGCGATTGTCCTGAAGGAGCTCTTCATGATTTCCAGACTCTTGTGTGCGTCTCGTTGAAATCGAATCAATACGCTGTCAGATCATCATCGATACACAGAAGGAACAGAAGCGGACGTGGACGTGACGTGACAAGAACACAAAGAAAAATGCTGTGTGGGCTTTTTTTTTTCTCTCTCCCCCTTCTTTTTTGTGTGTGTTCACATTGAAGCCCTGACCGTTGTTATCTGATATCTGTCATATCGGGACAACGGAAGTCAGATATATGACTCTGTGGACATACATGCGCGTGTGTGTGTGTGTGTGTGTGGATTTCTGTCCGCATGAGCCATGCACTTCTTAATAAGCTAATGGACTCTCTCTTGCACACTCTTCGATGTCTCCAGTCCCCTATTTCTCTCTCTCTCTCTCTCTCTCTCTCTCTCTCTCTCTCTCTCTCTCTCTTCGCTCTCTGCTCCCTACCATTAAAGCAATCAATACACTCCAGAGCAGAAAATACTTCTTTCCAACGTCACGAAAAAAAAAAATCCATTATGGGGCAGAGTAGAGAGGATAGAAACTGGGGAGGGTTAACAAGAGGGGGGGAAGGGGAAGCGGTATGGGCGGAAAATAAAGGATCAAGGATAACAGGAGGGAGTGGAAGAGGTATGTGTTTTGCATCGTGTAAGAGGAACAGAGGAGGAGGCTGTTTGTCGCGGTTAAGACAAAAAAAATTAATGATTTATTTACCGTGTAAGGCTGTGCGGCAGTCAAAGGGCAATCAAAAACCAACGCGCACGCTGCATATATGTGACTTTAAGACAATGACATCCTCATGCAGTGACACTTATTGCGTTTGTTTGTGTCGCGCAGATGTCTTACATATTGGAAAATGTGGGCCCCCATCCCCCACCCAGTGACAGGCAGACACACCCTCCCCTCCCCTCCCCTCCCTTCCCCTCCATCCTTCCCCCGTCACACACACGCACACACACCGGCTCCTTCTCATTTTTGATTTGATGGAGGTTGGAAAAAAGGTTTCTCGCTTTGACCACCAGGAACAAAGACCAAGGAAACCCAACAATAATATGTTGTGATTGAAATGGCAGGTATTATTAGTGGGCTCTGCAGAGGCCTGGGGCTCCGGGGGGGGGGGGGGGGGGGGGGCAGCTGCACACCCCTGCACCGACTCAAATCACTGCAGCAGACTGGAGACGAATGGCGGTAGCTTGATACACAATTGTTATTGTATTCTTTGGTAGAGGAACACAAAAAAAGTCAATTCTACCCTTGTCTATCATCCATTTATTCCTCTTTGACAAGGACCAAAGGAAGAGATTGATCTCAATTAACTGATATTACACTGACATGAAAACACCATTAACCCCTTTCCTTTCCACAGAACTCCAGCCTACGTATTCCCATGCTGATAACAGAGGACAAGAAAAATGTCTTCCTTGGTTTCAAGGGATTTTAGTGCAACATTTTCACCTTTGTGTTGTCGGCCTCCACTGCAGATTGTGTTTCACACCAGAAGCACTCGGATGCTGAGGAACACAAGGAGCTTACCTGAGACTGGAAGTAGGTTTCTTGTGGAGTGGACAGCATGTCGGCCGAGGCGATGTCCAGGTGCAGGAGAATCTGTCGAAATGACGGCCTGTTTCTGGGCTTGCAGTTCCTGTAAAATGTATGAAACCGTGTTAATTCTAGAGACACTGAAAAATGATTTTTTTCCCCCTCTTGATAAAATGTAAAGCTTTCACTCCCTCACCCTTCATACGTTCAGTTTTATTATCTTCTCTCACCACTAAGGCCTCAACTGTCTTTTTTCCATACCACTCTTCCTTCTTCCATCTCTTCTGCTATCTGCTAACCCCCGTCCCCTTCCCCCCCTCCCCTCCCAGCATGCTCACCAGCACTGCCGCAGGAGCAGCTTGAAGCTGTCCGGACAGCTATCAGGTACGGGCAGCTGCAGACTGTTGTTGCCCACTCCCCAGATGATTGCGGAGGAGTCCACGTCCTTGTAGGGCACCTCTCCTGTCAGCATCTCCCACAGCACAACGCCAAACGACCTGCAAGAGAGACGCGCGCCACATTGACTTTCAGACACGGCACGATAAGTCACCTTTTTCACTCAAGATATTTGTCTTTGATGCATTAGTAGTTAATGCTGATGCCTTGAACAGTTAAAGCACATTTTCAGTGGTCTTTCAAGGGCTATGGGTTTGATTCCTGGCTCCACTAGTCTCCATGTTGATGTGTAGGTGTGAACGGCAAAACTTTAGTTTAAAGCAGGGTTGAGTCGTTATCCAAACAAAAAAAAACGCGCTCTATAAAAACAGACCATTTGCCATCACAACTACGAAAATTTCTGATTTCCCAAACTTGGGTCTAAATAATGTGATTTTGTTTTTGTAAATTTCCGAGACATGGGGCTGTTTTGCAGGAGAGCAGCAGGACAGCAGGCCCATCGGGATGCGAACCAAGGAAAGTCTGTTGTTGCTGACTCGCGGTGTTGCCATGGCGATCATGTACAGTATCCAAGGTGCCAATAGCATCATATAAGGCACTTAGGGGGTGTGTGATGTTGTGTTTGCATGTATATTTTTAGAGTCTCTCCAACCTCTGCTTGCTTTTGATTTGGTTCATGAAAACACACATAAGTATAAAGTATTTGTTTACTTGACTGTTGTAATTCTATGTATTATGACACATTTAAATGTATTAATAATAATTATTCAAGTGATTTTAAAGTGATCAGTGCAATAATGTTAAAATACCCCACGAGAAACATCAGTTGTATCTTCCACCATTATATAAATATTAAATATAACTCTTAATGTACTACATTTATTATATTATACTTGTTTTTACTTATACTCCAAATTCTTACTGTGTTTCAGGGTTCATTTCAAAACACAAAGAAGCAAATATCCTGAGGCTGATCCTGTTTTGCAATAATAATAATAATAATATAGGTATTTATTTATTTTAGGTTTATACACTTCAAATGTGTTCATGATGAAAAGTTTTCATTTATATGTATGTTTCACAGCAAGCTAATTCATCCTATTTCCCTCGAAGAAATAACTGAAGTGATATAAACTGAGTTCCAGTTTGCATGTTGTCCCGGGTTATTGTGGGTACTCCAGTTTCCCCCCGCAGTCCAAAAATTGCCTGAAGGTGTGAATGTGAGAATGAATGCTCTCCTGCAAACCTCATGTGGAGGATAAAGCGTTAGACAATGACTGAATGTCATCCAAATACTGTATGTGGCTGCATGTCAGTATTTTACTTTATGTCACTGCCAAAATCAAAACTGAACATCTCTGCTCTACAACAGCTTCTCCTCCTCTTTTGCCGCATGTCCTTCCATTTGATCCACGTGAATTTAAACAAAACTCTCCAGTCTGCGCCCCGTACTTTGCTTTCCTTCTACTTCAAAAGCTTTTTAATCCTATTTTCACTTCTCTGCTAATGCACTACTGGCCCCGGGCCAAACCATCTGTAGGCTTGGACGGTTATTTCAGCCTCTCCTGAGCGCTGCAGCATCTGGCAAATCAATTATTAAATTAGCCAGCGTTCCTTTCAGGACGCAGAGGAAGAGTGATGGAGGGATATAGGATGGAGGGGAGAGAGAGAGAGAGAGGGAGAATGCACTGGGGGAGATCAGGGTCTCATCTAGGGCAGCCCATCAGATATGGCAGAGACCCTACAGAATTTCATGTAATGAGATATTGTATGTAATACTGAATAGATTTTCTGGAAATAGGATCCTGTGCTCCATACTGTAGCAGGCTGTAACTAATGAGATTCTGCATAGATTCAGTGACATATAAGGGAAAAACACAGCAGAGTTCACCCGTGCAAAAGAAAGAGTAGAATAGAAACGATGACACTCACCAAATATCCACCTTCTCTGACACAGGCTCGTTTCGAATGACCTCAGGAGCCATCCAGGCCACCGTACCGGCGAAGGACATCTTGGTGCTCTTGTCGCTGAGCTCCTTGGACGTGCCGAAGTCGGAGATCTTCACGGCGTCATCGTAGGTGATCAATATGCTGCGATCAAACATGAGATGACACTGCTCAACGTTGTGTTTCCAGAAATTTTCATTTCCAAATATGAAAATATCCACTAGGTCTAGGACATGATAGGGCCCTCGCCTCCAGATGCAAGCATCCCTACACAAGGTGGGGAGTGCAGTAGTTTCCGGACTTTTGAATCCGAGAAACCTTTCGACAACTTTTCACCTTTGATTTAGGTAGGGTTTTGTGGCAAATGTTGGAAATTCGCCAAAATGGCGAGGGTTGCCATGGCCACAACATTATGAGTCGGTACGACAAACGCGCTCTGACGAGTTTGCTCATTTATGTAGGGTGCAAATGGCCAAAATGGATGCCTTGGCTGACTTCCTGTTGAGTTGAGGCCATGGTTACGGTTGACTTTTTTGTTCGCGTTGGTCTATAACATCTTCCTACCAATTTCTGGGTGATTTGGCGAAACTCAATTTTCGCCAGACCTGACCTCCATGCCAAGTTTCAGGAGTTTTTATGCAACTTAACCCCCTCAAAAATGACCGGAAAACCACGGATATTCTAATAATAATCTGAAGGAATAACAATAGGTTCCTCGCATGAATTGGTGCCAGGATCTGTTCCGGACCCTGACATTTGTGGCTCGGGCCCTAATAACTTCTTTTAAACTTCTTTTAAAATAACTTCTTCTTTTAAAAGTCTCTAAATAAAGAGGCTGCGATTTGGAAATACAATACATGCATTTGTGATGTTTGGACAGTTTATTTTGAAGGGCCAGATTTGGGAATCATTGAACTCCACTGTATAACATTTTCAATCATTCAACTCTGGAGAAGAATGATGTTTGGACAAGAAGAGGTGGTTGCCAGATTTGTTACCCCCACCTAATGACCTTTTAGTTTAATCACAAAAGTGTAAATCAAAGTATGTTCTCACTGTCTACACAACTCACTTTGGTGACTTGAGGTCTCTGTGGATGATCTTGTGTAGGTGCAGATAGTTCATGCCACCAGCGACGCCCATGGCCCAGTCCATGAGGAGGGACGGCGTGATCTTCCTGCCCGCTCTCAGCACCTCGTACAGCTGCCCCTGGGCACAGTACTCCATGAGGATGCAGTAACACGGAGCCTGTGTGCAAATACCTCTGAGGTAGGACCAAAAACATGTACATTAGTACTTTAGGAGTTACTACTACAGTGGCAGCGTTGTAACAAACATAATACGACGTTAAAGGCGACAGATCATCTCCACTGACTTGAAAGTGATGATGTTGGGGTGCTTGAGCTTGCGCAGGTGCTTGATGTCGGTCTCCTTGATATTTCGCACTTTCTTGACCGCCACTTCCTGTGCGTGGAGCTTGCCCAGGAAGACGGCGCCTTGAGCTCCGCTGCCCACCCACTGTAGGTCCGATATCTCCTCGAAAGGGACCTCCCAAGCCTCTGTGATCGGGAGAATGAGTTATTAGCAAAGTGGATCCTTAATGTGTTCAACTTTGAACTTAACAGTTTACTAAACTTTAGTGTTTTTGTGATTTTAGTCGCAAGTGTATTGCTATGAATGTTTGTACAGACATGTATCATCCCCTAATGATCCCCTGACCTTCTGACCTTTGAAGTGCGTTAAGATGACATTTGAAATATCGCCACATCTGTTATATTTGAGGTCCGCAGCAGACGCATTTTAATAAAATAATGACTTTTTTGCTTCGGCCCTATAATCGGGTCAACATTTCTATTTGCCAAATAATTCAGTTTATGACCAAATACTAGTAAAACTAGTCATTTGACTTTCATTGTGATGACGATGCTTGCTCAACAATAGCATGGTAGCACCACTGTACACTCTTAGAAATAAGGGTTCCAAAAGGGTCCTTCTACGAGGGCTGAGGTTCTAACTGGAACCATTTGCTTCTGCTTTCCAGAAGAAAGGGTTTTTCAAGGGTTCTTGGTAACACTAATGGTTCCAGTTAGAACAATCTTGATCCCGAGAACCCTTTAAAACCCCTTTCCTCACAAAGAACCTTATATGGTTCTACTTAGCACTTTTATTTCTAAGAGTGTACTTAAGCAGAACCTTGGAGCTGCATGTGCAATTGCAGATTTTTTTTTATTTCTAAATACATTTTTATACAGCTTCCTACTCGTGTGGTAATACATATTTGAGTTATTTTGATGCTTACCTCAACATTATTTTCAACAACTTGCTAACTCGAGAGGCAAAATGATTACATAAAGAAAAGAAAAGAAAAGATATCTGTGCCATATCTTCTCATCCCATTACAGTAAAAAAAAAACAGTTGTAAGTCTTGTTCTGTAATTGAACCTCAACTTAACCTAAGACTCAGAGAGTGCAGGCAGACAGATACGGAGCTTTAATCTCCTGTGGGTAAGTCTCTCTCTCTCTCTTCCTCACAGCGTCCTAAATCCTGCTTAGTGCCATTGTGGGGGCGATGCAAAACAGGGGTCCAACCCGCAGGAGAGGGTTAGGAAAGGGACAGGATTTAAGGGTCTAATGTGGATGTATGGTGAAATCAGGAGGTGGAAGGGAAGTGATGACAGTGGCAGTGTGTTAGTGTGTGTGTGTGTGTGTGAGATGGGGAGATTCCCTACGGGTTTGTGAGGGTCCATGTGTCCAAGACAGACTGTTAATATGACAAAAATTTACCGCCTGCTCTGCGGCTGTTCATAACAAAGGGGGGGGGGGGGGGGTTAGGAAACACATTTATCATATTAATAAGAACGATATGAATGATTAATGTTCTCCAGTAATCGAGGGGCTCATCCTCTAATGAGCCCCCCCCCCCCCTCAAATTGTCTACGGAAAAAATAAATAAAAATCACCACATCTGATAATGCCAGAATTTCCTCTTGTGTGCTTTGTTTGGAAATAGGGACATTTAACACGGCATGTGAAACCTCAAAATCCATTAGAATTAACAGAGGTCATCAGACAGTTGACAGTTTTATCATTCTTTGCAATCAAAGTTAAATCATAGGGCATTTTTGCCTGAAACACCCCTATTTATTTCACTTTATAATATCCGTTTTGCCACCCCTCCCTTTAGTGTATGACTCCCTGTGATGGGGAGCAGCGAGGTGCAGACGGGCTGGGAGTTATAACAGCACGGGATGAAAAGGACAGGAAAGGAGACAATGAGAGATGTGTGTGCGTGTGACCGTGTGTGTGTGACTGTGTGTGTGTGTGTGTGTGAATGGGTGGGGGTGGGGGTGTGTGAAGGTGGAGATGTGGATGTCAAATGGGTGACAAAATATCAGGAGGCTATAAAGACAAGGAGAGATATAAAACTGCCTGATGCGTGTTAGACATTAATGTTTTTTTTTGTTTTTTTTATCTTTGAAGTTTGTTCTTTTGGCAACTTTGCTAATCTTAGTGTCAGTCAGATAATGTCATAGAAAGATAATACAGATAATTAAAGGTGCCATATGTAAGAATGTGGCCAAAAACGGTTACTACATTCAAATTCTATTGGGTTTGGTTTTCTGACGTAACTGGCAACCCGTGGTTGCTCGGCAGCTGAGACTCTACTGACTGCAATGATTGGTAGACGGCGGTAGGTGGCGCCACATGCCGAAAGATGATTTCAAAACATGATTTGCAGTCTGCAAAATATATTTTTTTAAATGCAAATATTTTGTCTGTACTGTTGTTGTTGGTGAGTTCAGTTTGTTATATGAACATTATTCCTGAGTCTCTGTGACATATTAGGAGGATTTTATGGCCAGTTGCTTTAGATTTATTACATAATGCACCTTTAAGACCAGTAGTTTTCATGGAGACCAAAACCTGGCAGAACCTCACTTCTGAGGAACTTTAGGGCTAAGATTTACATTGTGGTTAGGTTTAGTGTTAGTGTAACTGGTTCTGGTTTAGGATTAGGTACAATGCTTTGTTTAGGCCGTCCAAAATAATGGTACTAAAAAGATAAAAAGCCATGCAAACCCGTGTGTGCATTCATCCTTGGGTAGATGCTCACATACGTGTGTGTGTGTGTCAGGTTTGCGTTAATAGAGATGAGAGGCGCGGGGTCAGAGCGTGGCCATGCATAATTCATGAAGCAGATTTGGCAGAGGAGTCCCGGGGGAGCTCTGCACTATTGTAGTGGCTGCAGACATAAACAACACAGCGTCACAGGGAGCTAGTTTCATTAGGGGTTGGTCGTGGGAGGGAGGTGGCATGGGCTCAAGCAGGAGAAAAAAAAAGATGGAGGGGAAGGGAGGGGGGAATATCAGGGGAAAATAAGCCTCCTTTTGCAGCTTTGATAGTGTGTTTCCCCGGCTGCAGCTCTTCATGTCAAAGACGGTGTTTGTTTACAATGTGGCTTGTGTGGAAGTCATTTTTGCTCCCAACTGGTTAATGTAATTAAACTGGGGGTATAAGATCATTAAATTAGCATATCAAAGCTCCTCAGTGAAATTAAATAGCAGCTCGTATCTGCTTTTATTGGGGAAATCACTGGTTTCACCGTGCCTGGATCATGTGATTGTGTGTGCTGAAATTAATTTGACTGCTTTACTTACCGTCCAGGACGTGTTTGTGCTCCGTGGAGTAAGCCTTGCCAATCATTGTCCAGACGGGACGCAGGCAGCCAAACAACCCCTCCAGAAACCCTCCACCTCCTCCGGTAGACTGGCACTGTAACCTGGCAGCGTCCGCCTGGCTCCGGACTGTGCTGCCGTCCGGCTCCTGCCCCTCTCCCTCCGGCCTTCCAGTGCTCCCATCATGCTCGTGGAGCTTCAGGACACTGTTGGCAAAGTGCTCCTGTTGTTCTTCTCCTGGCATGTGGTTGTGTCCTGCAGTCTGACCCTCTCCTCCTCCTCCGTCCCTGGGCTCGACGTCCCCTCCCGTGTCCATGGAGAGGACGTTGCGAAGGACGCACTGAGTCGGGGTCAGGTCCATTTCTGGCGTGCATGGCGTCTCTGCGTCGAGCCGCCGGAAAGACGGCGGATCGGAGAGCGGCGAGTTGAAGCCGGAGAGAGAAGGAGACGGGGCACGAGGTTCATGAATGAGGGCCATGATGAGGAACTGCTGTCATCCAAACAAGTAGAGAAGAGGGGAGCTTTGACAAGAACAAACACAAACACAAAAGGAAGGGGGAAGAAAAAGAGGATTATAAATCAGGAAGGTTGATTTAGCTGAATATTCATTGTGGATGTCACCTCTGTAGACACTTCTATCAGTGGAGTCAATGATCTTTATCTGAGAATGCCTAAGTTTGAAACTAAGCACCGAAACTAAGCAGGCAATAACACAGAAATGCACACTCTGTGCCAATCTGATCAAATTTCAGATGAGATTTCATATTTTTTGATTTGTTCTATCAGCTGTATAACATTTTTTCTAGGCCACTCACGCTGTAACTGTGCATAAATTGTAAATGAATCCTGACTCTTAAATGAAATCTTGACCAGGTACCATTTGAATGATTAGGTTACAAACAAACAAAAACCCCTCAACACAGACGTCAAATGTCACAGAACATGATGGGGGGTTTTTTTCCCAGCATTTTGTCACAAATCAAAATATGTTAAATTTTGCACCCTTGTAATCTGAGTAAGCTGAGAGTGTTGTGGGTTGTCACTGTACATGTACCATGTGACGAGGGGGCACCGATCATATGATATGTCTTGATATTAAATCAATACAAGGACATGAAACATGATGCGGGACGTGGATAAAGGACAAAAGGACTAGACTGCGTCTGGGTCATAAATCTGAGGACGCCTCGGACAGCTCAGTACAACCTTTGATTAGGTGGAGGAGGGGGGGGGGGAGAAAAATACGAGGCTTTGACGAATAGAAGTAGTAAATGAATAGAATATGTATTACATAGAACACTGTTACAGTAACAGTGTAGCAGTGCCGTGGTGCAGAATAAATGCCACAGCCAGTGATTTATGTTACGTAGCATCAGTGCATTAAATGGATGAGATCAGATGATGGCTGAATTATATCTGAGGACTGTTTTAGGCCGGTCATCTCTCCAAAGACAAGAGTGTACACACACACACACACACACACTCAGTGGAGGAAGAAGGTCGTTTTTTCTGATTCACTCGTCAAAACGTGTGTATAGTACACACATAAATGTTTTTTCTTCTTAAAAAAAACCCCTAAACATGAAGCTCAATTGCTTCAGGTGATTTATACGTCAGTTTCCAAGTCAATATTAATCTAATTACTGAATTTAAATGCATCTATGTGCTGTTACAGACCATCATATTGAGTTCCCTTCGGTGACAATTCCTCTGATTAGAGTAAATGCAGCAGGGCATGAGATGGATGGGCTATAAGCCGATGGCGTGACACCACTACAACCCACTGTAGATGAAACACTGATGGTTATCCGCCACTGCACTGCACTGCACTGCACTGCACTGCACTGCACTGTACTGTACTGTGTACAACCAAGCTGCAATTCATAAAGAGATAGGGAAAACATGAAAGATGGTTCTTTAGCACACACAAAAAAAACGAATTAATCAACCACTGGGACACATCTGGTGTATAAAATGTGGAATAATCACACATCATCATCATCATCCTCCTCCACACAGACGACACACGATTGATCGTCCTGCTCTCACTTCATTAATGTGGAGGATGGGATCAGCTGCAGGAGCCAGGCTGCGCTCTGTCACAGGCCAGTGAATTGTGGATGTATCAGGGATGCATCACCGCCTCTCTCTCTCTCTCTGGTCTCGTGCGGTGCAGATGCAGATGCAGCAGCATCAGCATCAGCATCACTGACAGTCACTCTCCATTACAACAACCGCCGGAGCTCATTTTCCTCTGCTTATCATAAAAGGCAGCGATATTATATTCTGCTGCTAATGTAACGTTTGTCCTACCTCGGTGTTTCTCAGCTTCACTCCATCCCCTGGCGAAGGCAGCAGCGTATTCCACTTTGGTTCGCGATTCGGTCTAAAATAACATCCACCGTGTGATAATCAGCATCCACACCTCCCTTCGTCCTCCTCCTCCTCCTCCTCCTTCTTCTTCTCCTCCCTGCGTCCAAGTGCGCCTGAGAGGACTGCGTGGATGAAGAAGTGTGCGCGTTTCCCCGTGAACAGTAAACACGGCTTGTTGTTCTCGTGCCTTACACCTGCTCCTCCTCCTCCTCCTCCTTTTCCTCCTTCTGATGATGATGATGCTGCTGCTGCTGCTGCTTTGCCATTCTCCTCCTCTGAGGACGAGAGATGCGCGCACACTCAGGGATTTATACGCTCACCTATAGTAACCACGACTGGAGAAGGAGAGAGAGAGGAGATGGTGAAGGAAGGATGAAGACCGAGGAAGGGAGGAGGAGAACGGGGGGGGGGGGGGGGGAGGAATGTGAGGGAGGAGGCTCGATGCAGATGTCCGCCAATCAGAGGAGAACGGCGCTGTGACGCGCGCAGTCCGGTGAGACACGGGACAACTGCAGGTAAACCTGTTTATGTGTTTACTGAGTGAGTGAGGGAGGCTGGTGGTGGTGGTGGTGGTGGTGGGGGGGTCAGCTGGTATGTGAGGTGATCAAAATGATGTCATTCCCAGGGAATGCAGCATTTGACTGGACAGCATCATGAAAATCCCCTCCAACCCTATTAACAGCCGGAGTGTGGTGTGTGATTGGTGCATAACCTGTAAGCACTAGGAAGGGAAGAAGGGAGGAAAGAAGGAAGGGCAGTGTATTATTATTACCATCCCAATCTGTGCTGACCCATTTTTTCTCAGACTTTTCTGAGAGAGATTGGTTGCAACACTTTCAGGACCACGAAGTGAGACTCTCCCTGGTCGTGATTTGTTTCTCTCAGTGACTTAAATCCAACTAAATGAAATAAAATAACACACTAATTTAAACAACTGTCAACTTTGAACATGTCTGAAGATCCCAATACATGCGATAACTGGATCTCCAACACAATAAGTTTAATCTTCAGTGACTATAGTTACAAAGACCTGGCAGTGTTGCCACTTTTAAGCCAAAATCTAAATACTGGCAGTGGTGTACTCTATACGTGATACGCAGGTGTACAGTATACCCACTACAAAAAGGCCTTTCGGTATAATCACAGGCAACTCTATTTTTCGACAGAAATTATACTCATGTAATTTGATTTTGCAGATAAAGAGTATAGATGACTGTAATAAAATTCATCATGTACATACTCTTTTTGTAGGTTATTGTGCTGCTGGTCTGGCAACCCATACTGACAGTTTACCTACTACAGTATACCAGGTCCTCCAAACAAGGAAGAACATAAAAAACAATAAAAAGAAAAGCTATAGTAGTGGCCTAATTCATGTTAAAAAGTTTTGACCACTGGACACCGTGATGGCCTCCTCTATATAACAATAAAAGCCTATTGGAAATGGTCACACAACCAAACTGGTAACTAACAATTATTTTTTCGTATTTTATTAATCTGTCGATTATTGTCACGATTAATAGTTTGGTCCATGAAATGTTAGAAAATGTTAAAAAAACGTTGATCAGTGTTTGTCAAACCTGGAAATGATGATGTTCTCGATTGTCTTGTTTTGTCCATAAACCAAAATGATTGTTTTAATGATTTCTTTGTTATGTGGAGCAAAGAAACGAATAAAATATTCACAGTTAAGAAGCTAAAACAATCAGAAATCTTGTTTTAATCATGAAAAAAGCTTCCAACGGATTCATTAATTATGAAAATAGTTGATGATAGATATATTATATATACATTTACTATACTATACATATATTTACAGCAAAATTCAGAATCCACTAAACAATCACGTCCTGCTTAATCCTGAGGGACATTAAAAAGAATAAATATTCCATCTTTACCCGTCAGAATTGAACAGGTATTCACATTTATGGCTCGTTACTTTCAGAGGGGGGAAACAAACGCTTAGAGGTTAAACCAAAAATAAATGCTCCACCTCCTCCTAAATCACCCAGCTCACAAATACAAATCAGGGAAATCCTCCATTGTGACAGATGCCAATGTAAGTCTACAGGGAGAGCATGAAATCACTGTAAACACGAGAGAATCCTCCAACATTCAAATCATTTGGCCGGCACAAGCACGACTTTGTCAACCAGATGGGGTTCCCGTGCCTGAGCCGTGTATTTATACTGAGAGCCTCCATTGGTTGTATATAGCGACGTGACCCTTTTTTTGAGTGCTAAATCCAAATCCACCCCTTATCTCCCAGATTAAGCTCATGTTAGGCCTAAACCCATAAAGATGACCTCATCGCGCTGCTTGCGGAGAGCAGGGGGAAACCCTAACGAGGACACAGGCCCAGAGTTAAGACTGAGGAACCTGCAAAGGCATTTCAAAGCCTCCTCCTCCTCCTCCTTCTGTTTTTACTGTGCTCTCTTAGTTGTGTGGGGATTTTTGGACAGAGTTTTTGAGAAATAATGCTGTGTTTTCTATCCACCAAAGGACACCAGACAGTAATGGCACTTATTTTTATACACTGAATGAAATATTCAATCATATACAACAGTCAGATGCACCTATACATATTTAATTTTGTTATTATGTCATGTTTTGATTTAACAATGTAATTCCGCTATTTCGTCTCAGCTGGAAACACGTCATCCGTTCTATTTCCATCTTTTTTTGTCCCCTTTAAAATCTTTTCCCATGATTTTTTTTTATTGGTGTTTGTAGCTGTGCTTCACATTGTGTATGCATGTGGGTCTCTGAGGAAGCTGCTACCAAATCTACAAAGTGAAAATATACTCAGCAGGAGCTTCCGTCGTAACATCATTGCACAGTGGCTTCAGATTGAGCTGTTTCACATACGTACATGCAACTCTTCCTTATGTTTAAAGGCGCCATATGTAAGAATGTGGTCAAAAACGGTTACTACATTCAAATTCGACATACCGAGGTCTTTTATGGTTTCGTTTTCTGACGTAACTGGCAACCCGTGGTTGCTCGGCAGCTGAGACTCTACTGACTGCAATGATTGGTAGACGGCAGTAGGTGGCGCCACATGCCAAAACATGATTTCAAAACATAAAGGGTGAATTCCAATTCCTTGCTTAACCCTCAATCTTAACCCTCAATCTCAAAAATGCGCGCTCCCTCTAGTGCAAGTTCTGTCCCGATTCTCAGAAAAATTAAGTTGAGGGGCGAGTTTAAGGGCTGTATCGCCCTCAATATTGAGATTTTCCGAGACCACCCTTGGGAGCAAGGGCTACCCAGAATGCAATGCGTGTTTTCACATAACAAAGATGGCGTCGAAAGCAGCGAATCGAGTGCGATACAAATTAAGTATTTTCTTTGTTAATAGAGATATAAAAATGATGAAAAGCATTGTATTATCTTAGTTTAGGCCCATATTATGGATTACTGACGTCATTGTTGCGTAACATTTATTTTTATTTTACGATCGTGCGGTAACTGTCAGCTGAATATGTCTGTGGTTGGGGTATTTATATGAGCATCATCTTATAACTAACTGACAACCTAATAACTTGACTGACAAACGGATAGTAATAAATAATCGTGACGTAAATGTGTTCTTCTTCTTCTTCTTTTTTTGGAGTTGACAGACTGGACACGGCTTTGGCGTTATTCTGCCCCCCACAGTCTGAAGACGTATCTGCATTTAAGGGGTGTCCCATTTCTAAGTGACAAAATAACCCTCAACACTTGGTTTTGAAGGCCAGTTGAGCTTGAGGGTTAAGATTGAGGGTTAAGATTGAGGGTTAAGATTGAGGGTTAAGATAGGAATTGGAATTGGCCAAAACATGATTTGCAGTCTGCAAAATATTTTTTAATGCAAATATTTTGTCTGTACTGTTGTTGTTGGTGAGTTCATTTTGTTATATGAACATTATTCCTGAGTCTCTGTGACATATTAGGAGGATTTTATGGCCAGTTGCTTTAGATTTATTACATAATGCACCTTTAAAAGTCCAGAGTGTAAAAGTTGGGGTGTTTCTGACAGAAAGTGGACATAGAATCAATCCAGTATGTTTAAATGAGTCTCTAGTCACACAGATTGTTTGGTTTTTCGTAGGGTTTTTCTATGCACTATAGGCAAGAGTCTAACTTTTCAGAGGCTGCAGGCCTCTACCACCATGTTTTTACATGGACATTTACTCCACAAGCTTATTACACAGAGTCTTACTTTTCAGAGGCTGCAGGTCTCTACCACCATGTTTTTACATGGACATTTACTCCACAAATGAGAAAGAACAACATCCTTTCTGGTATGCAAAGATTTAATTGGACCTTAAAGAAAAGATGCAGGAAAAATAGAGCTGTCTAAATGTCTCATTTTAAAATGCGGCATTGTTTGACAACATGCCTCACAATCTGTGGGAAGGAATTTACAGACGCACGCCTCTGAGAGCGAGGAGACAGCATGTTGTGTGAGGCCCAGTGCCAAGTGGTCACATATTAATCCAATGCATGAAGGGGGGTAGAATAGGGTAGGGCACAGGTGTATGTATGTGTGTGTGGTTGGCTGTAGACTGGAGAATGAGGGGGGAGGAGGTGGACAGCTTTTGGATCTCACTGGAGAGCCTATTTATGGATCCTCATTGAGGAACCCTTGTGTTTCTCATTGTCACTCTCTCACTCACACGCTGGTGAACCGGCGGCCAATTATCAAACCCACTCGACTCTGTTCCTTTAAAGTGAGCGAGGACAAAGACGACAAGATAATTGGCACTCTGCTTCGACGCCATATCGACGGACAAACCCACAGCAGATCACCAGAGATATTCTAGTTGATTTAAAGACGAAAAGGTAACCTGTGTCTTTGCGTCTGTGTCAGCGTGCGCTATATTGACCGATCGCTTCCTGTCTGTGAGGGGGAAGCTGATATTGGACAGTATTGTCATCAATCAAGCGTGCCACTGCTGTTGCCTTTCACCCATACTTTCCACTGATGGGATTCATTTAGATCGGCGCCACAGTGTTATTGGTAGGAGGCACGGGGAGGAGCTGTGGGAAGGGGATTTCTCCATTTCAACAAGATGATCTCACCTCCTGTCTGCAGCTCAGGAAGGAGACTTTTCATTCATAAAGTTCATCCATTCACACCAACACACACACACACACACACACACACACACACACACACACACACACACACACACACACACACACACACACACACACACACACACACACACACACACACATACTCCCATTGGGACGCTGAGGAAACAGTTGAGCCAATGAGACAATATTCAGGTGAGATCACTGCCGGACGCCAAGGTTCCTCCTCCTCCTCCTCCTCCTCCTCCTCCTCCTCCTCCTCCTCTTTGAGAACTCGACAAAGGGTGAGTGTTTATCACTTCTCATCACTTGACCTTGTCTGCATTACAAAGAAGACGTCATAGATGAATTGACTGATATAGGTCACTTATTTTCTGATTTTAAAAAAATGGTAAGCTTTTGTGTGCCTATAATATAATGCTGCAGATTATCCAGTAACACAGTCATTTTCAAAGCACAGTGTTACGTTTTTGTCATAGTTTTTATTTAGTCTTAATTGTTCAGGTATTTAGAGAGCGCCTCGACTTGCAGACGCTGAAAAGGATGTGTGACACCAAATATTGATTAGCAAATCCTTTAATTTCATTCTTTAATCTTTAACACCTCCAGGAAAATCAAAAGTAAAACTTCAAATGGTCTGTATTCCAGAATAAAGTTGTGGAAAAACCAAGACGATAAGCTGAACTTATCTACAATTCAGTTTAGTTTTAGTTTGTTTTGCTTTGTTCATTGTAGTTTTTATTTCGTTTTTCAAAAAAATGCACATTTTTATTTTTATTTCAGTTAACTAAATTATTTTTCCACTGCTAGATGTCTTACGTGTCTTATTTTGACTTTCCTCCCCGATGAGCTGGTCCTGGAACATCTACTAAACCAATTCAAGGACCTGGCATAAGACATCTATAAGGATCCAGCAGTAGGATTTTCTACATTTCCCATGACTCGTGGTTCTGCACAGAAGTTGGTGTTTTTACACGTCAACCACTCAAGTCTTGAGTGACGTCGTGTGTGTGGGCGTCATGTGGGAGAGAATCTAAGTGAACCCAGCAATGGTGGGGAAAGAATACATTTGACCTGGTATCTCTATGCACACTGTTCTCCACACTGTCAACACAATATATACAGCAGGTGAGTCAGTTTAAGACTCAGCTGGATGAGAAGGATGCGCAGTATGAGATGTGCCAGCACGGGGGCTCGTGCCTGCCCAAAAAAATCACTCCGTTTAATTGAAGACTCAAAAATGCCCAAAGGTGTGAACGTGAATAAGAATAGTTCAGTGTTTCTAAATGTCAGTCCTGTGATTAACTAGCATCTCGCCCAGAGTGTGAAACCCCCATCTCACCAATGTCAGCTGCTTTTGGCTTCACCCCCAGCAGCTCTCAAAAGATAAACGGTATAGATAATGGATGAATAAATGTTTATTTCGCTTTATATGAAGCTGACTAATGAATTAATTAAAAATTCTCACATTTTAGTGCCTCAAACTTTTGCACGGCGTCCCATTTGAACGGATGACTCATTATTATGGCACTTTTTTTTTTTTTAAATATGCTAATCCCCAGCTTTAGATCAAGGACAGCTTTGATCTTCCAGGGAAAGTAGAGATGCATCTGAGAGGCGAGAAGCCAGCTCGGCAGCCCGCTGTGTGGAGATGCCTCTGGCAGCAGCAGCGCGGCGGTCAGGAGAGGGTTAATGACTATAAAGGGGAGGTTGGAGAAGCCTTCCTGAAAGTCACATGGTCTGTGTCGAGAAGAGAAGGGGGGTTGGGGGGGGGGGGGTAAGAGGGAGGGAGGGAGGGAGGAATATGGAGGCTGGGTGGTGGGGATGAGAGTGGGAGGAGTCTGGAGCATGTTGCCGTAGAAACAGAATCCTCAGTTGGCTGGGTGTGAAGTCAGATGCGTAATATTAGGTGGTGACTGCAGTTAGATGCTGGTGGTGTGAGGTGGGTGGATGGGAGGGTAAGGGAGGGGGTGAGGGGGGTGACTCATGTTGGAGGACGCACTCTGCATTCTAATGGCTGGACACACACACACAAACACACACACACACACACACCTTCCATGGGTACGTCACTTAAAACCATAAACCCTTGGTCCCTTTCTCGTCTATGAGGATCCAGAGTAGTGTGTCTCTCTCCACTGTCCCTCCTCGTAGAAAACATTGCTCAGCGTTCTCCTGCGACGGCTCCACTTTAAAACATATAATTAATTCATTATGTCGATGCAGAACCATTAGTGTGCATCTTCAACTGCTGTAGAGGGCATCTATTAGGGGGGGGAACCAAAATGCTTAGACAGGCGAGTAAACTATAGCCATGTAATTGGTGATGGTATAATTGCAGCGCACACGTGGCAATTAAAGAGATAATATGTGTAAACCACGCTCGAGATTATCATTGGATTAACTACACTTCCCAAATGCCCTTGAGTGTAGAGGATCACCAGCTGTTACAGGGGGAACTGTTAATAATTATGTTGATGATTTTTTTAGGCTTTTTTAGTTTGTGGGTCTTTGCTTTTTTGGCTGCAGGGAAGTTGGTTTGTATCTCATTAGTTGTGTTGTTGGAAAAATATTCAACGCTAATGAACTTTTCCTCTGAGGGTGCAGGACATTAGCTGGAATATCCAAATATTTTGTCAAACTCACAATTGTCCCTCTCTAATATTGAATCACACTATGTTCAATAAAAGTAAATCTGAATGCTAAGACGGCAGAGGCTGTAATAAATAATGACTTAATGATGACCTTATCCTAAGGGATACTTAGTTATGTCCAATTGAAGTCTTTCTCATTTGTGTAATTATTAACATAAGAAATAGCAAAATTATACATTTGTTAAATATTTTTTTCATTTTAAATATTCTATTAAAGAAAATGTATATTAGTTCTTTAGTCCAGCAGTAAATACAGCATAGTTTTACAGTTTAAAGCAGCCACTGCAGTGTTATAACTCAGGGGAAGGTGACGGACACTCGCCCCAACAGCGAATAATTGACTTTTTTTTCACTGAGCGCTGCGCTCTGCTTCTCCCTTTTAAGGAGAGCTGCATGGGGCAGGTTCATTTCCCATCATTGCCGTGTGTAAAACTGGAAGCAGCAGGGAAAATTCACGAGGACGGTGACGTTTCCGCTGTCACCACCCACATCTCTATCTCATGGTTTGGAACGAGCCAATAGGAAGCGAGGCTCACTGGCTGGTCAGTGTCGGAGGAGGCTGGGTATATGAATATTATCTTGAAGCTTTTTTTATTACCAGCCTTGCTTGTGACTGTGAGTCATACAGTTTTTGGGAAAAGGAGCAGCAACAGTACCCCCTGAGGCACAAAAACAATTGGATGTTCCATGACCCTTATGCTTTAGATTTGATCTGTTTCCAACTCCTGTGTACAACACAAGAAATAAAATAGCTTTCTGAAAAACAAAAACAAAACGGTATGTAAGCTGCCAAATAATAAACAAGGCAAACTGACAATTAGAGGTGGGCAGAATAGAGCATGGAGCTGTTCAACCTGAGGACAAACTCAGCTCTGATTACATCCAACGATAAAGCAAAGATAAAGAGTAAACATTGGGGGAAAAGCATTGACCCGGCTGATTAATATTTGATTTCCACAATGAAACATATCACCCTCACTAAACACAAAGCATAAACAAGGTAAACACATTGAACAACAGCAAGGATGAAAAAGATCCAGGTTTCACAAGAATTTGAAGACAGATCCTGCACCGTCTGTGTTTAACCTCTGCATTACAGTCAGATCAATTTAAAGTTATAAATAAAAGATGTGTCTTCTTGAAGAATGTTCTCTTTATTACAGTAGCTCATAGTCCTTCCTCGTGGTTATCATTGTTCTGTTATGACTGTTCATAGTCTCCAATAAATAGCTCTGAATCCGAGAAAGGTAATTTTTTATCTTCTCTGACATCTCTCATTTATCTTTGCTCCTGCATGTCCACCAGAAGCGTATTCCCTAATATATTCAGAATAATAAGAGATAGTGCCATTGTTTCCAAATTTGTATTCTGGGGATGGACTGGTCACCAATTAGACAGGATTATGCTAATTATCCACTTGACTGTATCACATATTAGATGTATTAAGGGTCATTAGTTCAGAAGAAGCAAAAAGGCTAATTACTATTTTTTTCTCTGCACAAAATGGCAGTGATAACACATCAAAGATGATGAGGAGGATGAAACACAGTGTATTGTTAAAACAGAAGCATCTAATGTATAAGGAACATTCTTGGTTCGACATCAGGGGGAAAGTTCAGTCTGTTGTGTGTGAGCAGTGCGCTGTCCGTGGTGCTGATAACAGGAACACTATCTATTTACTCATTTGACCTTTGGTCCAGAAGAGGGTGCAAGTATTGACAGTTCCTTGATTGAAAAAGCATTTCTACGCTCAAATAAATGTTTTTATCTTAAAATAGACATTTTGTCAAGTGATATTTTGTCATTATATCTTTGTATTTATCAGCTTATTTTATCAGCAAGTTAAACTATGAGTAAATAATTGTTGTCTTTGTTTGTTTCTAAGAAGTGTCAAAAGAAATGTTTGTTTTTCCCCACATCATATATTTATATATAATGTTTATATATTATAATATATATATATATATTTATATATTATATATTTATATATTAGTTTTCAACAAAGCGAGAATTCTGGTATTAGTAAGAGAGGTAAGAAGTGGATTGTCCTTGGGCGTCGGTGACCTCCCTCCACGCGTGCATCGTATCATGGGTGTATCATATTCATGGCTGACATGCGACCATGGAACATCTCAACACAAGGCTTGAGCCACACCTCCATCCATCGGTTGTAAACGTAAACTGCATCTTCGCCTTCTTCTTCTTCCCCCTATAAATTCCGTCAGGATGTACAGTAAGATGTGTAATGCTGCCCTCCACAGTTAGAACTTCGCAATCACATTTTTGTGATTGTGATGCAAGTGCCCCAGCATCACACATTCGAGTTAATAAAATAATAAAAAATGAATAAAATCGTGTAGCATTAATCTTACTCACTGCTTTATAAAAAATAATAAGCTAGCATGATCATAGAGGAAGAATCTAACTTTCACAGTCACATATGTTGACTGTTTGTTTTCCCCTCAGAGTCTTATTACTACAGGCTAATATTAACTTTCTCAATGGATAATATCGCGAGAAAGAGATGGTGAGCAGTGGAGTATGGCCTACTACTATTTATAGTAATAACAATACTTAATTATGAATATTATAAATTATAATAATAAACTATAAGAAGCATTTGACCTGTTTTTCCTGGGATCTAAAGTAACTAACGAAACTAACAATGCAATTATCTTCAGTAAATATGTTGAATATCCAAACTAAAATTAATTTACCGCTGTGAAAAAAACAAAACACATAATGATTGAACGAGAACGTGTTACAGTTTTTACATGGTTGCACACCGGATCTCAATACAAACGCACAATATCCGGTCCGTCTACCAAATCCTTCCGCCCCCGACGCGCTTTGCTCCGTTGTGTTTGAATGGTGTGAATGTGGCGTCTTCGCGTATTAGCTGTTAAATTAACAGAAAGAAAAACATTATTAAACATAAGCAAACCGGCGAATCTCCTACGACCCTCAAACCTTCAGGCTAACTGCTTTTGTTCGCGCTCTGTAGACGATATTCGCTTCAGACCACGATACATGTCAAGTGAAGCAAAGAGACTCTGCTCAGAAAACATGACCGGTAAAAAGATTGGGACTCATAATGGCTCCTTTCACTGTGACGAAGTGCTTGCCTGTTTCATCCTCCGTCAGTTACCTGAATACAAGGTGAGCACAATTTTTATTTTATTTATTTATTTATTTGTTATAGTTATTGCATCCAAAACTCCATTTTGCTCATTTAATTTAAAGGCAGTCGTTAATAAACATTCACAGTGATTGTTCCTATATTTAAATTCATATCTTTAATGAAATGATACTTGTATTCCTCTGTATGGGGTCCCATGTCATCTTAAAATGGACCAGAGGAGGGTGCTGTTGCATTGGTAGACACATTTCTTCTGAAAGATGATTTGTGCACCAAGATAAAGTGATCTATTTCACATCTGAAGACGAATGGCATGTTTCATCGTGCTCTTCCTGTGCGATCAAACTCTCTAAATGCTGCTGGAGCCAAAACTGTAAAACATATTCAATATGTTAACCTATATGGCGTTAATTTGTGATCTCAGCTATTCAGTATGATACAATATGGTCCACAAATTACTGATTGAGCCTTTAACCGAACATCCGAGGCAGAGGGTAACCAAGAGTTGCAACCATTTGTTCCAATTGTGGTCACACTATTGATGTAGTTAATAACAGTTATAGTAGAACATCAATGGATTTGGCTCTTGGTTTGATGTGGCTTATGAACCCTAAATGAGGCCCATGTATGAAATCCAGATGTCCAGAATGTTCTCTTCCACTTTACCAGATACTTGACTCGTAAATGCCTGCAGATTTATGAATCTCTCTATTCATTGCACAGGATGCTGAAATTGTTCGGACCAGGGATCCAGGGCAGCTGGCAGAGTGCGATATCGTCGTAGATGTGGGAGGAGAGTTTGACCCAAAGAAGCACCGCTATGACCATCATCAGAGGTACAGCAGTGACAAAAAAAGTGCTGCAAAAGATTAAGCTTTGGATTTCTATAGATGTAGGTTTGGATGTGTAACCATTGAGCTACACCTGTGCTTTTTCTGTTTGATTATATCCTAATGCATGCAAGTACTTGTCTGATTATTATAAAGATAGACGTATGAGATTATTAGATGATCTGCCATTCTTCTTGCAGACCATCCATATGTACATGAATTGGAGTAACTTAATTTAATTGCCAAGTAGAGCAAAACATTGGGAGCTATTTTGAAGCCATTTCCAAGCAATTACTCCCCCCAAAAATAAATAAATATATATATATATATATACACACACACACACACACACACACACACACACACACACACACACACACACACACACACACACACACACACACAGGCACTGATGCATTCATATTTATTCATGAAGGTCTTTAGATTTGGATCCAACCACACATCTCCTTGGCCTCATTATAGCTTCCTAATTCTAAAACTGGAACTCAAACTGAATGTCAGACCTCTTGACCCTGTTTAGTTTTGTAGAATATTTCTAAGTTCCAAGTTCTTGATTCAAGGTTTCTGAAGCATCCTGATTACATGAACCACGAAGGAGCAGCCTCTGTGCTTTCTTGCCAAAGTTTTCAATGATCGCCTTCACCCCAAGTCTCATCACATTGAGCAATCAGCCCTTTCCAGGTGTCTCGGTTTAATGTCCTGATGATAATCAGAGATAGCTTTTTATGACCATGGTGATAAAAAAATGTGTAAGGGCTCTTTTCCTGGCAGGCGGTTAGTGATAATTAGTGCTTCTTCAAATGAATGACCCCCTGCTGTTAGCTCATGAGGCCACAACACTGTCGAGGCCACAGGAGAATGTGACTGTCACTCACATATGTGGATGGCAGGGGGGAAATGTAGTTGTGATGTCAGGGTTGGATGGGCAGAAGTGGTGCACGAAGTTGACAAGAATGATTTGATTTCAGTAGCACTACGGTGTGGTAGCTATGTACAGATTTCAGTGACGGCAAAACTCAAAATTCACAACAAAAATGTACGTATTAATACAGTCGTTTTTATATTTCTTGAGTGGCTCGAATGCCTTTCTTTGGGAATTCCACTTTAGCGCCTACATTCCACTAATCATTTGTGACCCAATGCTGCACTCTACTTTTTCATATACTTATTATTTATCAGTTGTTTATTTTTGAGCGTTGAATGAGAAGATTTATTTAAAGAGTGGTTTAAATACTTCATCCAGGGGAAAGCATCGAGTGTGACTTTATCCATGTAACACGCTTTAATACTGGTATCTCCATATGTCACAATTTATCTTGATTTATCTCAAATCTTTAAAGAGTGCAGTAAATTAAGTAGTTTTTGTTTTCATCTTAAATGTGGGGAACAAAGAAAATAGACGATATGATATTATTATAATACAAACATACCCAACTCATTGATCTAGACACACTGCTATATATTAATTATGAAGTTGACCTATCAATGATTGGGTTGACGATACTTTAAAAATCAGAGTTTTGGATCTAAATTAATTAAAATCTGGCTCTCAAAGTAGGGCGTAAGTAAATTGAAGTTGTTTAATCCAATTTGGACTTTTAAGAAATTAAAGATATGACTGAACATATGTCTAACTAAGCTACAAGAGGAAAAACATGTATTACCAAAATATATCAACAAGAACCGTTTAATGGTCCTACTTACATTTTAAATACCTGACAAATCGCAAAATTACATTCTCTTTTTCAATTAGAGCCACTTCTGGATTATGATGGGAAATTACTTGCTAATAATCGTTTGGTCTTGAAGGGGAAAGTTACAAAATGTCAAAATACTATATATATAAACTTCTCGCATTTTAAATTGTACATCACTAACTTCCCTTGATTTATTTCTGTTCTGTAAATGCTCATCTGCCCGGAGGTGAAACCATCTTTGACTTCACAGAAACGGCATCTTTCTTTCACTCTGTCATCTGCTCTCCCCCAGCTTCAGATAATCAGCATAGAAATGCTTCAGCTTGGCCAATTAGCCTTTTTAATGTGTGTGATTACCCTCCCCACCTGTCATCCCGACATGTCACTCATTCATTTGAGTTTGTTTTCCCGTGCTGCAGGCAGCCCAAGCATCCTAATTAAGTCTGAATTAAATGACCATCAGTGGCTCAGAGCTTGAGCCCACCTATATCAGCATGTGGCTAAGGAGAGACCTCCACTGACTTTGATTTATGTGTGCTCACACTCACGCTTGCAAACACATACATGAGCATGTGTTCTAATGCACACTCTCTCTCTGAAGCTAAGCAGAATATGTACATGTACATGTGACACTGTGTACATCTGGATGCAGCAGACATGTAACTCACATGGCCTGTTATTGGCAAATATTGTTTATAAATGGAGCGACTAACGAGCAAAAGACCAATCAATGGCGTGTGCTAGTGCATGGTGTGTTTCTTGAGTTTTGTACACATAATACATATGCTTCAAAAGGTCAGAAACGGCGCTACTACGGTCTGCTTTGGTTTGATTTTGTTTGTTTTTCTTAGATTAACCTTTCTTCAGATTATTTTCAGGATTAATTGATGAATCTGTACTCTATAAAAGGTGAAAAACAGGTGCCAGGAGGGCTTTTCTGCTTCTGCCTTTGCCAACAACTAATAGTCTGTTTTTGTTCTTTCTTTTTTCAGGACATTTTCAGAGACCTTCCACAGTTTGTGTCCAGAGAAAACGTGGGTGACCAAACTCAGTTCCGCCGGCCTGGTTTACCTGCACTTTGGTCATCAGCTGTTGTCTCAGCTAACACAGCTGAAGAAGGGGGACAGGCAGCTGGAGGTGCTCTATGACAAGGTGAGGGGTGAATGGTGATGGATTTATTGCATGGTGGAGATTTTTATTGATTGCTTTTTTTTTCTTTACTGGTGTGGAAAATGTTGCCTTGTCTGTCAACAGCAAGTTTCCACTTTGAGTGGGGGGCACAAATGGCTCAGTGAAGTAGCGAAGAAAGACAATTGTATCCTCAAGTAGCAATATATCTATATTATATTTTTTGGTTGTTTCCAAAGATAACACTCAATCACTATGACTCTTCAGTTTGTGTCATACAGACAGTGAAACTAGGGGGAAAAAGTGTGACGTGGATGTGACATAGTTCAACAGATTTAATCTGAGGGCAGTTTAAGCCCAGAGTAATTATTTTGATCACAAACAGCGCCTCTATTTTTGTCCCAAAGCTTAATTCCACTTATATGCTTACTTGTCAATTATCACCCTTATTGGTTAGAATTAGGATAATAACCCAGTGCTTCTCTCTTTCTCTCTTGATATTGCTTAATCTCTTGCATCTTTTTAAATTCCTTGCAGCTTTACGAGAACTTTGTGGAGGAAGTTGATGCTATCGACAACGGAATTTCACAGTATGATGGGGAAGCCCGCTACGCTATCTCCAGCACGATGAGTGCACGTGTCGGCCACCTAAACCCTCGCTGGAACAGCAAGAGTCAGGACACTGAGGTGAGTGTGTGTGTACTCGCATTGTAAAGTAGCTGTTTGTGATATACGTCAGCTTGATGATGCTTGAACGACTTTGAACTAATTTAAAGGTGAAGTAAGTAGTTTATAGTGCCATATAGAGGAGAGGCTGAAATTTACAACAAAGACCTGCTGCTCTGCTCACCCCCTCCCTTCCCTGAGCGATACGGTATCCTCAGCCGGTCAAATGTCGTCCTCGCCGTCTTTCTCCGTGTCAGCAGATGAGGTTCGTGAGGTGAGGGAGAGGGCGAGCTACCGCGGCCGTAGCAGACGAAGCGGAGAGAGAGGAGGCGGGACTTCCGCGACAATTTTACATGTTATTTTACATGACTTTTTGAAACACTACGAAAATGAAACAAAAACTATTATACAGCGACTAGACAATGCAGGAGCACATAATATGCATAAAAAAGTGGATTTTGGGTCATATAAACCCATAAATACTACACATTGTCCCTTTAAGTACAACACACATTGGTCTTGTCAATTTTTGATATTTTAATTAGCGCTGAACAATTCATTGAAATTATCGGAGATGCAATATTTTTTCAAGCCAAAATGTGTGTAAAAAATATCATTTTTGTCATTATTGTCTTGATCTATACACATCTCGCTCTACAGACTGAAGAGATCACCATCACCATTTGCTGCGATATTGTGAATCATATCGCAATTCCTTTCAGTATAATCGCGACTAGATATTTATTCAAAATCATTCAGCCTTAATATTAATGCAGAAATGTGTATGCAGAAAGTAATTGAAGGCTGTATCACATGAGCACAACTTTAGCAACTGGCGGTGAAAACAAAAATACAATACAAGCTAATACCCCTGTGGTTAACACAACAGGCAGAATGCAGAGCACGTCAGAGGCCGTTGTCAGAGTTATGCTGAATCAAAAGAGGTGCAGAAATGGACTAGTATCTCATTAGTGCGAGAGGTAAATGCCTGCAGGAAAACCACACCTGTTTGCTCTCATGAGATACCTGCAGCCTGGCTGTGTAACACTTTTTCCATTGTGCTATCTCAGTGGGGCAGGCGACCTCTTTGTGTGTTTTCTGTTTGTGTGCAAATGCTCATTATGTCATGTTTTTGTGTCTGTATCTGTCTCTCTTTCTGTAATGTTCTGTGGTTTTGGGTTTTCCTTTCACAAGATGATGAGAGTGGAAGTCGGACTAAGTTTTGTGCAGAACATCACGTGAAGCTGATGATGCACGGCTACAAACATCAGTGAAAAAGTGGTTATGCAAGACTTAATGAATTAGACATTGGCATTCAATGAAAACAAATGTAGTATACCTGCTGGATCTAGGAAACCTGCACCATCTCTTAGTTTTGTTACTATAGACCTAGACTGCTGGGGGAATTCCTGTGGTGCACTCACTCAGGGTGTGAATATGACTTCATTATATGTCATTAACCTTGTTCTTTCACTCCCTAGTTTATCTCTTTCCTTCCTTTCCTCTCTCTGTGTGTGTCCTCATCTTGCAGGTTACAGGATCCAGATCCAGCTTTGAGGCTATTATTATTATTACTATCACCATGCATATCATCGCCTTTATTATTATGCTATAATTAAAACTTATCAGTATCATTTTTATCAACAATTTCTGCTGCTGCTGCTTGTATAAAGGACATTGTAGTTCTATAAACATGGCATCACACTGACTCGAACTGTCCTGTAACTTATAACTTGAAATAATTGTTGTATATCTGCTCCTGGTCTCTTTCTTCTTTCGTCTAGTGTCTCTAGTGCTTGCTCATTTTGTGAATTGTTGTTTATCTGCTCTCAAGTGCCTTGAGATAATGTATGTTAAGATTTTACTTTAAAGATTACTTTAAAGTAAAGTAGATTTTGTACTGACGACACTTGTATAAAAGCTTCATGCTGATCCATCTCAACAGGTCTTTATTTATCCATTCAAGGGAAATCTGACTTGACCAAACACTTCATTTCTGCCTTCACCATATGCTACAGTAGTATTCCTATGTTAATTCACTGTGTTTGACAACAGCATGTATGTTTTTGCACATCATTTCACCAGGAGGGATTCAAGAAGGCAATGAAAATGGTAGGTGAGGAGTTTTTGGACCGTCTGGATTTTTACCAGTCCTCCTGGTTACCTGCTCGTGTGGTGGTGGAGGAAGCTATTAAGCAGAGGCATCAGGTACTAAACTATCTAATGTTTACTTTTGTGAAATGATAATCTTCTCCAGAAGGCAGGGATTCCTTCTTAACCTCACCTGTGTCTCTGTGTTTCATTTGTTTGTTTAATCATCATGCAGTTCTTAATTAGTGCAAAAGACCTAAACTGAAAAAACAAACAACTTTGAATAAACATGTTACATGTTTATTTTTGTACCATTCACTCATGTCTGATCTTGTCTTCCTAATAGAAAAATGTTGATTGTTTTGGCAGTTTCTTGTTGTGTTTTTTAATTTCATTTGCAAAACTCAGTACTCCATATTTAACTCCTATAAAAATCTCTAATGTGCTGAAAAATGTGGTTTTAAAGTTTTAAGATATAATTATTTGGTTATTATTATTATTTTCATCTTTCCTTAATTGTTTTTATAAATGTTAAATTACACAGAAAATAAATTGCTGCCTCTCCTATATCGTAATCTCTGCACAATTTCATGCTTCCCTTAACATCTCTAGGTGGATCCCAGTGGGGAGATTGTATTGTTCGCCAATGGTGGCTGTCCCTGGAAGGAGCACCTCTTTGCCCTGGAGAATGAGCTTCAAATGGATATGCCCATCAAGTTTGTCCTTTACCCAGACCAGAATGGACAGTGGAGGGTCCAGTGTGTCCCTGCTGGACTCCACACCTTTCAGAACAGGTAATCTTTTTGTTTGTGTGTGTAGGTCGCTACCCAGAGCTGATAGGTGAGGGTTCAGAGCATTGAGTGAGTTTATTATTTGGCTCAGCTCCCTCTTCACCACAACAGTCTGGTGCAATGATTGGACTGCTGCTGACACTGCACCAGACTCCCCACATCAGTGGAAACGACACTGAGATATTTGAACACCTTTAACTTGCAAGCAATCTACCATTTTTTAGTCTATCAGTGAACCAAAAAGGCTTTCCCATAATACAATTAGGGATCATAATTTAGCATTTTGCTTCATCGCTGTTTTGTAGATGTACGTGGAGTGTCACTGTTTGCCTCCTGTCTTCCTGTATGGTGTTATTACACTCTTTTAGGCATGCGCCATTATCAGTAATGTTATTGCAGTCCATAGAGGGCCATACCATCATCGATTACTAACGATTATTTCCATAATCGATTAATCTTGAATTAATTAATTAATCAATGTTTTGATAATGAGTAGCAGTGCATCCACCATTCCAGAGGGGGGAGCTGTGCTTCTGAGAGCTGGTGCCATGATTACGTCACTTCCAGGTATTGGCCAATCACAAGACGGTTGGGAAAGCTCTCGTTGGCTGGCCAATCATAACACAGTCTGTCTTCTGGGGGTGAGATTTCAGTCTGAAACGGCGCGACTGATGATAGCTTCAGTGAGGAGAGATTTCTATTTGATGTTTCCAGCAACTAGGAGGTTTTTGGCCATAAAAAACAAGTTAATGTATGTAAGTAGACCTCCATAAACGCATATATGTGCGATAGGACCACTCTATGGGAGCTTTAAAACCCCAGCAGCTCCTTGAGATCCTGCAGAATATTTGGAAAAAGGCACTGGCTACGAGAAAAAACTTTGGAGGCCATAGTTTGCCGGTTGCTATTTGTGGTTGCATCTCTGTCGTCAAATCAAGCAAGCTTTGTGACACTGACACAAATAGTCTCAGACAGGATGTATTTAAATGCCGGTGGAAAACACCGCTAACAACTCCACTATCTCCTAGGTTTGCTGAGGCAAGCTGAGCCAAACCCCAACGTATGATTCAAATTTTATAGACAAGCTGACGACAGCTCACAGAGGGCTGATATCTTATCCGGTTAGAGACTAACGTTGTTTTGTTCTCACATTGGTCTCCAAGGGTTTGATAGTGTAAACATACACAGCTCCACACAGCCACCTGAGCCCTTTCTCCACACACACACACACACACACACACACACTCACACACACACACACACACACACACACACACACACACACACACACACACACACACACACACACACACACACACACCCTCTCACTCAGGTGGTTCTTTTTTTTGTTTACCCTAATGTTAATTGCACACTCTGCAATACAGCAAGCTGGGGCATATTTATTTGAATGTGCCACAATTGTTACAAAGGTGAATATTAATGAACGTGAGATCCATGCTCTCCTGAAGAACACATCTCCTAAGCACAAGCCCTTGGACTATGAATGTAATTTAGGACTCTTAGGAGTTGCATAGATCCATTATTCAGTTTTTACAGACCCAAGTAATCCTTAAAATAGACCACAGTAGTTTGTAGTTCTACTGTACTTTAAAGATACAGTATGTTTGAGAACCTATGCAGCCTTTAGTTGGCATCAAAACTCAATAACATGTTTAATTTGTCCAAAACATGTTGGTCTCTGTAGAGCTGAGCAGACAACTGATGTTGTTGATTGATTGAAAAAAGACATGGTGTAATGAAAAACAACAAAAAAGAAAAAAATCATACTATCAGGTGGTTTTACATTTATAATAAAATCCTCTTCAATTTCTGCCAAATGAAAATAATTTATTGACCAATTGTGACTATAGGAGACTATAAGTGTGAATTTGTCAAATGATTAAATCTGTGATTCCTAACTTTGCAGAGGAGTTTACCTCTTGGTCACCTCTCACACTTTCACTGTTAATACTGTCAACATTCAGTGCTTCCCCCCAGCTGACCTCACTTGCTCCTGCACAGCAGCCTGTTTGCCACCATCCTCCTTTTCCTCATCTCTCTCTGTTCATTAGCTACAGCTTCTTCTTCTTCTTCCTGACCCACTCTTACATCATCACTGGATGAAGCCTGGAAATAATCTGTAAATAATTTGTTGTAGTTGGCAAATATGGACGGGCATATCAATCAAATGGTGCTGAATATTTGAAGGAATTATCCGTTAAATATTTGAATATTCATTAGTGCCAGAATCAGCATCGGTGTGCTGCAAATCTGAGAAAGACTCTGACATAGTTTCGTCAGAGTGAAATTCTCCACTCCGAGAAAACAAACTCCAGCACATGAGAGCTAGTTAAAGTGATGCTGTGTTCACAGGTTGTTGAGATAGGAGCAGCTACAAGATAAATAAAAAAACAAAAAAAAACTTGTATTATTAATTGTATATTTGTTGTCTTTTAAATGTATTCAGTCACATTATGTGATCAAGTTAAAATATATTAGAAAATGTTATAGTTTCTTTAACGGGTGTGAAAGCCTCTGAACACACCTGTGTTTCCTGTGACTGCTAATGCTTCGTCACTTTAATTTCTTTGAAGACGAGCAGCTGAAATATTTTCTCTCCATCAGCAGTAAATTAAATACAACCCTGATTCACATGGAATGGTAATTAGCGAGGCTGCTGAGATAAGATTACCAACAGTAACACTGGTGATTGCATGATCATATTTATTGTTTCCTGTCAATCTCTTTTGAAAATTATAATCCTCTGCTGGAATGATGGACCACTAATAATGGAAGCTATATTCTAAGGAGAGTAATTACAGATGGTACATATTGAAAAGTAATTGCTGAGAAAATATAATCTCCATAAAAGAGCATTAAGATCACAAGATGGTCATTCAGATTCTGCACACAATAGCTGCGTCTGTTCACGTGGCATTTGTCCTGTAAGACAAGTTGCTCCTATGATGCTTTTATGGAGCTGTTAAGGGTCTTGTTAGCGGTTTCAGCTCCACAGTGTAAATTTCCTCATGACAAATAAGCTGTGTGGAGCGTAGCTGAATAAAGAGAGAGATCTAAATGTGACATCTCGCATAATTTAGGCGTGAAAATGTCACTGTCATGGCAGCAGATCTGAGCTGCTATTCCTATCTTTGTTCTTCAAAATTGCTGTTACCTGGGTGTGACCTTACTCTTTGGTTCTGGGTTTTGACATGACTCGGTGGAACACAGTGGGTTGGTTGGGAACAGTAGGGGGCTTCCTGAGCATGTTCTTCCAAAAGAAACGGGAAGAGGGTTATGATGTAATCGGTGCTCTTCTATTTTCACCTTTTTCCACAAGCTCATGGTCTCCTGTTGCTCGTTCCTGTCTCACCACGTCTCTGTCGTACATACACCATTTCTGTTCTATAATTACCCATCTCCACTTTATTACCTTTCTTCCTTGCAGTAAATTCTGTATCTTCCTCCACTTCTTTCAACTCTCTTTCCTCCACCCTCTTCCCTCTTCCCTATCATGCTTCCTCACCGTTCACACCTACCATCCCTCCCTCGTTTTATCCCCGTGCAAGACTTTTTTTCCACTTGGTTGCAGAATCTCATCGGGTGGCAATGCTTTCAACTAAAAAAAAAAAAACAAAAAAAAACAGCAACACAACGTCAAACATGGTAGTCAGTGTGGTGCTACATCAGAAACATATCTCCAGATGGCCTGTCTCCGGGTGGCCTAGTTCCGCCCAGTGGGCATGTACCAACCGTGCAAAAGGTGTGTTGTTATCACCTTTGTCCCTGCCTCTGCACCTGTGGGAAGAAAAAAAGTCTATTTTTATCAATGCTGCATTGCTAAGGAAATGTGAGCCAGAGGGGAGGAAGAGGGGAGTGGAAGCGCTTTTTCCTCCCCGACATGGAAAGCAAAGCGTGGTGCTGGAAGGATATTTGGAAATACACATTAACTGCTGTCTAATACTATACTAAATACACATTTAGTTTAGTTTTGCATAGTTTTACCCTTTTATTAAGTGTGTCTTGCATAGACTCACAATATCTGTGAATCAGTGGTGGATCTGGTAAATCAGCTTTGATCACATTAATCTCTGTATAAGTCATCTTGAGTAATATTTTTCCCCAATGAATCATTCTCTCCCAATATCTGTCTCATTATGGTATAATAAGGGTCTAAGTGGAGCGTTATCCCATGGGAATGGTCATTTTGCTAATTGTGAGCGTATTTTTAGACCGGTCATATTGAGAATCACATCTTCCTGGTTCTGTCATAACAACAGTCCTCCCCCTCCTACTTCTTTCCTCATTACCAGCCCTGTTGACCTTTCGGCAGAGCTCGTTTTCCAGCCGTACTGTGGAGCTATTGATTGGTTGATTCATTTAACAGGGATTACAGGTTGGCTATGCGGATCTCCCCCTGGTCTATTGTTTGGACTGGAGATAATGGTACAGAGAAATATGCTCGTATTACACTTTCGTGTGTTTTTTTTTTTTTTTTTTAATGCTCCTCACCCTCCGATTGTTAGATTTAAAGACTGCTATTCAGAATAATATTAAATATTCAAAGGGATCCAGAAAGTTAACAAAGAAAATTGAGAGCAAAAGTTCAAACTTGCATTCTTCTTCAATCATGTAGCTTTTTTTCTTACAGATTTAAATATGAAGCGTTTAACATAAAAGAAAGAGAAGTCTGAAGATGACTGCTGTGACATTTTAACGAAATGTGACACCCGTTATAAGATTTTTAGCCACTTCTATTTCAGAATCTATGAGAGATGACAAAATGCATCAGTATGTAAACACATGGTGAGAACAGTGGTCTCCAATAATGACTCCAAGAAGGTAATGATGATGCACACACACACACACACACACACACACACACACACACACACAGGAAAACTAGTAGTGTGTTTTAACACGGTCTCTAGGCTGTGGACCGAGGTTATGTGATTCATCCAGAGGGAGGTAAATGAGCTGCTCTCCATTTTTATGAATTTCTAGCCGCCGTCCTCGCTCCATTGTTCAGGTCAGATCATAAAACCTGACGGAGCCGATCGTTTTCCCTCTCTTTGTAAAGATTGCATGTTGACTCTGTGTGGTCTGACATTTTCCACATAACTGGAGATAAATGAAGCGGATTTTATTTTTTTGGCTGTTTTTGCTTGGGACTGATTGCTCTGTTGCTATTTGTGTACATTTAAAATTGGCAATTTACCTCTCTTTCCTGTCATGGAATCTGAAATTATACGAGCAATTTAACTGTGAAGCTATACAAAAATAAAGGGGGGAAATCATCATTCATATGGGCTTTTGCACTTCATTTTATTTTTTAACCGGTTACTAGTATTTAATTTGCATTATGAATAAGAATTGGTGCTGATTTCCTTGTTATGCAGATATGTACAGCACAGTGTGTTTCATAAAAGCAACGTCTCATCAGGAAGTGAGCAGCTGACCACAATAGTGTCCATCTGGAAGCCAACTAACCCTTCTGTCTTCTCTATTTCCAGGCTGTCCCTGCTGGAGGAGTGGCGCGGCGTTCGCGACGAAGCACTGTCAAAGCTCAGTGGGATCGAGGGCTGCATTTTTGTCCATGCTGGAGGATTTATTGGAGGGAACAAGACCCAGGAAGGAGCCCTGGAGATGGCACGGAGGACCCTGCAGGCTGCTGCACAGTCCCCTACGAATGGAAGCAGCTGACCGGTCATGGAGGACAGCCAAGAGCACATTTTGTTCTCAGGGGTCAGTCTTTAGACAGAATTGTGAGGATTATAATGTCATTTTTGCCAGGTTGTCGCTTGTGTGTCACAGCCAAGGATAATGTTATTGCTAGAATTGGGATGGTATGGAAATGGCGGCCAAATAACCTTGGACCAGTTTTTTTCCTGTATTTCAAAACAATGTCATGTTGTTCCCCTGCCCACCTGTACTCTCATTTGTTTTGGCACTTATTTTCAATAAAACACAATTTGGATTATATTTCATAAATCCCATATTGTTTTTCCAATTATGCTGATAGATATTGACTTTTATTAGCCAATGTTTTTTATTATTCTGAAAAAGGTAATCCCTCGTCCCCAAGTTTGATGTTCAAAGCTCCACCTGTGGCTGTGCAAACAGGTGGCTAAAGAAATTAGATAATGAGCCCTTAGCGCTTTCAGTAACGCTTTATAATGTAAGTGAACGCTATTAGCATTAGTAACGCGTTAATAATTTAATTCATCATTTATAAAGCATGAATACTCGGTAGAATGTAGTTCATAAACACAGTTTTAAATGTTTTTACTCATCCCATCCCAATAGCTGCTGTAGAGTTACCGGGTTTTTGTTTGGGTAACTGTTGGTTGTAGACCATCTTAGAATTAAAAGTGTTAAGTAGAACCATATAAGGTTCTTCAGCTTTTTTTCTTAGTAAAACCCTTTTTGGCTCCAGGTAAAACCTTTTTATAAAGGTTCCACCTGGAACCCTTTTTGGGGGGTTCCACTAAGAACCCTTTTAAAACCCTTTATTCAGGAAAGGGGTTTTAAAGGGTTCTCTGGATCTTACTGGAACCATTAGTGTTACCCTTTCTTTGGGAAAGGGTTTTTCAGAAGCAAATGGTTCCAGGTAGAACCTCAGCCCTTGTAGAAGGACCATTTTGGAACCCTTATTTCTAAGAGTGTAGTTCTTTATATTGAATGTTCATAAAAGCATGATTATAAACACAGAATTGGGCGTGTCACCAACTGCTAGGAAACAAAAAGGATTGGAGACATATTCATAATGAACAAAGAATGCTCCTGAAATATCATCAGCATTTTCTTCATTTCCCTAACTGGAAAAGACGGAAGGCCTAATATGTAATATCCTAAATATCCAAAGGCTGATTTCCATGGACACCTGGACATTTGTCCATCCTTTCATTCCCAGCGATGCTGAAATTAACTATTGCACTACAAAGAGATATATATATATATATATATATATGGGCTACTTCAGCTCGCTCTGTGATCAAAGTGTCAATAATGAAGCTTGCTTAATTCTGGAAGAAACTCATTCCGCTCCTTGGTGCAGCCAGTGTCATGACAAGGTTAACTACAGACAATTTCCCAGTGATAAAGTCTTGGGATCTGGCCTTGAATTTCCTCATTAATGCTGGAGATTCTGTTTCCCCTGTAGCTCTCTCTACCTGTTGCTTCTCCCTTATTGCAGGACACACAAAGCTGCCCTTCTGCCGCTCTTGCCCTTGGCGTCTTATTGCTCTATAATTCCATTGCTGTACATTTTACTTACATCCATGTTGGGAGTTGTTGAGCAAAATGTCAGAGAAGAAAGACGCAATTCATATGTCGATACTCGAAGCTGTTGGTGTTGTTTTGCTTCTTCTCCTTTCCCTTAATCCCCAAGGTTCTTAAGTGATGAGACTAGAGCTGCAACTATATTTTCACGATGAATCGTTTGGTCCGTAAAATGTCAGAAAATGCTAAAAAAAAAAAAAAAATGTTGGTCGTGTTTGTCAAACCTGGAAATGATGATGTTCTCAAATGTCTTGATTTGTCCACAAACCAAAATGATTCAGTTTTTAATGATTTCTTTGTTATGTTGAGCAAAGAAACCAGACAAATATTCACAATTAAGAAGCTAAAACGATCAGAACTCTTGTTTTAATCATGAAAAAAGCTTCAAACCGATTAATCGATTAACAAAATAGATTAATTTAGTAATTTAGTATTAATTTATCGATTATTAACACTGGGTTACAAAACAAAACAAAAAAATATGTCTTTTCAACTGAATTAGGACCATTTTGCACTGCTGAATCCAAAAATGACAATTTTTCTCAACCAGGTCAGGTTTTTATGATAATTTGATTAGAAAATTCCGATCTTCTGACTTAATTGATTACATTTTTGTGACATTATCAGTTGATTTTCATTAATATTTCTAATCCAAAACAGGTTTTAGGAGAAAAGAAAAGGTTTTCTAACAGATTCCTATTAGGAACAATGGTGTATTCACCACAAATGCAGCAGAATACGTCAGGCTTATTTTTGCAAGATCTTCTAGTCGAAGCCATTTCATTCACTTATAATATGAAAAAAAAAAAAAATTGTCATAACTTTGCACTTGCAAAATCTTCAGAATGTGTTTATTGCAAGAAATATAAAAGAATTTTGCATCATATGACGTGAAAATGTCCGTACATGTAAACAAATATGTAGCTTTGTTCAGAAAATTGACCTGATTGAGCCAAACCAATGTGATTTTTGGATTCAGCACATCAAAATGATCCTAAATCAGCTGAAAAAAACCTTAAACAATAAATTTGGTGTTGACCAGTGTAATCGATTAATTGTTTCAGCTGTAGATGAGACCATTTCATCATGTTTTTCTTTCCTGATTTGGACAGGTGGAGAATTCTTAAAAACACATACTATATTGAATGACTTAAGCCTTAAGTCATTCAATATATGTGTTTTTACAAGGTCATAACCGTGAAGATCCGAGTGTATCGTCCGATCTATATTTAGTCTCAAGTTTTCCACCGCAATGGCTATTTTTAATGGCTTTGGAAAAGCAGTCGCCCTCTGAGATCTCCCTTTCCACGCACTCGAGCACACACACACACACGTCGCTGTCTCTAGTGTTATTACTCTGTATTGATGGACACTGGATCTGAGCCAAGGTCTCAATCCAATCTATATGTGTGTGTGTGGCAGCCCTTTCATGTGACTTGGTTCATATTGTAATCTCTGGCAGCCAGTCCGTGTGCTGTTATGAGAGATTACAGATGATAACCCATTTTCTCCCCCCAGCTTTACCTCGCTGAAAGAAACAGGAGATGACAAAGGTGTTTTTTCTTTTTTTCTTTTTTCTTTTTTTTTACCTCGGCGCTGTAATTGCAGACCGTTTTGAGAGAGACGTCAATTTGAAAGGAGAGGAAACTGTTGCCTAATATGTATTGACTTGAGTTTCCAGCCACCGTTTTACACTTGCATACACAATTTCAGGCTTATTCACGACCAAGTGCACTTCTCTTGATTGCTTTGCACAGGAAATAACCGCTTGCTTTGACTGGTTTTTAAAAAATGCTCTCAAAAGTATTTCTCTGCATTTTTTTCCCCCCTTTTTCTTTTCACGTCCTGTACAAGGACGCCTGAAACACACACACAAAGCACATTTTTAACACTTTATTTTGTCAGCAGGAATGTTTTTCTATTACCTGTTCATTGTCGCTTTGCAGCCAAACCTTGTTGTGTTGGTGCTCAGTTGTAAGCACTTTTAGACTCTGGCTCCTTGTCCCAGTTGGAGCTGGGAGAAAAACATAGCTGGTGAGAAACCTGAGCAGAACACCTGCCCTCAGCCTGACCTGTTGTTAGTCCAGTCGCTCCCGTGAGAACGATATGTTAGTTACAAGAAATGCTTTTCTTTCTTCCTTAATATCTGTCCCTCCTGCTCTGTCGGGTGTAGTCGACCCACACAGCCACGTGTTTGTCCTCCTGGATAGTGAATAGAATTATACACAAGCGTTACACCCAGTGACTCTACGGACTTTTGCTATAACCTGTCATTTCTTTTCCAGAATTGCCTCTTGCCTCGTGCTCACACTCAAGGTTCATGAAGTTTTCCCCTCTGAGAATCACAGTCAAACAAACACAGACTGCTTCACTGAAGTCGAGCTGTGTCGGTTAGGGTTCACTCTTAGAAATAAGGGTTCCAAAAAGGGTCCTTCTACAAGGGCTGAGGTTCTACCTCAAAACATTTGCTTCTGAAAAACCCTTTCCAGAAGAAAGGTTTTTTCAAGGGTTCTTGGTAACACTAATGGTTCCAGTAAGAACCATTTTCATCCAGAGAACCCTTTAAAACTCCTTTCCTGAATAAAGGGTTTTTAAATGGTTCTTGGTGGAACCCTCCAAATGGGCTCCAGGTGGAACCTTTAAAAAAAAAGGTTCTACCTGGAGCCAAAAAGGGTTCTCCTATGAGGACAAGCCGAAGAACCTTATATGGTTCTACTTAGCACTTTTATTTCTAAGAGTGTATAGGTTGAAGCACAAATTATGAATCAAATCGTTCTGAATTGCCCCAAAAATCAGAATCGAATTCAAAAAACTATAACTAATAACTAATTAAAAAAACTATTCTAAAAAAAGATGTTCATGCCTACACTCAGAAATAAAAATGCTAAGTAGAACCATATAAGGTTCTAAGGCTTGTCCTAATGGGAGAACCCTTTTTGGCTCCAGTTGGAACCTTTTTATAAAGGTTTCACCTGGAACCCTTAGTGTTACCAAGAACCCTTTTAAAACCCTTTATTCAGGAAAGGGGTTTTAAAGGTTTCTCTGGATCAAAATGGTTCTTACTGGAACCATTAGTGTTGCCAAGAACCCTTTCTTCGGGAAATGGTTTTTCAGAAGCAAATGGTTCCAGGTAGAACCTCAGCCCTTGTAGAAGGACCCTTTTGGAACCCTTACTTCTAAGAGTGAAGGTGTGCAAAGGATGATCTATGACAAATGGAGACATTAAAGTGTCTTTTTCCAGATTTATCAAGTTTTAAACATCTATCCATGCTTAGATGGAATTGTTGCAACTGTTGCACAGAAGCAATATCACATATTGCATAAGTAACACAAATAAAAGATCAATTTTCTATCGAACTGAATCGTAGTAAATGAGGATCGCGATTCTTATGTGAATCGATTTTTTGGCACACACCCTCTATAGAATAGCATCCCCAAACACTTCCAAATGAACACTATACATAACCGCCGTCCCCTCTGGTTATACTCAGATTAGGGGACACGAGACACACAGATTAAAAACATGATATTTGCATTTGCATCCTGCTGTCACACTTTTCAGCTGCAGGTTGCCAGCGGAGAAGCGGGACAAGCAGAGAACGGATGCTGTATGTATGTGACATCACGGCTGTGACGACCCCCCCGAAGGGTTTCTTCTGCTGTAGATTGGCAGATATTCATGCTGCCTGTGATGGAAAATGAAAAAGCGATAGCAGGCCACTTGTGCTCAAAGTAAACACTGTTGTTTTTTTTTCTCTTTCTCCTTGACGGCACATCTGTTGGGTGACACTGCGTTTGTGTGTTTGTCGACACGCCCTGGTTATTTATATGGAAATGTGTAACCCTGGTAATTGTCAGCGTCACCTTGTGTCCTTTCTCTCTCCGTGTTTTGGAAATGCATGCATCTGCATGATCAGATCAGAATCACTTATGTATAACACTGTGGTGGAAAATATCAAAATCACAGAGCGGCATCTTCCCTTTAAATCTCACATGTATCAAATGTTGTTTCTCTTTCTGGCAAATGCACATATGAAATATTAATTTTAACAGTATGACACCTTTGATATTTCATGTGTGTGTGTGTGTGTGTGTGTGTGTAATCTCACTTTTATCACAATTTAATCAACATTTGAGGGGAAGTGCGTGATGAATGGATAATCTAATTCTACCTCCAGGTGATTAAGTTAATGTATAGAAGCAGTGTTTTGTTTTTCTTCTTCCTCAGAAACCACAGACTGATTCCCACTCCAGTGTGGTGATGACAAAGATGGACTGATGGTGGCGCACGCGTCCCCACAGGCAGAGAGAGAGAGAGAGGGAGAGACAAAGAGATAGAGAGAGAGGGAGAGTTTGCCCCACATCTCTCTCTGTTACTGTAATTATCCTCTGGTGAGACCGACAGTGATGTAGACGTCTGTAGGCGACAAACCATGGAAACGCACCTGATCCAACAGGACATGAATTTACTCTAAATGGGAAAAAAGGGGTTGCCATTCAGTCCATAGACGGAAAAAAGTGGTGGGGAAAAAAATGGTAAACGAGGACCTAAAAGATAACAATAATCGTCTCAGGTAAGTTATTTTATCGAATATTCTATATATTTACCGAGTAGTTTGTCTGTTCTAATTCATCATTTCTTTTAAACTTTACTATTTACGCGTGTGTATTTTCTGTTTAAAGTTACGGGAAAACATCGCTCAGCCCGCTGCTCAGTTTCCACGCTCCACGTTGACCTGTTTCACTCAGATTAATGGAATTTGGACTAAATTAAATTGGTGCAGTTTAATCGTATAGAATGGGGGAAAAAAAAAGAAAAGGTACAGCTGCTCCAGAGACTGTCGCTCTTTAATGTTTCATGTTTAAGTGATGAAACACAAAAAAAATGAGAATGAATGAAACAGTCTCCGTCATTGTCATTCAGATTTTCTAATCCCCATTGTTATTATTCAGCTAATTATTTTTCCCCCATAATTGGAGGATTGCATGGATTAAACATGTTAATAATAGACAGCTGCAGTGTTCAACTCATCATGTCTTATTTAATAACACAGACACTTTCCCTGTGTCACAGGGCTGTCACTCATCAGTCACCTTTAAGCACAAAAAAAACCCACAAATCAAGAGAGCTGTTGTTTCTGAGACAGTGTAAGAGGAAGAGAGAGAGATTTAATTCTATAATTAATAAGTCGAGGGTGTTTTTAAATCCAATTCAACATTCTATATTGTATATTGAGATTTTCTGTCCTGGAACAGCAGCATCATTTGAATCTACTTGTCACAGCAAAAAGAAAAAGGATGTCAGAGCATCACATTGGATTATTCAAATCAATTTAGATGCACTTTAATACACAGGTGAGGATGATACATGTAGAAGATCAGGGGTAGATTAGAGTAGATTACCAACGGTTATTGGGTGATGGGAATGTTGGGAGATAAAAACCATGTATCACGCCTGGACTATCTGTTTAGATTAGAATATAAAAGAGGGTTTTTAATGAAGGTTAGAATTTTCTTTTTTATTATGCTATTATTCATAAGGGTTAATAATAATAATAATAATAATTTAGCAACTTTCTACCACTTGATTCATACGTTTTATGATCTATTTTAGTGATCAGCTGAATTTGAACACATATTTAGAAGAGTATGACTAAAATAACTAGAAAAGCACTCGGCGAGTGCAGACCTCGGGTCAGCCCCCCCCGATGGATCACGCCCAAAATTTAATCACTTATTCCTGGTCCCATTGCGGACATTTCCTGACAATTTCATCCAGATCCTTCCTAGACTTGTCGAGTTATGTTGCTAACAGACAAACAAACAAACTCCTCCTTGGCAGAGGTCAATAACAAGAAAAAAGTAATTTATTATCTAAATCCATTCATAGAAACTGAACAGATTATAAACCGAGTCTAAACTAAGAGTAGTTTTTTTTCTTTTGTCCTCAGGAATAGTGAGAATATCCTCACACCCAAACCACTGCTGCCATATTCTTTTTCTCCTCCCAGTCACTTATTGACAGTGAGTGTGAGACTCAGGCAGGATTGATGTTCTTGCCGTTAATAGTGTAGCAGGCAATGCTTGGGCTATCGATCCCATAACCCCCTTTTTTCGAAAAGCCCCCGTCCCTACATCATTGGGATATGATCAGGAGTTATGGCATCACGGGAAAATAAATACAGGGACGAAAAGAGAAGAACATTTAATGATAAGTGCAATGTGATGCTTCTCCTCTCGGTGCTATCGGCGACCAGACACGAGCCCCGCGCTGTGATTTATGTCCTTTTACCCGCAGAAATAGGAAAAGTATTTTCAACCTTATTAGATCACTTATACAGTGCAGTCATTACTGGTGCTTATAGACGATGATTCATAAGGCAGACGCTGCAATAAAGCACACACACACACACACTGTTGCTTCTTTTAAGGGTCCAAATTCAGTTAAAAGTTATGAACAAACATCGCCAACTTGCTTAGATACAGTCTAATGCAGGGGTTCTCAATGTTTTGATACCTGAGGGGCCAATTTAGGAACCCAACATTGGACTGAGGGCCGCCAAAGGAAAAATAAACAAAGAAATCCTATTTGTAATAATTTTAATGACCACATTGCAGTTCTACAGTTTACACGTATTGGTCTGTATCCAGTAATGTCCAATAAACATTTAACAAAATTAGTAGCTCCTGGATGAAAACTATCAACTGTAATTCATTGCGGGTCACCAGAAATGTTTCTGCGGGCCGCCATTGGCCTGTGGGCCATTAAAAACTTGTCCTGCATACCAGTGCAGGTTAATTTTTATCAGATAAATGTCTTTAAAGACATCCAAAGATCTGTCTCTCTACTGACCCTTTGCCTCTTCAATACCATCATTTCCCCTGCTAGCGTTTGCAAACAGACGAATACAAAGCCTCATCTCATCCAGGCTGACCCCATTTCTCTCAATCTAATCTATCAGATTCCCCCTGCTGTGACTCGCATCGGCACCTGGCGTGTGAGTGTTAGGGGGCTATGGTGACACGATGGGCACAGGCTGGTGTGAGGAGAGACGTACCAGCGTCACCGGGGGAAGACGCGGGGCTAAAGGAGCCCGTCTTTGGTGGAGGCTGTGCGCCGTCACGCTCTTCTTCTCTGTCCTGTGGGGTCAAGCGTCGCCTCAGTGTCCCGACAGCTGCCACTGCGCCTGGGACACTGGCACTGTGGAGTGCTCCGACGCCGGGCTGCGGGAAATACCCGAGGGGATCCCGCCGGGGACCGTCTCCCTCCACCTGGAACGCAACTACATCCGGAACATCCCGGAGAGTGCCTTCAGCGAGCTGGTGCACTTGCAGGACCTGCACCTGTCCCACAACCGCATCGACTCGCTCGCCTCGGGGGCCCTGCGGCGCCTGGGCCCAGAGTTGCGTCTGCTTGACCTCTCGCATAACCTGCTGAGGAAGGCCAACAGGGACGAGTTTGGCTCCACGCGAGCGAAGACGCGCCTGTACCACAACCCCTGGCACTGTGACTGCGCCCTCCAGGAGCTGATGGAGACTCTGAACCTGGAGCCCGAAACGGTCAACGGGATCGTTTGCGAGAGCTCCGTGCGGGGAGTGGGAGAGGGGAGCAGGTGGGAGGACCCCGGGTCCCTGGGAGAGCACGCGGGTCAATCGTTGGTCAAACTGCTGGATTCTGGAGTGAACTTCTGCAGCCTGCAGAGGAAAACCACCGACGTGGCCATGCTGGTGACGATGTTTGTGTGGTTCTTCATGGTCATTGTGTACGTAGTGTACTATGTGAGGCAGAACCAGGCCGAGACGCGCAGACATTTGGAGTACTTGAAGAGTTTGCCCAGCCCACGCAAGACCCCCACCGAGACAGACACTCTAAGCACTGGTTTCTGAACCTCATTTGAACAAAATGATCAGATACCAGTTTCATCCAGACAGACTGGCAAAGTTCAAACTGCTGCGTGATTAAAATAATCCAACTGTGGAGGAGACTGATACAGAGGAGGGAATTAACCTTTTTACTGCCGAGTTTTTTTTTTTTTTTGTAAAACGTCTTTATATTTCTTACAAGAGATCAACCTATGTTTAATATTGATTTTCATATTGGATTTGTCAGTTTTAATGACAATATAGTTTTATTTATCTGCACTGAGACAAAAGACAGGAAAGAGCAGAAGATGAAAGGATGAAAATGAAGAAATTCTTCCTCACCGGTCTTGTTTTCCTTCTCGTTTTCCTTCTGCCACAATGAAGCTGCAGCCTTTTATCTTACATTAAGCTCTAATTAGGAGTCTTTGACCAACTGACCCTCATTGAACACTTGAAAGGCACTAATCAGCTCGAGTATGTTCACCGGGTTCAAAAGGATTGTGCATTGTCCAGTGTGAGTCCTCGTCTAACTGTTTATTTTAATTATTTTCTGATGTGTTCCCTTTTGAACTTTCCTTAACTTTCTTTTTTTTTTTTTTTACTATGAAAACACTGGTTCTTGCACAGATGCTATTTAGGTCTTTCTCAACAGACACAAAGACAGTTGTTTCCATGCCAGTCGAGAACTACCCATCTCAATCCACTCTCAGGGAGCCATTAGAGCTGCAGACGGACAACATTGTCTCTTAGCTGCAGGAATTATCGCTAAAATATCTGCGCAGCTGAGCGTCGTGTACGTGCAGCTGATCAGCACGGAGACGTTTTCAACCAGAAAATGAAAAAACGTTGACGTGAATTAGATTAGCAGAGCCGTCTATCCTGAGAGAAGCTAGTTTAGCTTTAATTAATCTCTCGAGTCCTGCTTCCTCTCCGCGCTGATTGCTGTGCACGAAATGTTCCCACATCGCACATTTTCCATTTAGGCTGTATAACTTATTTATTCATTTTGCACAGATAATAAATGGATTCCCTCTCCCAGTTGCTGCTTGCAACAGACAAAATGGGGAGGGGGGGTGGGGGGGATGTCGTCGACACTCAGCTTAGAGTTAATGGAACAAAACCTGACGGGATTAACCGTCTCCTATTTTCATTTCGCTTGAGTTCATCATATAATCATATTTACTGTGGCACTTCCACCGCAGCATTTTTATCCCGTCAGAGGAGGCTAAAATGCAATGTTTGTCATCGTTCAGGATTGATAAAAGGTCTATGGGTGTTGTTTCCATGTGGGTTTCATTCTCAATCTCAGAGGTCAACACATGTTTTTTATGAATTATCTCCACATTGCTTGTTCTTCAGTAAAAATAGGTTTGTAGGAATTGGAATTAGAAGCCATGTTGGCTCGCTGATAGCCTGATCGGTCAACTGTATCTTGATCATCAGGAAAAACTTTTAATTCGTCCCATATTTGGATTAAGACTAAACATCACTGCAGTTATAATAAGATTATTGGTATCACCGTCTGCTAGTCTTGTGTGTCCAGAGCTAACCTGGCTAATTTAAGGTGGTTAATGCTCATTGTAAACAGGGATCATCCCTATGTTCTCCAGCTCCTATGTTCCCCACTTTCCCCCAAAAGGACCCGGGGTTAGGGGTTAGGGTAGGGTTTGGGTAAGGGTTAGGGGTTACGGTAAGCATATGGATATTGTCCCCCGCACTTTTCAAAATAAACTGACAATAATAAACGATATTATAGAAATTTAATTTAATTTAAAGGTCACATAGAGTGGTCCTGTTGCACATAAATGTTAGTTATGGAGGTCTACTTACATATATTAACTTGTTTTTATGGTCAAAAACCTCCTAGTTGCTGTGAACTAGCCGATAGAAATCCCCTTTTCTGACGGTGTTTTTCTGCTGCGAGATTTCAGAGTGAACTTTCACCCCCAGAAGACAGAGTCTTGTGATTGGCCAGTACTATCCAGCACATCCGTTCTCAGAAGCGCAGCGCCCCCCTCTGCAACGGCGGATGCACTGCTCCTCATTATCAAAACATTGTTTTAACAGTGTTTAAAAATAGCTTCATCACGACTCCCCGCCGCAGTCCCTTTTATGACTTTAAACCGGAGTCAGACCCAGAGTCAGAAGACACTGTTGCTCGTGAAACACCTGCACAACGGACGTTATTCTTCTTCTGCGGTTCAATGTACGTAACCGGATGTGCCCGGACTACCGCCCGGAGCAGGACGATCGGTTGTTAAGGAGAACCGCTGCTTACGTAACTATTACGGGATTTTCAGTGATCTCGTTGAGCCCCGAGACAACGTTCACAGCAATGGCTGAACTGTTTGTTTCGAACCGCCAGGGCTTCGTAAACCATGTAATGACGCAGATACACATCAAAAAAACAGCGATAATAGGAACTTCCGGTCTAGTTCCGCTTTAATTAAATCATCGAAGGCAAAATGTATATTATTGGACTTGTTTAGGAAAAGTGGGGAACATAGGACCCGGGGAACATAGGTACGCTCCCTTGTAAACATTTTAGCTGCTAGTGAATAGTACGCTAGCATTGTCATAGTGAGCATGTAGCTCAAAGCACATCCGTAGACTCTCACTCGTGTGTCTTAATAGATGTCGTGACGTTTATATCTGTATGATCCCGTTCTGTCAGATGGTTGGGTTTTGTAAGAGCGAACCGTAAGATCTGCTGTAGATCAACGAGTTTCTTTGTCCTGTGTTGTGCTTAACTGTTCTCAGTGTTTCGTTAAGAGGAAGACTTGATGTTCGTCCGTTGGATGAAGATTCTGTAAATTTAGACGTAGATTGTCAGATTGAAGCTCGATGTCGATGTGAATGTAAACAAAAATAACATCTCTGCTGTTTTTTTTTTACCACAGGCTTAAAAGACGAGACGTGCGTGTGTTCTCTGGACACTGTTAATGTAACGTCATGTCTGTCCCAAATCATTCATCTGATGTGAAAATGTCCCCTAATACGACGAAGAAAGTCGAATATCACAAGAACCAAGTATGACGTCTGTGTGTAGGTCTTTTACTGTAGGTAGTTTCTTTTATTGGTGATGTATTTCTGTTTTGGTGATCACTTTTCCCTTTCCCTGTTTATATGCCGGTAATTATTCGAACAAGGACAAAGGCATCGATTGGAAACCATTATTAACTAAATAAACAAATCAAAACAAAGAACAAAGATGCTGTTCCACTTTGTTTGTAATGTAAGTTGGAGAAAGGGAAGACGATTCTAAGAAATTTTGAAACAGGAAGACATCAGTTCACAGATCGAGTTGATTATGGTTGACAGTGTTTGCAACTCTAGCTTGCGTTCAAATTAAATTAAAGGTGCATTATGTAATAAATCTCAATCAACCGGCCATAAAATCCTCCTAATATGTCACAGAGACTCAGGAATAATGTTCATATAACAAACTGAACTCACCAACAACAACAGTACAGACAAAATATTCGCAGTAAAAAAATGTTTTTGCTGACCGCAACTCACGTTTATGTTTTTAAATCATGTTTCGGCATGTGGCGCCACCTACCGCCGTCTACCAATCATTGCAGTCAGTAGAGTCTCAGAAAACGAAACCTAAAAGACCTCTGTATTTTGAATTTGAGTGTAGTAACCGTTTTTGGCCACATTCTTACATATGGCGCCTTTAAATGACTGTCACCATCAAACCAAATCAAATTGGCCCGACTACATCCATCCATCCAACATGGGGGGGGGGAGAACATGAACATGAACAGGGATATAAATAAAAAAGCAACATCAGCCTGTCACTTGGTTTTGTCTTTTATTTCCAATTTACATTAATTAAAACGTAACAAAAACAAGTCATGACCATAATAATAATAATAATATAAGAAGGCTATTATTACTAACGATAATGTTGTTATCGTTACTAATAATAAAAATATACACGTCCTCACACAAATGAACCCCTCTGCGCTAGCTGTTTATAAAGTGTGTGTGTCTGTGTGTCTGTGTGTGTGTGTGCTGAAGCAGAGGGTGTGCTGTGTGTGAGGGGACTGATGGGAGGAAGTAAGAGAGGGATGGGAGGGGGGGGGGGACTCAGCTTTCATGACCAAAATTCTCAAAATATTGGCCACTTTGTTGTTTTCCATAAAATATAGGATTTGTAAACAAAGGATTCAAGGGGGAAAAAAATGCCTTTAAGTGTTTTTTCTTTTTTTAGCGTGAGGTAGCTTTAAAATATTCAAACAAATATTGAGTAAACTAAAGAAAACATTGACATTAAATGTGTTCCAAATTGGACAAAGCCTTACATAAAAATGTAAAATTCATTAGGGATATGTTTATATGCAAGGGTTGAATCAGGAGGGCAACGCAGGAGGGAGGGAGGGAGGGAGGGAGGGTATACTCCTCACCCTGAAATCCAAAATCCCAGGGGTCAAAGGCTCTCTCTGAGAAACTGTATGTATATATACACACATATATATGTATATATATACATACAGTCACTACTAATGAGTATCTGGTTGTTTAAAAAATACAGACTGTTTTACAACAATAGCACCATCGCCTTTTATTATAATACACAGTAAAGTTGTGATACACACTGTGGTGGTGGAAATAGAAACATCTGCACTTTCTACAAAGTTAGATTTTTTTGGTTTAAAAGAGATTTTTTTTTTTTTTTAATGTAGTGGATATGGTACAGTAGAGATGGGACGGTGGGTTACAAGAGAGGAGGAAGTAAGAGGAAGTCGGTGAATTAGTTTCCTTTCGTTATTATGCGTCAAGTGTGGCGTCTTATTATCACTTAGCATCAAACTCAGTCCTTACTGCACCTGGGAGCCAAACCTAAACAATAAATAAATAACTCCAAAGACACTTTTCTCTCTCTAGTTCCCTGGTATGTTCCCATTCTTTCCTCATACTTCCTCCTCCTTGTTCATGGGTGTGGGGATAGGTTATGGAGTAAGGTTTTTTTGGGGGAACACCAGGTGTCCACGGAGGGGGGGGGGGGGCAGGGCGAGTTGACTGGAGGCAATGCTGGATGACTCACAGATGACAGTTGCTAGTGCCATTCAGTGCAGATATCCTACGGAGTTCGACTTGGAAAAAGCACTTTTTTTTTTCTTAAAAAAGTCCTGTTTAAAAAAAAAAGTGTCTCGATTTTTCTCTTTCTCAACTTTATCTTTCATTTTTTAGTTGTTTTTCTCTCTCCAAATTTCCACTTTTTTTTTTTCTCCCACTCTCTCGCTCTTTACAAGAAGCAGACTGGACCGACATCGACTCCAAACTCCTGGTCTGATCCACCAATATCCATAGGGGCAATGTCCACGATGGGTAGACGAGAGGTCTTCTGTGATCTGTATTCTATAACGGTCTTTCCCCACTGGCCCGTGTGTCTCTGCACAGAGGGCAAAAAAAACATATATGACACAATGAGTACGAGATTATTGAGTCTATTGAGTGAAAACAGGAAAAAGGTTATGGCAGCCTCACCGTGCAGCCGTCCTCCATCACGTTGTAGGTGAAGCGGCTGTTGCCCTCGGCTCTGATCTCCACGTCGTTGGAGCCCTGCAGCAGCACGGCCTTCTTCAGGTTGCCCATCGAGGCGTCCATGTAGGCCACGCTGTTCTTACAGTGGTAGGTGAGGTTTTGGGACGCCTCGGTGGACAGCAGTCTCAGGAAGGTCATCTGGATGGCGGCAGTGTTGGGTGCCAGGCTGTCGTCACCGTAGCTGAACTGCAAGAGACAAAAGTGAAGATCATGGTTAAGAAGAGCCCTGATAATTTGGTTGATTTTGGATCAATGCTTTAAAACCCCCTATGAATAGATTCTTGGGCTATATCTGGGTTATCGGGAAGACACAGAGAGTGGAACTTACGTGGAATCCTCCATTCATTGTTTCTCCGAACCAGACGTGTTTGCGGTCTTTGCTCTTGCTGGACCACCAGTTCTTCCGGGGGATTTTGGCAGGCTTGGACTGGACGCAGGATTCACCTGTCTCCATGTTGCAGAAGACCTTGATTGCATCAACAGTGCAGCCCTGGTTGGGATCAATCCAGTATTCTCCTACGGGGCAACAACAAAAAGAAAACATGAGAGATTTTTCCCCTTGACACCAAACCTGGCAACATTGCCATACCCCGATTTGACCAGTTTCTCTCTGCGTTACTCACCGCTTTTCCAGTCAGGGTGGCAGAGCTTCAGGTCTCTGCAGGTGCGAGCCGGGTTCTTCTTGGATCCCTCGGGGCTGCGGATGTTCTCGATCTGGTTGTTGAGAGACTTGAGGGTCGAGTCGACCTCGGCGTCGTGCTGACGCAGGTTTCCAGAAGCCTGGTCGGCTCTCATGTACCTGAGAGGATCCGGGGACTTCTCGGTCTGACCCAGGCCGGCGAAGGCAGACATGTCGATGCCAGGGCCAGCGGGACCAGGAGGACCGGGGGGTCCAGGGTTTCCAGGAGGACCCTGAGGTAAAAAAAACAAAACAAAAAAACAATAGGGAACAAGATGAAAGATTAGAGATGATCATAATGGTATTTGGCATGTACATACGATTCAGACAGTTATTTTTATCTGGTAATCTCTCCACCTGTGTATTTCCATTTTTTGTTCACAAACACAATCCCCAATCAGAGCAGATCCATCTCCCATAAATGGAGCAGGAAATGCTGCCACCTGCTCTGCAATCTGTTCTCTCCTCTCATTCCAGTTTCCTTGCCGAGGATTTGACGCGTTTGAATGATGCAAGCATCAAAAAACAAGGTGATGTGTTGCCAACGAGCTCTTGTTGTAATCTGTGTATGTATTTCTATTTTGTGTCCATCGCTGTGATTACACTCACTGCATTAACTGTTTATGCTTTTATTGAGCTTCATGGATTAACTCTAAATTAACATCTAAACAGGGTGGAATAAAGGTATATATTTATTAGCATTTTTTTAGTTTATTTTAAAGTTAAAACTGGGTTTTGACTTCTTAACTTTAGACTTTTCATTCCACCTTGTGTTGTGTTTTATTGCTATATTTGCTTTTTTCAGTTTTATTTTTGTGTTTTATTGTTTATTTTCCTTTTATTGTGAAGCACTTTGAGCTGCATTTCCTCATAGGAAAGGTGCTAGACAAATAAAGTTTATTATTATTATTTTTATTATTATGCCATTACCCAGATGTTGAATCTTAGCAGGTTTAACGCACTTGATACTTGTTTTCTTTATTTGTAGTCACGACTGAGTCATTCTAGCGTTGATTTATGAGTAAACATTTGTGCCTAGAAGCAAAACAGGAGGTTTTTAATTTCAGATGTGCAATTCCGCAACTTTATTTCACTACGTGCCTGTGTCGCTGATTATTTTCTTTTAAAAACAGTTTGTCTGTGTACTGACTATAGATCCTTTTACAATTCTGAATGTTTTCAAGAAGACTTAGAGTTTTTGTGTCTTTCAAGTGAAAGTATCAAATGTTAGCTGCACGTTATGAAAGGAAAGGAATGTTGGCTACAAAGTTTTGTTTTATCCTGTTTAAAAAGAAGTGTTAGTGGGTACATACAGAGGGACCAGACTCTCCACTGCGACCACGAGGTCCGGGGGGTCCGATGGGTCCCGTCATACCGTTTGCGCCATCCTTTCCACCAGGTCCAGTGGGTCCAGGAGGTCCCTACAAGTACAAGTGGAGAAAAGTTCTTAAGTTAACTAATCAGGACTACACACACACACATTCTCCAAAAATAATTCCCTCCCCTACACCGTATCTAAGAATGAAATATTAGAACCATTATATGCCTCAGATGAAGAATAGCCAATGACTCCCATCACTTTCCCAATCCATACTCCTGCTATTAGGCCTTAGATAGAGAACTTTAGAGTTTTATCCCAACCCTAATGTACAAAACTAGTCTGGTTCTTCTGCACTTTTTTTATTTTAACACATATTATGCAGCTGCTGTGTGAGGTTATCCATGTTTCCTGTGCTTATGTCTTCATGTGAAAGCTAATTTCCCCCCTTGAAACAATGAAACAATCCATCTAAAGCCACTGCGAGTGAAGAAAATCTTGGTTTTTTTTAAAAGTGATATTTCAATGATTCATTGCAGCTTTACTCACTCTCTGTCCAGAAGGTCCAGAAGGTCCAGTTGCTCCCTGGTCTCCAGATTGACCCTAGATCAGAGCGAAAATGAGTGGGACGTTAAGACAGGAACAGAAAAATGAGCAGAAAATGATTACTTCAACTTCTTTTTTTTTTTTTTGGTTCTGTTCAGATGCTTACCGGGGGTCCGGGCAGACCTTGCAGACCAGTGAAGCCTCTGTGTCCCTTCTGTCCTCTCTCACCTGACTCTCCACCCTCACCCTTGTCACCACGGGGTCCTTGGGGTCCCTGAGAACAAGTGGACAACAAGTGTTTGTGTTCTGAAGAAATACAAACCGAAAGCTTGCACAATCACAATCAGGTGTTTCGTCGTGCGTGCGTGCTAAGAAATATACATACAGGCATTCCTCTGGCCCCAGCAGGTCCTGCAGATCCAGCAGGTCCTTGTGCGCCCTGAAAAAACACAAAGGTACAGGTTTCTTTTAGTAGGAAGTAAGCAGATATAAGCATTTATTTTAGACATTTGTATTTGTGTTGGAGGCACTACTCACCGACTCTCCTCTGTCTCCCTGTTTGCCGGTAGGACCAACGGGACCAGGAGCACCAGTACCACCTGGAGCACCGGGAGCACCAACAGGACCAGTGTTACCGCGATCACCCTGCAGCACAACATCGGTGACAGGAAAGCATAATATGTCAAGGCACAGTAAACCCCAGCCACAGTACACAATCCAGTTACAACAAAGGTTCAAGACAGACGACAAAGAAAGTAGGTGGGGCGTGAGTCTGTTTGTGTCAATACTATTGAATTTTCAGCAACGTATACTAATTGTACAGTCAGTTTTAATTTAGTCGAAGCAAAGTGTCGACTTGACTGAATCAATAAGATCGTGTTCAGTAATATAAACAGTAACCTCTGACGTAAAACAGCAGGTTTTAATCTAAGCGGTTGGTGTCTGTGAATTGTTTCATGTCATTGACAATAATTTCCTGTAGTATTGTTGTGTAATTCCCACCTTGATACCAGCAGAACCATCTCTACCAGGAGGTCCATCAGATCCAGCGTTGCCCTGACGAGAAGAAAATCGAGCGTTAATAGCTTCCACCTCCGCTGAGCCCAGGTGTCCGACCGAATACTGACTAAGCTGCATAATGAGCTCTGCTCCAACAACACACACTAATGATACAGAATGCAAATGAATGCATGACGTGAACAGCGGTGCATTTTAAGGGATCATTATGGGGTCGTCAGATATAAACAGTTAAAAGCCACACAGACTAACATATTATGTAAATATGCTTTTAGGTGTTGGACGTTCTCTGACCTCTCTGCCGGGCTCTCCGGCTGGTCCGGTAAGTCCAGGTGGTCCAACGGGTCCAGGGGGTCCACGGTCTCCAGGGCCACCAGAACCTCCCTGCTTTCCGGGCTCACCCTGAGAGGAGGAGGAGGAGGAGGAGGAGGAGGAGGAGGAGGAGGAGGAGGAAACTCATTACACTGAATTTAATAAGTAATGGTGTATGAATTACATAGAAACAATAAGTGCTGATGACTTTGGCTGGTAAAGTTTTTAAATTAGATATTAAATGAAGGTGAAAATGGAGCTGAAGATATTATTTCATTATTATGTTGAATCAGCGGTGACATTTAATTAGCTTTAGATATCAGATAACAATAAGATCTGTGTCGGAGCACTTTCAGCATCCTTCAGCCGCTCTGCGACGTCTTTAACAGCGGAATTAAAAAATAATAAGACTTCCACTTTCATACTGAGTTCAATGAGCCAGAAACAGTGAGCGATTAATCAATAAGCGAAAGAGTTTGATTGTCACTTGTTCCAGACCTTCAAACCTTCATGAGAGCTGCTATAATAAGTGTAGATTTAAGATTTGCAAGTTAATATAATCTGGTTTTGGATTATAGTTCCCAGATCCTGGTTACTGACTCCAAAGCAACTACATATCAGTTCAAACATATATGATAGACGAGATTATTTTATCTATTTAAAGAGATGTTCTTTATTTTTCTGCATGCATTTTATGTTATTCGGTTTAAATGAAATACAAATAAGCCTCAATGATGATGAAAATGTATAATAATACTACTTTATCTGCTTGAGTGCTTGAGCTATTTCCAGGAAAGCTACCACATTTTTCCAGTATAAACATAATAATACTAGGATCGTGATTTATTTATTCATCGAGTCATTTGCAGGAAGGGTTCATGTTGATCTCTTAAAAGCAGCTTTATACGCAAATTTACCCACAAACAAAAATGATCAAATTTAGAAAGTAGAAACAAAGAACTCTGAATACGAGCCGCCTTTAAAGGGGGGGACGTCTACTCTCGGTGCGTCACTGACACTCTAACCATTCTTCAATCTTCACATCATTTATCAAAAGCGTCCTCTTTGCCTCCAGCAGCTCTGGGCTGAATGTAGTATCGCCACTGTTCTCCTGGCATCACGTTCGTGTGTTTCGGTGAATAATTGATGGTAAGGACGCGTCTACTGAGATGCTGTAAGGATGTGGATGTGGCTCATCGTGTCACATATTATTACTCTGTATAGTGGAATCAGTTCACACCAGGAGAGAGACAAAAACAACACGTAGCCCAATTCTGATTCGATTGCACTGAGATCCAATTAGGACAAAATAATGACAGTCCAGAATCTGCCTGGAGGTTTTTCTATCGTGCTATAAAACAAAATATCATCTTTCATTTCCGGGCAGATTATGAATATGAATATCACATCGTATGGGGCCAACCCTGCAGTTACTATCCTACGTATACTCACTCTAAAAACAGTGCAATACTAATTTGATTAAACCAACGCACTGAAGCTGAAACTATTATAATAACCGATAAATATTCATCAGTTTCAGGGTCTGAACTGTGATCGACGAAATAACTATTCTTCTTACTAATGAATTATTTTCTTTGAGCAATCAGTGTGAGTTTCAGAAAAAAGGAAAGTATGTGAGTATGTGTGACACAAGCAAACCAGAGAAGTGTTGACAATAATTGAGTAACGGGAACACTCTTAGAAATAAGGGTTCCAAAAAGTGTTCTTCTACAAGGGCTGAGGTTCTACCTGGAACCATTTTTTTTCTGAAAAACCCTTTCCTTGGTAACACTAATGGTTCCAGTAAGAACCATTTGGATCCAGAGAACCCTGGATCCTGGAGCCAAAAGTAGTAGTAGTAGTAAATTAGTATTTTCCTTCTTTGTTTTAATCACATTTTTTTAATTTAAGGCTCATAAGTGAACAACCAATTAACTGATAATGAAAACAGCCTGAGAGCTGCAGCCCTGAGTTATTATATGTAAGTGGTTGAACTTCCTGTTACTTACAGAAGGTCCAGGCAGACCAGGGAATCCTCTCTCTCCACGCTGTCCAGGCAGACCCACAATACCGCGCTGACCGCCCAAACCCTGAGGACCTGAAGGACCTGAGGGACCCTGAGGACATGGAGAAAAAAAGGTAAGACAACAATAATTAACAAGGGGCAAATTAATTGAATTAATTTTGAGTTTTATTAAATTAGCTTTTCTCCTCTTTTTTTTCATAATTAAAATGATACAACTCAATACATTTTTGATAAGATTTTGCAATGAAAATGTTTTTTTTTAAAGAAGTGATTTGAAGACAATGCGACATATATGGAAAATACAGTTTTTAAATGACCACACACACACTCTTCATAAGCACTCGAAGAAGTTACTTTTGAGTCAGTGAGTTTTGATGAAGCTGTAGATCTATTGCATGTTGACAGACTCAAATAATGGAATACAAAACAACTCAAATGTTCTTTCCTCTGTTGCCTTCTTGTCATGACACTTTTGCAAAGATCTCAAAGATTTATACCTACCGTTCCTCCATAATTGCAGCTACACTTATCTAACATCTATTTCTTAATGAAACCCTTCAACTCTACTTCATCTACAGCATCACCACAGTCCACTCAGACACTTTTACTGTTGCGTCCAACAGTAAAAGTGTCTGGTTTTCCTAATATAAATGGCACCAACTGAAAATCTATTTACTTTTATTAATAGAAAGCATTTTCATTCAACCGATGTCCAAATTATATGTGATGCATACATGTCGCTTGGTCTGTTTCAACCCATGATGCTTTGTGTGATGGCTGCCTTCTAAAAATGGCGATTACTCTACGTAGAAAATCAATTTTTGACGGACTGTCTAACCCATTCACTAACCTTGCCATGTCACACACTTAAGCAGTGGCTACTCACTTCTTTTCAGAGGAGAGGAACTTTAATGTGTGCTGCTGCTGCTGTTGTGGAGAGTGTCATTGCTCTTGTGAGGCAGCTGCATTCACAACAAGCGTCAAAACATTCTGCCACTCTAAGACGCCTTTTTTGGCATCAGAGAGACGTCGACTAACACTGTGTCCACCATGTGTTTGAGCACATCCACTACACTGACAAGTACCTTGATTTGTACATTGTGTGGAATTCCTGTTTTGGTCCCTCTTCTCATTCTACATCTGTCACGACTTTCCAACCACTCTGGATCAATGACTATTAATTGGGGGGGTGCTTTTTATAGGTCTATACTTTGCCCAAAAGACTATTTATATCACCTGAAAGTCACGGAATTATGATTTGATTGGGATTTATAAAGGAAATCATGGAACATGTGTGTGCACAGTTTCATAATTGAAACCTCGGGTCCAAGCAGGGACCGACCTCCTGGGTTGATATCAGCATGTTTAAGTATGTAATCATCTGTGATGTGTCATTATCTTGAAAGGACTTAACATGCGTTTTTGACAGGTGTGTGCATGTAAAAGCCTGGGCTCCTTTCATTAATCTGTCACTGAGCCTGCACTGCCCCATGCTGTCACAGGTCTTGGTCTGCTATTATAGTCACTGATGGGCACTGACGGCTCTGTGTCTTGAATGAAAGCGTGCGCTGAATGTGAATGTCCTCAGCTGCTGTGTCCACTACTCATAAAAAAGTGTGTCTTTGTGTAGAAAGAGCTGCGTAAAGATTGAGACCAAAATGTAGAAAGACTCCACTCACAGGAGGACCGTCCTCTCCGGCATCTCCCTTCTCTCCAGAAGCTCCGGCAGGACCGCGGAGTCCAGCGTCGCCCTGTCGGCCTGGAGGTCCACCGTCTCCCCTCACACCCTTGGGTCCGTCTTTACCGGGAGAGCCGGCAGGACCAGAAGGTCCAGGATTACCCTGGGAAGTGAGAAGAGGATAAATACATTTACATGCAGATATATATATACGGGAAAATCTTTGTGTTTCAAACTTTGCACTTGAAAGGATGTATGGTTTTAAAGTCAGAAATGCATACTTTAAATATCTTTCACATGACACTTATCTCTAATTAGCAGTCAGACTCATTTCTCACAATATGTTACACTTCCTTCTAGCAAGTCTGTAAATTCTTCCCACTGTGTCAGATAAAGCTGTCTGGAATCTGAAAGGTGTGGAAAACAGCAAGACTCCAGTGCTTTTCAAATGCAAATTAAACAATCTGTCAGCACTCAAAAATGGAATTCAGGATCTTAAAACATACAAATTCTGCTTTTGTGGTTTTATACATAAACTGTTTCCTATGGACCAGACTTTAAATATTAGATATTTGAAATATTATAACAGATACTGTGTGTCGTTACCATCCAACATTCAGATGAATGGATTTAACTTACATTGGGACCAGGGGGACCAACGCGACCAGCAGCTCCAGGGAATCCAGTGGCGCCCTGACAGAAGCACAGTCAGACATACTTAACACAAAAGACACCAAAAATAACATCTCCTTTAACACGTGCATGTTTCCATTGAGTCACTTACAGAAGGTCCCTGAGCACCACGAGCACCTTTAGGTCCAAAAACGCCTGTAGGACCCTGGCATAGAAAACACACTGTACGTTAATGACTGACATTTCTTTTTGTTTTATGTTGTAAATAATCTAGAGTGACACCCACTGCAGGTCCTGGGGCACCAGATGGTCCTTGAGGTCCAGGAGCACCAGCATCTCCCTTCTGTCCAGACTCTCCTTGTTCTCCTTTAATTCCAGGTTGACCGTCAGCTCCCTGTAAAGAAAATAGAAACAAAAAAAAAAATCACTAAATGACATATTGTGATAAAGCTGCTTGTTTAAAGTGGTGCTAATTTATAACACAGGTCTGTTTAGGAAGATGTTATGTTACAGTCGGTGAATCCACAAATATCCAGACACCTTGTATAGTGTAACTCATCTCAGCATAAATTCATTAGTGTGAGTCACAGTTGCAACTGAGCGACAATATGATAGAGTGTGACGTACGGAAATTTGTTATAAACACAACATTTGAGTTGATTCTTTTTCAACAATCACGACCATTAAAGATCATTAGTCTCATGTTACAGGTAAAAATGAGAGATGAAACACTGAAATCTTTAATTGAACATTTTGATTCTGTGAATTATCAGATTATTATAAAGGTGTTGAGGTCGTTTGTTGTATATCTGCAGTGTGATAATGCAATAATTACTACAAGAACTTAAAGGCGCCATATGTAAGAATGTGGCCAAAAACAGTTACTACATTCAAATTCAAAATACCGAGGTCTTTTAGGTTCCGTTTTACGACGTAACTGGCAACCCGTGGTTTGCGTCGGCAGCTGAGACTCTACTGACTGCAATGATTGGTAGACGGCAGTAGGTGGCGCCACATGACGCCAAAACATGATTTCAAAACATAAACATGATTTGCAGTCTGCAAAATGTTTTTTTGAATGCAAATATTTTGTCTGTACTGTTGTTGTTGGTGAGTTCAGTTTGTTATATGAACATTATTCCTGAGTCTCTGTGACATATTAGGAGGATGTTCTAGCCAGTTGCTTTAGATTTATTACATAATGCACATTTAAGCACAACAAACTTCTGTTAACAATACAACATATAATGGCAAAACTACAGTGAAGCCGTTTAAAGGGGTCATCAAGAATCCAAAGTTTCTATATAATACAAACTATTTACAGACCATAACTTAGTGTTCCTCAGATTTTTGAAGAACTCTTTATTGTGTGTTTGTTTTGTTGTTACTCACAGGGGGTCCAGCAAATCCAGCAGGTCCAAGTGGTCCAGTCTCACCTCTGTCACCCTGAAACAAGAAGGAAGAGATCGGGGGAGAAAGTGAGCCAGATGAACCAAATATACAACTTTAAATGTTTTTTTTTTTTAAACATTTTTTTTAAGAGAACTGGTTGTGATTGTGTGACACTTACAGGAGCACCACGGGTGCCGGGAGCTCCAGAAGGACCAGAAGGTCCAGATTCACCCTGGAAGGAAGCAAAGCATGGTGAGCATCACACACACACACACACACACACTATACAGTAAAAAAAAAACTGTCAGTGACAGGAATGTGCAATTCATACTTTATTTGTGATATTTTATTTATTATACTTTGTTAGTTGGATGTTTTACTGCACTGTATCAAGCCTAACTTAAGCCTCACTCAATGTATTTATCATGAGGTTGTAATAATGACATTAACCCTTTAAGGTCCTACTCAACCATTTGGTCGACCACACTTTAAGTCACTGTATCTCATTGAAAAAAGCATCAAGCTGAACTCACTAACACTTAATGTGACTTGTTCTGAATGTTGTACTTCATGAATTATGCAAACCAGGTTTATTATGAACAGACGTCTCAACTGTTTGGTAGAGGCCTGTATCTGAAATACTGTAGGGTCCAATTTAAAAAGTAAATACATATTCATTGTCGTTATTGTTATAAGTAAATCAAATAATAAAATAAAAAAATGGAAATAAATAATTTTTCCTTTGCTTTTTTCTTGGTGCGTACCTTAAAGGGTTAAGAATCATGGGCCAATTGCACATTTATATATGTAGTTGCTGTATATTGGTCAACATTTTGGTGTTATACATGTTTTAATCTGTAATATATGTTATCATATCAGTCTTTATGACACACACTTACCTTCTCACCGTTGGGCCCAGAAGGTCCAGGAGGACCGATGGGACCAGTGAGGCCCTGTGACGGAAAACAAGACAGCAGTGTAAAAACGTCAGTACCTGTGTGACTCAGCGTGAGAATTTAAATGTATTTGGAATTCAGCCTTTCGGAAGTGAATAAACCAATTTGTGAGAACAAATTATTTTCTGATTATTATCAACACTAAAAGATTGAAAAACAAAACAAAAAAACTCACTCTGCCACCGTCTTTGCCGGAAGCACCCTCAGGTCCTTTCTCTCCAAGGTCACCCTGTAAGTGTTCAGAAAAAAAACACAGTCAGTGACTATGTGACCTGGCAGTTTTTGAACAATCCTACAAATCTACTATGGTGATCTGTCATTAAGATAATTGTTCTAATCTGGCTTACTCTGTCTCCCTTAGGTCCAGGAATGCCAGCACCTCCTCTTTCTCCAGGCATGCCCTGCAGGCCGGGGGGCCCCTGAGCTCCAGCTCCACCAGCAGGTCCAATGGCTCCCTATTAAATAAAATGCATAGGAATGAGCAGCGATGAGTGGAGGCACGGACAGAAAAGGTACTTCATTGTTACAGGTGTATTCAGCAGCTGCTTTTTAATACACACGCCACAGGTGTGAGGTGAGGTGTTGTATTACTTTCTGGTGCAGCTACGGCTTTAGGCTGGAACACGACGTTTCCTGAGAAACTGAGTTTGACTTTTGCTTTAACGGAGAGATGAGTCCGAATCATTAAGACAACATCTATGTCTCTGTATGTCGTGTTCAGGGTTAATCAGGGGTTGAACCTACACTTGGCGCAGGTTTGTCCACTTTCTAGACAAAAAACTTTTTTGTCAATCAGGTTTGGTAAATGAAAAAAAAAGAAAGAAAATGAAAATGACATATGTTCCTTTTGCTAATTGGGCCACTTTTAACTCTATATTTAAAAGTAGAAAGGAAGAGTTAATCGTGAAAATACGCGTCAAAGCAAAGAAAGTGAAAAGCAAGGTTTGTGCGTCTTATCAGCAGTGCTCCGAGCTGCTGACTCACACTGGAGATCAGACGCACAAACACCAATTCCGCCGCTTATCTCCAGTCATTAAAATGTGACCACGGGGCAAAGCGGGGGGGGGGGGGGGGGTTAATGCATGACATGTCTTTTGCCACACTCTCTCAGACTCAGACGTCTGCATCCTCCTCCTCCACAAACTGTCTTACGTTGCTGCTCCATCACTTTCTCATGTCAGCTCTATAATCCTCACCCTCCTCTCTATCCACTCCTGTCTGACCTTTAGGTGAAGAAAACCCCATGAATTGGAGATTAAAGTCAGTGCCGATAACAGACCATACGAGGAGAATCGCAGCCTCTCTGAGCTCCTCCTCCTCTGCTCACAGTGACAATATGATGACTGCTGTGGCTGGAGTTTATTGATGCTGATAAACAGCAGTGGTGCAAGTAAGAACACTCTTAGAAATAAGGGTTCTTCTACAAGGGCTGAGGTTTTACCTGGATATGCTTCTGAGGGTTCTTGCTAACACTAATGGTTCCAGTAGGAACCATTTTGATCCAGAGAATCCTTTTAAACCCCTTTCCTGAATAAAGGGTTTTAAAGGGGTTCTCGGTAACACTAGGGGTTCTCCTGTGAGGACAAGCCGAAGAACCTTATATGGTTCTACTTGGCACTTTTTTTTCTAAGAGTGTAAAGTTTGCTCAGGATAAAATAGAAGATATTATTTCTCTTTAAGACAAATGTAGGAGCCTCAATTCTACACATATTCACTTTTAATTAATTACTAAGCTGATTATTTGCAATATTTATGGTAAATAATATGTTTTTTGTATATGTATATGTTTCACATGAATCTGAGTCTATTTTAAATTATATAAATTCTCATCTACACTCTTAGAAATAAAAGTGCTAAGCAGAATCATATAAGGTTCTTGGGCTTGTCCTCATAGGAGAACCCTTTTCGGCTCCAGGTAGAACCTTTTTATAAAGGTTCCACCTGGAACACCTTTGGAGGGTTCCACCAAGAACCCCTTTAAAACCCCTTTCCTGAATAAAGGGTTTTAAAATGGTTCTTACTGGAACCATTAGTGTTACCAAGAACCCTTGAAAAACCCTTTCTCCGTGAAAAGTGTTTTTCAGAAGCAAATGGTTCCGAGTAGAACCTCAGCCCTTGTAGAAGGACCCTTTTGGAACCCTCATTTCTAAGAGTGTATATTATATTATTATATTGTGGGAGTAGGTGGTTATGGGGCTTTATAGTAACTATGGAACTTTAATTGCCCTATGATATTTTAGGATCTTTGTGGTTAGTCAGACAACTCTCATCTCTCTACTCCATCCCACATTTGACCAAACTTGAACAAAAATACAGTGTTCAAATATAGGAAAAGTGTCTTGAATAGTGAGATTACGGTTAAAATATAGTTTGCCGCAGGGTGTGCATATGGTGTTTATATAGCCTACAATGAACGAAATCCATCCTTCAATTTGAATAATTCATTAAGCCCTAAAGCCTTGATAGAACGGAGCAACTGAAAAACAGGAACTAAATTATAGTTATGTTGTCTCCTGCCAGCATCATCATCCTCATCATCATTTATCTTGTCTCTTTAAATTTATCTCGTGACCTCTCGTGTGGCGATAAACCATAATTATAATCCCGCTGTGCTGGACCACCGGAGTGCCCAACAATCAATATGCTTATATAACATGACACATTTCCCTTTAAGAAAAAAATATACAGAGCTGCTATTTCCTACACCAAGTGCCATATAGATTTCAATTATACAGTTTCCCATGAACTAAAGCGACAGCAGGATGAGACGTGTCGGCATGTCGACGTGTAAACAGTAAACAGTGAATGTACGCAGCCAGAAAAAAAACACCCTGTGCTTATTTTTATATTTCTGCTGTAACACGGCATAAGAAGAATATTATTATGAGCCTGGGGTAAGAAAACACAGAATCATATCTGCCAGTGGTGTGACACCTCAGGGGGGACGTTAATGTTTAATCAAATCTGCCCGCTGGACTCACCTTGGGTCCGTCAGTTCCAGGAGTTCCAGGCAGACCTCTGGGTCCCTGCAGACCCTGAGGTCCGGCAGCTCCTCTCTCTCCGGGGAAACCGCGCTCTCCCTGGAAAGTGACACAAAAGTTGGCAGTTGGCGACCACGTCTGGACAATAAGTGGACTAGTATGAACTCAAGACCTAGTCGACTTACTCTGGGTCCAGTAGCACCAGCAGCTCCACCTTCTCCAGGAACACCCTGAAGCAGCAAAAAGAAAGAAGGTGTTTACGTCTCATATTGGAGCTACTTCAATTATTATGCTATAATCTGGACTGCTTGACTTGTCCAACAACCTCTTGCTTCCTTATTATCCCCATTGACTTCTGATTAAAGTCATTTCTTTCGAGATCCTGTCAGGATTTTGACACATAAATAGATGATTGTGCAACTTAACAGCCTATATTTCACCCACCATGTCTCCAGGCTTGCCTCCCTCACCAGGTGGGCCAGGGGGTCCAGGCAGACCCTGTGTACAGGAAACAAACAATATCAACAAAAAATACCAATGACATGGAAATTATAAATATAACAATATACTACATAAAGAGAATATTTCCATCAATCAGATAAACTGTGTAAACTACTGTACTTTACTTTTAATGTTACATTAAAAGGGTAGAAAACCTACTCACCTGGAAGCCGGAGGGTCCAGGCTGTCCTTGCTCTCCTCTTTCTCCAGCTGAACCCTACATAGATAATATGTATATGTAATAATAGACAATATGGTAGAGAAAGAAATGCTAAACATGCATTTGAGTTATTGGAATAATCCTCAGGTCGAACAGACTTTAACCTTTGCCACTTTTTTGTTTCGACAAACTTCAAAAACAAAACAAGCTCCATGTCTATACAGACGCTGATGCCGTTCTACAAAGTCTAGACTCTAGACTTTTCGAGGGCTTTTATTTCCCCAGACAGTGCAGTCTATCATGGAGGCAGTCTGGGAAAACGAGGATACTGAAGGTTGCTTTTAAGTGCAGATTAAGATTGTATCAGCTTTTGAAGCAGATTAGAGTCGAATAATGGGGGAGATCTGAGAGATACGTACAGCAGGGCCTGGGGGTCCAGCTGAGCCAGTTTCTCCATCTTTGCCAGGCAGACCCTGAAAAGTAGAAAGAAGAGAGAGAGAGAGGGAGCAGGGAGGAGGAGGAGGAGGAGGAGGAGGAGGAGGAGGAGGAAGGGTGTTGAATATTTAGACACTCAAAACCAAGTTTTTTGTTTGTTTTTAAATTAACGCAGAGAAGGTGAATCAACTCACTCTCAGACCAGGAGCTCCAAGAAGTCCTTTTTCTCCGCCCTTGCCGTGCTCACCCTGATCACAACAGACACAGAGCACATAGGTGAGTCAATAGCACACAGCTGATTGGCTTGGTCCTCGATCAGCATCAAATTGTTCAGCAACACTGAATACAGCACAAAAACAGAAATACACTCTATACATTGTTAATGTGGTAAACGACTATTCTAGCTGCAAACGTCTGGTTTTTAATGGAACATGTACATAGGTGTATAGAGGCCCATTTCCAGTGTTCTAATGGTACATTGTGTTTGCTAATCACGTTAGAAGGCTATTGGATGATTAGAAAACCCTTGAAAACCCTTGTGCAATGATGTTAGCACAGCTGAAAACAGATTTGCTGGTTCTTTAACGAAAAGGCAAAATTATTATTTTGAATAAAAATCATTATTTCTAATCTTGTCACTGTCTTGACTATATTTTCTATTCATTCTGCAACTCTTTTGATGAATAAAAGTGTGACTTTTAATGGAAAACACAAAAAAAATGTATAGGTGACCCCAAACTATTGAACGGTAGTGTATATATATATATATATATATATGTATAGTGTGTGTTCCTGATTTAGAAAATCCACTGCCTCCACATCATATGTATGTATTAAAACAGAAGACTTTTCTTTTCCTTTTAGGAATCTAGAAAGAATACTCACAGTTGCTCCCTTTGGTCCAGGGAATCCCATAACACCAGGCTGTCCACGGCCTCCCTGTGGGCCGGGGGGTCCGGGGCGTCCATCCTCACCAGCTCCTCCCTGGTCAAGTAAAGTGAAGGAAAAGTTTAATTACACTGCACTGTTTGCAAACAGCAAATATGACCAAAATGACATTTCTTCCATTGCTTAAGGGAGAAAGTTACTAAATAAATAAATACATAAATAAAAATCCCAGTTGGTAAAACTTGGAGAAGCCAGGGGGCAATGAATTAACAAATCAAATAATCCCTGTATCCGATCATTCTGTCCACACCACAGTCCCTCGAGCAGTCGAGCAGAAAATAATCCCTTATGCGTCTTTGTAAAGCTCGCATGAAAACACTGAAGTGTGTAATGTTGTGATTTTAATGTCACATAAAAATGTGAATTTGCTCTGTATGATATCATGACAACAACAGAGAACCATGGCCTGGACGTGTGATAATCTATACAGCCATAAAGATTTAACATGTACTTTATGGGTGTTTTCAGTGAATTATGAAACACAGTAGACTGAGAAGCTAAAGTTCTGAGAAAAAACGACTCTGTAGTGTGTAATCTGGAGTGTGTTGCTGTTAAAAACTGGGCCAGATGAGTTTATTTGATAGACAAATACTTGTGTGGAAGAGGCTTGTGGATGCATCTCCTGCAGTTCAATTTGATGAAATCACTTAAGAGTCATTATGTGACGAGACTGAGAGCACACTTTATACACGATTACAACTCTCTCTCTCTCTCTCTCTGGTTGTTCCACATGTAATATTGAACACATGACCCCTGATAATCTGTAAGCAGTGCTAGAAGTGGGCCGGCACCGTCCAGTACACAGTACCGACACTTCCTAATGTTTACTATTTTGAGTACTGGCATGTTTATATGTGTTTATTTCTCACACGATGCTTTTTTTAGTAAGATATACTCTGTTTAGGTTATTTATCCATTATTATGGTAATTTCTCAGGGTGCACAACGTGATGTTCACCCATTCTTGTGAGAGGCTAGTGTTTGTTTCTCGTGTCTAGATATTATGTATATTGTTAAACAATAACAAGATGATCTGATGAGGTGAAACAATAGGTGTTTTTTCAGTGACTTTTTGCCACATTTGTGTCTTGGAGGACAACATAATAACAAGACACCAACATAAAACGTGACTGTTTGCTTGAAGTAAAATAATTTTCAGAAATGTTAAAGGCGCCATATGTAAGAATGTGGCCAAAAACGGTTACTACACTCAAATTCAAAACACCGAGGTCTTTTAGGTTTTCGTTTTCTCCGCCGTTGTAGCTCGGACATAACTGGCAACCCGTGGTTGCTCGGCAGCTGAAACTCTACTGACTGCAATGATTGGTAGACGGTGGTAGGTGGCGCCACATGTCAAAACATAAACATGATTTATTTCTTAATACGAATATTTTGGCTGTACTGTTGTTGTTGGTGAGTTCAGTTTGTTATATGAACATTATTCCTGAGTCTCTGTGACATATTAGGACGATTTTATGGCCAGTTGCTTTAGATTATTACATAATGCACCTTTAAGGATTATTTGCATATATAAGTTGGCAAAATTCCAGTTTTTAGTTATTTTAATATGGACTAAACATTTAAATAAATACATGTTGTGAACATCACTAACATATAAGGGGATTACTGGCACTTATTTTTCACCCCACATGCACTGTCACATATGTATACATGCTGTGTGATTATTTTGTATTGATTTATTGATTTGCTAAAGACACAACAGCAATAATACCGTATGAACAACATGAAAATGTGCACTTACAGAAGGTCCACCTTTGCCCTGAGGACCGGCGTCACCAGGTCGTCCAGTCAGACCCTGGTGGAGAAAAGACACAAACACAATCGGAATAATCCAGATGAGTCACCAGACATAATCTGTGAAGACAAGTGTGCTGAAGGAAGACGGGAACATGTGGCACCCTGGGAAATATAATTTACACCTCCGATTGGGCCCGTGTGCGAAATCATCAGTTCGTCACCCTATTTGAGCACCTTTATAAAGTATAAAAGCTAAAACATACTGGGTACTTCCTCTGCAGGGACTGCACACAAACATTTTTGCATCGCAGTTGTGAAGCAGAATTCCCCCAGGAAAACGATGCATCTTAGTGTTTATGCGATGTGTAGGATTAGATACAACAGTGATTTCTTAGCCTCCAAAATGAGCAGGGAAAGGAGAATGCAATGAGCCTGTATGTAAACAAAAAGGAAGCTAAAAAGCTATCGTAGCACAAAGTACATCAGACCACTAAAACATAGTGTTATTGTCTTGTGCTAAACTTTATATGAAAAAAGAGGAAAAGATGCCTTATTATTATTCTTATTATTCCAGTCTTTCATTACCTTTGTATTGGTGTCAAGTTTGAAATTCTAGTAACCGTTTTGGAGATACTGCGGCATGATGGGAAACTCCACTTATTTGACACTGTTGTAGTTGTATAAATGTGCTTCCTGAGAAGTGGGTCAATTGTGGCTCCAAACAGGATTTGTCAAGAGATGTTTAGAGATTTTCGAAACAAACTTAAAAGGCGCTCCGCCCTGTTTTACACATCAAACTTTTACGCCCAGGGAGCTGAAAAGCCATCTTATTGATTTAGACTGAAGTGACCCCCCCTTCAGCAGAAGTCTGGAGCTCACTCCTTATCTCTGTTTGAGGGTTAGATGCTCAAAGCGATGGCTGGCTGCTTATATAAGACACCTGGATATCTGACCAAACTGTTGATGGCTGAGCTGCATTATGGGTGGTGTAGACATTTGAAAATGATGTGAAAAGGGTAGTGATTTAATAAGCAGGTAAAAATCCCTATGGATTAAGGATTTACATATTATATATTTAGGGAAAAGCACTAGATCATCTGTTTGAATTTCATTCAAGAGTTGAGATAAATCTCTTACTGACTCTTATTTCATATAGGCTTCACTCTAAGTGCTGTTGCTATTGGGTTTATCCCTTGCACATGCACAGGAAACATAAAAATGACAGTACTTAAAAGGCAGACGCCTATACTCATGAAATCTGGGGTTACAGCATGGAACCAACGCCCTTTCTCTTGTGTGCATGACACGTAAACATAAATAGCACTGGGCCGCTGACCAAAATATATATATATATATATAAATATATATATATATATATATATATACAACAGGATATTGATTTTTTGAATATTATCACAGACTCTCTGATTAACAGACAAACTCACCCTGGCACCAGGCAGACCAGACTCTCCAGGACGTCCAGGGTCACCACCTGCACCCTTGGCGCCACTAGCACCAGAGGGTCCACGCTCACCTGGGGCTCCCTGTGGGAAAAAGAAAGAAAGAAAGAAAATAAGGGATTGGGTTCAGTCAGTCAATCACACTTCAATTCTCAAAGCCCAGAGGAAACGAGGTTCCCTTGTAATAATAACCTTCATAGACCTTCTGGACTTGAGGTGGATTTTGTCAGACTGGTGCATGACAGGTTCATGAGCTCTGCTGCCATCTTGAGGCAACATAGTGGAGTTACATGTATTGCCACTGTGGTCTCAGTGAATTTCAGATAATTAAAGGGAAAAAAAAACGTCTTCTTTTCCTCATTGTTCTGGGCACAGAACTGAGATGAATGTGAGCCATGAGGTGGCACTTCATCAACCACACCTTTTCAAAACTGTAAACAGTAAGTGGCCAACAGTATTTAATACCATCTGGTGATAAACTTGAGAATTTTCTTATTGAAGAAAACAAATACAGGGAGAATAATACTGAATCCAGATTTTGCTTGTTCCAAATCCAATATGGAACAGAAGGAATATATGGATTGTCAGTTTTACAGATTTACACATGTGCTCATTTTCTTTTACAGAACAGGGTTTTTCTGTTTCCTCAGAGAATTGTGCAGCAGAAAGTGTCCATGCTCACCTTGGGACCAGCCAAACCATCTTGACCGGGGAAACCGCGGTTACCGGGAGATCCCTATGAAGAACACATTGAACCAGAATCAGTCGGAGGATCACAACAACAGAAACGTAAACGTATAGTTTCACTTTCCTGTTTTCTTCTACTACTGGCTCATCAACTACAAAACGTTAAGAATATTGTGGCATAATTATCATATATTAAGAGATTTATCATTGTAAACCTTTGATGCACAGATCTAAACAGGAACTGGAAAACATAAAAAGTACTCACTCTCTCTCCATTAGGTCCGAGTGGTCCAGCAGCACCGGGCTCACCTCTGGGTCCTCTCTTGCCCTCTTCTCCTTGTGGGCCATGAGCTCCCTGAAGACCCCCTGGTCCCTACGACACATCCACAACAGACTATGTTAGGTTTGTGCAACATATGGACAACCAGGGGGTCTTAAAACATTAAAAAACTCACAAGTTCTCCTTTGGGTCCAGCATCTCCCTTGAATCCTGCAATACCCGAGTCTCCCTGAACAGGAACAGAGAGACAGGGCAGAGGGCAGTGTGATTTTATTGTTCTATTTAGTTAATTTGCTCTTTTTCTTTTGAAAGATTCAGTCAGTACATACAGATGTTCCTTTGGGTCCAAGAGGTCCAGTTGCTCCCTGAGGCCCAGGAGGTCCGCGGGGTCCTGGGAAACCAGGAGCACCAGCGATACCAGAACCACCCTATAGGAGAAAGACAAAGAGACGCCATATCAGTCAGCTGACAGATCACTTAAGCTTTCATCTTAGTCTATAGTCTATCATTTATTATATTGTACACAAACATCCTGCACTATAAAAGCACCAATTGCAACTGTAGCTGCATCGGCGATGTTCAAACATGAAGTCTCATATTTAATTTGTTGTTAATTTGATCTGTTTAAGGGTCAAACACCAGCATTGTTGTTGTATAATTGCTAAATGTGAATATGAACAGTTAGTAGGGCGTGATCTGAAATACTTACAGCCGATCCTTTAGATCCAGGGATACCATCAGTACCAGGGTTGCCCTGTAAAGAAAAAAAGAGACAAACAGTTTAATACACAACAAAAACTGGTCCTTGGTTATTATTCTGGGACAGACTCATGTTATTATGCTTTGCAACAGTTCATATGCTATAGACGATGCTACATTTCTGTCTATATCAGAACTTACAGAAGCGCCAGAAGGTCCGGATGATCCAGGGGTGCCTGATTCTCCGCGAGGTCCTTGAGCACCCTCAGGTCCACGAGCACCGGTGGGGCCAGCTTCTCCCTGGTCAGTAAAGAAGATGACAGTTGATTCATATGGAGACAAACATTCTAGAGTTTATAATAATTGTTGAAAATTAGCAGACAAATCAAACAGAAAACAAGATAAACAAAAAAAGTAATTCTTGTGAGCTATGGGACCTACATCAACTCCAATTTTGCTCGTTACACTGCTCAGAAAAAACGTGTTATTTTGGATCTAAATGATTCGTATGTGAGTTTTGGGCACAAAAGCAATTGAGCCAATCAGAAACGGCTTGTCATTCCATTAAAAAGCCAGGTGTGCCTGTGCGTGGCTCATTATTGCTGTTTAAACGGCGACTGCAGGAGTGACTGATTCACAGCTGAGGAGACGGATCTGCTTGTGCACTTTCTCGTTTGGTCGGGCTGGTTGTACAACAAGCTGCATTATGTGCAGGTGCAAGTGAAAAACAGGAGAGACCGGATGGAGAATAAAAAAAAAAAAACAGTGTATACAAAAAGAAACTTCAACAAACAAATGTGCCAGAGTCAGTTTGAAGTTAAGAAACAGCAGCAGGAGTGGATGGTGAAGGCAGGAACACACAGTCTCACATGATGTGTGGCCGGATACAAATACTCGCTGTGTTACATTCTAGACGACGCATAGCGTCAGCGCTACTGTGAGACAGTTTTTTTAGCTGAAGCAGCAGTATAACAATTTACTAATAGAAGTGAAGACGAGACAGAACCACAGCTGCAGTTTTGTAACCTTGCATGTAGTTAGTGTATGTGCAGGTTCCATTGACCTTAGACCAGGATTTTGCTTTTAGCAAAGATGTAATCACCTCCTTGCTCTTTTCAGTTCATGTTTAACTCTTTAATGGAGGTGGAGCAGTAAGCCAAACTACTGTCATTCATTGTCTACCGCTTCAATTTAGAGTGTCCAATTAACCTCTGCATGCTTTTCATTGTGGCTGTGGAAGGCAAACAGGGGGAAAACCCCTGTACACGCAGAGAACATGCACAATTCATGCAGAAAGGATCACTGCCTCATATAGTAGTATCTACATTTGTTCCAGCCACTAGCAGTTAATCCATGAGAACATTTATGATATGGGAATCAATCTGCTGATAAATATCTGGAATAAAAACTGTGTTAAGTCCAACTTTAGCTTGTTAACTAAACTAATATTATTCATTTATTGGGGGTGTGCAGCTTCTTGGTGGTAATTCCTTTGCTATTGCTGCAGCTTTGCTCACTCCACCGTCTCAACAGTATGACATAATACCATTTTTTTTTAGTGTTTAGATAAATAAGGACACTTCTTTCATTACTAAGCTGAATTTCAAGTCCAGAATGTGCCTGTGTCAGAAAGTGAGGTGAAACTGGGACAAAAAGAGGAAATACTGCCAGTTTTTCAGTAAGCTGTGGAAAGAATCCTCAGTATTTTAGAGGTGGTAACTTGGAGGTTGCAGAAAAATGAAAAAAACAAATAGTAAGAGCTGGGTAAAAATGCTGGTCGCTATACTCATGCAAAGTCGTTCACGTAAGTCCCGTAAAATGCACATTCAGTCGATTAAAGCAATGTCATCTCTCATGTCTCTCACCATGGGACGCTTCCTAGAATGGCGGAGTCATGAAAAACACATTAACAAAAACAAACTATAAATTATAGATGAGATGAGATCTGAGTCTGTCTGTGCGGGGGGAAATAAATCAGACGCAAAGCACAGAGAAAAGAAGAAAGAGACAGCGAGTGAGGAAGAATAACTCTTTAAAGCTCTTTTCTACTTTCCCCCCCCCTCCTCCTTTCTAATTTTCCACACAGATGGCAGCTTAAAGCCCTTTTCAGTGCAGCGCAGTCTTCTCTGATTTCACTAAAGCATTTCAACTTGTCTCTACAAATCCTCCCTGAGCTGCGTGCTGCCATTTTTCTGAGCTTACAGACCTGAATTTGACTCAAGAAAAGTCTTATTTCTATGTAGTGATGGTGATCATAGCATGAAGCAGAGTCATCGCAAAACACAATTCTGGTTCCTGTTTTACACACCCGGGGTTTTTTTTGTGTTGCAGTAACATTTACTTCACTCTCTGAATCACACTGACGTTCAAAGGGGAAACAGAAACAGTGACAGCTTACCTTTGAGCCAGGAGAGCCAGGGAAACCAGGAGCTCCTGAAGGACCAATAGGGCCCTAAAGAGAGGAAGAGAAAGACTGTTTATTATCAGTGAGTGTTAGAGTTGTGTGTGTGTGTGTGTGTGGAGAAGGAAGAGAAGAAATGGGGATCCCAGGTGTTCGTGTACTTTAATGGAAATCAATTTCAAACCAAAGTATGAAAATAAATGAAATGAGACTCACAGGAGGACCAGCAGGGCCAGACATGCCATCATTTCCACGTGCTCCCTGAATAAAAAGGCAATACATCATTAGCACAAAGATTTTCAAGTTTAAATCATCTGAAATACATATTTTTATTTAAATAACTAAAACATTACAAGAGATGGATTTTATACAGATTACAGGACAAAAAAAATGTAAGTTTTCTATGTCTTTTCAACTGAATTAGGACCATTTTGCACGGCTGAATCCAAAAATTACATCCATTTTTCTCAGTCAGGTCAGGTTTTTATGCTAATTTGATTTTGAAAAATCAAAATGTTTGCAAGATCTTCTAGTCGAAGACATTTCATTCACTTGTAATGTGAAAGAAAAACATAATTTTAGCATCATATGACGTGATAATACCTGTACATGTAAACAAATATGCAGCTTTGTTCTGAAAGTTGACCTGATTGAGCCAAACCAATGTGAATTTGGGATTTAGCACATCAAAATGATCCTAAATCAGCAAAAACAATAAATTTGGTGTTGACCAGTGTTCAATCACTACAAGTGTCATTGTTTATCTTAAAGCAAAAAAAAAGTATCTCAACTACTTGTTATATAATCACTCTATAATCATGTTCTTTTTGAATTCAGTAAGACTTAGATGAAAGGGGATGAGACTCACAGCAGCTCCGCTGGGTCCAGGACGACCTCTCTCACCGGGCAAACCACGTGGTCCCTGTGAAGGCAAGCAAAAGTCAAATTAATCGTCACAATGAATGACATTACTGTTATCATGAAGATGTTTTGATGTTTTTTTGTTTTTTTTAACGATGTCCAGAAACACATACCATTGGTCCAGGGGCGCCATTCTCTCCAGTAGAGCCAGACTCACCCTGAAGAGAGGACATGAGGTCAGAGGATGAAGAAACATGACTATGGTTTGTTTTGAACACTGACGACTTTTAATTTGGCAACCATTTCTGACAGACATACAGTAAAATCAGCTGTAAATGAACCAGAAATAGGAAAAAACACCTACCTTTGACCCAACAGCTCCAGTCTCTCCTTTTGCTCCATCAATACCTGAATAACCCTAAAATAGACACAAAGAGACGTTAGGGAAACCAATGATGATGATGACGACACAAAGAGCAAACAAGACAACAGAGGAAAAACACCCACTCTGTGTCCCTTGATGCCGGGTAGACCAGGAGTTCCTGGGAATCCACGGGCGCCCTGTGGCACAAGAGGTGAGATGATGCACAAGATTAATAAAACAGTGAGCAGGGAACAACTACTTTCAAGCTGCCAGTCGTGTGAAGTTAAATTTGTGACTGTTGTTTTCAAATGTTAGTGACTTAATGCTCTGTTTCTTGGCTTGAAATGATAAATGACTCCACGTAATGTCACAGTAATTAACATTTAATCTAATCATCTAATCAAAACCTCCACAAACTCAATCTTTGCAGCTATCAATCACCGCTATGAGCCATGATGAGAGCGGGGTTATGGTGCAATCAATATAATGAGAAGTGACAAAAAGAAGAATAGAATACACTGTGTAACAATATCAGCATTAGAGCAGTTTAACAGCATGTCATTTGTGAAATGACAGGATAAAACCTCGTAGTAACAAAAAGTATTTTAAAGATAAACCCGTCTCACCTGAGGTCCAGCAGGTCCACGATCTCCAGATTTGCCAGATTTTCCTGCTTCGCCCTAAAAAACATCAACAGAGGAAAAATATGTTTAAAACGTATGACGTGTTAATTTGTGAAATTCGTGCAGGTGCAGCTTTTTAAATGTAGAAATACAGATTTTTTTAACTTTATGGTCTTGTTGTGAGGATGACTGCCCCTAGTGGATGCACTGAGGAATAGCATGTCTGCTGTCATCGTGTGGTTAAACGCAGACATTACACTTTCAAGATGTTTTTATGGTACGAATACACTAAAGGCTACATCCTGTATATTATGTATATTGTAAATACTTAAAGAGCTATTGTCATGTTGAGATGGTTGTGGTAGTATAACCTAAAACAAGAGACTAACCATAATATTCATTACTAATGGTCACAAACAAAGCTAACCATAATAAAGAATGTATAAATACAAATATTAAAGTCTGTCATTTTATGTAAATAAAGGGTGTCATAAATAAGGCCAGGAATGGGAAACCAATACTAAATAATAAATTACTTTTCAACAATTATGACAGTGACACAGTGGTTCAATAAGGCATTCAGTGGACATTTCCTTCTTTAGATGAATGGCAAGTATTGAGGAAAGCAGTTCAAAGTACATTTCATGTTGGTCCAAGTCTTTTAAATATACATTTACTGTTTTATGACGTCACACTTACATCATCTCCGGGTTTTCCAGGGGGTCCACCGGGGCCGCGGGGACCCATGGAGCCCTGATTTTAGTAAAGAGAAAACAACACCAAGGTGAGACAGTTACTGATCCCAACCAACAGAGGGCAGCATTTTGACCTTTACACCATAATTAATACAGTATCTTATGTGTTATTACTCGTCAATTGTTGCTTGCATATTTTATCAATGGACACGACTCTTATTTTCTTTCAAAATTCAAACACTTGCGAGACGTGTGATCAAGTAGGCCCACTAGTGGTCATGTGACACTAGATCCTGCTCAATGCCGCAGCGAGAAGAGATTCATTGGTTTTTGCAAAGTAAATTCACTACTCGATAATGTCAATGTGCATATCTTTAAAACAACAATCGCCATATTATCTATCTTCATAAACCTGCGTTTGTGTGTGAAAGCATTGACAATGTGTTACTGCATTAAAACCTGTTTATCATGTTGATCCGAAACATATTTGTCTTTAAGTAATTAGTTAAAGTGAGTATCTTTTTTTTTATATGTACAAGCACATACAAGGATTTACATTCCTCATAATTATGACAATAGTGCGATTGTTAATGTACAGAAGTCGGAATCAGCAGGATTTATAGAGCGGATTTTGACCAGAAAATTAAACAAACACTTAAAGATGAAGGTTCAGTTATTCTCAGTCTTTATCTCTCTCTGTCTACAGTTTCTTCCAAACTAAATGTGTATCATTATCTTTAACCTCTTTCTTTTTCACTGCATTGTGTTTGTAATGTTCTTATTATCTCAGGTAAAAAAAAAAAGGGGGGGGGGGTCAAAAAGTTTCCTCTGGACTTCACAAACACTTTGACTCATCTACGACTGACAGGTTGTTATTTTTTCTGGTGGTGGAAGCTTGATTTTAATCAAACTTAATGATGTGCTGGCGTGTCTTCAAAAGAGAGAGAGAGAGAGAGAGAGAGAGAGAGAGAGAGAGAGAGGGGGCACCTCAGCTTATCTGAACCCCAGAGGAGCAGATTAACACAGCAGTGAGCAGACCCTGTGTTCTCTACCTGCTGGGACAACGGACAGGAAACGAGGAGAGTCTGAGTTTGTAAATCTACGGGAAGGGCAAGAGAAGGTCAAGCTTCATTAATGAAGAGGAGGAAGTGTAAAAAAATAATGAACAAATGTGACGGCTTAGTGCCCTGCAGCACGTGTGAGTGAAGTTATTCAGTGTTACGGGATTATCTGAGGAGGAATTCATGAGATGCTGTCATTGAGAAGATGGGTGAAGAAAGACAACAGTCAGTACGTCTTTTTTTCACCATTAGACGTCAGGCTTCACATAACTGATGAGTGTTGGAACATCAGCAGCAGGCTTGTCCACAGGTTGTAGATGTTTGTGGTTGACGGTGAGAGATTAAAAAGGTGCTAATGGAAATGAGGTAAAGCTACAATGGAGAAGCTGTGACTGACATTTGATGAGGTTAAAGAGACTGTTGTTTAGTTTAGTTTAGCAGTGCCTACCTAATCCTTTGTTTTGTTACTTTATATTTTATTCATTTAATCATTTTCTTTCTCTTAACAACATGTTTTCAGAAACACACCATCACAATCTGATATCATAATCTGAAGCCAACAAGAGGGAATAGTTTGCTGTGCGACACTTACAGATTGTCCAGGCTCTCCAGCCTCTCCTGGGTTGCCCTGGAAACCTTGAGGGCCCTGAGATGTAGAAGAAAAAGGCAGAAGGTTGATGAGAAAACAAACTTTTTATATTATTCTAATATTAATAGTAGCATATGACTCAAACAGAATATGTATAGAGATCATTTGAATACATTATTTGAATAAACAGGGTGCTCTTGCAGCTTCTCAAAAGAGAATATTTGACAGTAATCCTAAATAGGCAAAACAGGCAATTTGGGATTAAGGAGCTGAATCTAATGCCAAACAATTAATCAGTTAATAAAAATGATAAACTTGCATCCCTAAACCTTATGTTTGAACCCTAAACACACTTTTGTTGTGTCTGATGTCAGTAATCTTGTGTAGGGATTATTGTTTTCAATCCATAAATTCAAAATACAGTTAAAAATGTGCAAAGTCCAAATGCAAATGATTTACAGTTCCTCAAACTGAAGAATGTGAAGGATTTTCCATTCTGTTTTTCCTTGGGGGGGAAAAAACACAACTGAAAAAGTCAATTGTTAGTGAGTTATAGTAAAATTGACAAATCAGTTGATCTACTAATTCTTTTAAGTTGCATAAACCTGTCCTTTGCCAAAGGAAGTATGCACTATACACTCAGACTGCAGTGATTTAAAGTGACACTTATTAAATGTTAAGCACTCTGTTGTCATGGGCTCCGAGAAGAAAAAGGCTTCTCTCCATATGTGGGCTTATAGGGCGATTAAACCATCAAGTCGAGGCAAGTCAGCTGGCATCGCCTCCAACCTAATAGCTTCACTCTGAGAGATGACTGTGGTTAGAGCTCAGCTGTGAGCAGGAAGAGAAGAAGGCAGTGTGTGTGTGTGTGTGTGTGTGGGGGGGGGGGTTCTGTTTGGCCAGTTAATCTCAGTAGACTGTGGAAGGTTAAGTGTCAGGTGTTGTACAGTTTGTCTGACTTGTGGCAGTAAAGCCCCTGCAGCAGCCTGCACGTGTGCTCTGCTAGAATGTGGTAACGCTCTCTGCCGATCATTTACGGGGGCCATTAGTGATATTAATGCATAAATAAATATTTTACTGAATACACTCCAGAATACGTAAGACACTGCGGTTTACGGTCACAATTATACGATTAAGGGCTCAGTATCCTGTCATGCAGAATCTTGTCTGCAGGTCTGCCTCGGCTTATAAGGTACTTACAGGTGATCCGGAGGAGCCAGGTGGTCCTCTGGGTCCCATAGGCCCCTGAGGGGGAACAAAAAAAAAGACACAGAAATGAGATGATTGACATAAAATCACATCCTATAACCGTCACTCATAAAGCAGCGTAAAGAGAAATTCTTGAAATCCTGTTGAGGAGAAACGCCGGCACTCTTGTCCACTTGAACTCTGTCAGAAGCTATAAAAATACATTTTTACCCCGCGTTTTTCACCCTGAAGCTACACAAAGCTCATCAGCCGCATGTGTCAAATCCATAAATCAGTTGGAATTCCTTAGTTAGCGTTCAGCGTTTCTCTGTCAAGCTCCTTTTTTTTCTCTCATGTTGTATGTGTGTGTGTGTGTGTGTGTGTGTGGTTCAAAGGTCATCAGCAGAGGGAAGTGTTTGAACTCTACGTGACTCCAAACACTCCTGACACAGGATGAAAATCAAGTTAACGGCCAAGAAGATGAGGTGAGATTTCAGGCATCGAAAAACAAGACCAGGTGAGATTTCTCGAACAACATTTTGTGAGCTTTAACCTCCTCTGCGACAAACATCATTTCTGCTGCCGCTTTCATGCGCCGCTGAGTTCGAGGTAGAAATGAACACGTCCGACGCGCCTTGATTCAGATTACTCGTGACGAGCTTTCATCTTCAATCAAAACAGGAGGGTTTTTTCCCCCCTTCTATAAAGCCTCATTTCAGCATCGCGGGTTCCCACTTAAATACGTGAGGGATTTCCGCCAAGGAAAATGTCACAGCGAGGCACAGTGGTCCTCAGAAGGGAATGAATGTCACCTTTCAGTGGGGTGTGGGAAGCCTTCGCCCACAGTCGGTGTACACTTATCAATGGGGCTCTGTATCTCCGAGAGGGGATGTGTGTTTTTTTTAGAGACGCGTGTTTCAGTAAAAGCATTGTTTGAGGGTTAGGTATGTGGGTGTATGGATATGGTTTGGCATCCAGTATGTGCATGTGTGTGTGTGTGTGTGTGTGTGTGTTTATATACGAGTGGGTTGCATACGCTCAATTTAAGATTTAAACATCAGTCCAGTTCTTTCACTGCAGGCTCGCAAAAATGCCAAATTAAGCGTCGGCTGACTTCAAATGGGGCCCAGTGCTGTGGTGCTGCTCACAGACATGTGAAGGAGTAAAGACACACACACACACACACACACACACACACACACACACACACACACACACACACACACACACACACACACACACACACTGCTGATCGGCTCCAGCCAACACCACCACCACCGCTGCCTCCTGGTGTCTCAATTCTCCTCTGAGCTGAGACTCTGCCAGACTGCTGCTCTGTGGCTCTTCAAACCAAAAATAGCATCCAGCGTGTGCTCCTTACTCCATCCCAGGCTCACACTGCTACGCCAGCTAACCGATTGGTTCTTCATGGGCTTTGAGTGCAATGACCATCAACGGTTGCTTCGTCAATTTATAAAACGATACCTCCGTACTCCATGTGAGGTGTTTATTTTTCCTTCACGCTTTTTGTCTTCGACACTTGATTTTCAAAGAAGAAAATAAGTGAACAACATAAGTGATGTACAAGTGCTTGGACTTTGTGTTTGTAGATTTCCTCCAAAGGCTTGATGATTGTAAATCCTACATGGGCGTCTTCTGTCCTGAAGAAGGACAGCGGTGATGATGATGTGTCCATCTGAACAATGCAGTCCTTCTCTGGTGGATTTAATGAACAAACTTTTTAGCTCTTCCTTAAAGGCTGAAGTCACTGGAGCTGGTTGATGTTTGGCATTTTTACTCCAACCCTTAAGCAGAGCAGAGGTTTGTGGATGCCTCATTTGAAATCAGTTCTTCACATGGAAAAAACAAGTCAGTCTAAACACTTTGCTTGGCTCACGAGTCCCCCAAAGTGCGGCATCCGAACAGATTCATAAATGACTGTAAATGATATGAAATGGGACATGGGTGGGGCAGCAGATGTCATCATCATCATCATCATCATCATCATCATCATCGCTCGCTCACCATTGGTCCTTGCATCACACCCATCTGTGCACCGCCGGACTTCTCGTCAAATCCACCGGCCATCTGAGCAGCAAAGTTCTGGAAAAAGTGCAAAATAATTGATTATTATAACATATGGAGGCTTTTAACTTAAATCAAACTTAGTCTTTCTTCATGAGGACAAAAAAAAAAAAAAAAAAACATTTTCTCATATACAACTAAGGGAGTGGCTGTTTTAGAGTACATCATGTAAAATGCAAGTATTTTTCTTAGGTGTTGTCGCTTTTTTAAGGACGTTATGTCTTGATACTGTGCTTTTTCTTTCATAGATTATCATCAGCAGAGCTTTACATGTAAGTTCTGAACAGAGGACAGAGGACAGAGGACAGACGGGGGGACTTGTGTACAGTTTTCATCTCACTCTCTCCTTCACAAAGACTCTCCTTGTCTCCTTGCCCCCACCTCCCAACCCAAAAATTCCCTTCTCTTCCACTCAGGACTATCATAATACCCTCTGCCCGGCGACCACCTTCCCTCCCCTCAATCCAACGCCTCCCTTTCTTCTCTCCAGCAAAGAATCAGAGGCATTCGATCTATATTCTCTGTCTCTGCATCATCCACATCCGTTGTTGTCTTAGTGCCTGCACTCAATTTTCTCAATTAGCTCATTCCACCCATTCACAGTGAACCCACACTTCAGGCCCTTCAGCAAACTGTACGCCCAAAAATGTCACGGGATACGTACTCCACCAAGTCCAGGGGGTCCATTTGGTCCTGGAGGTCCAGGAGGTCCAGGGTTTCCGGGGGTGCCAGGCTCACCATCTCTGCCACGGGGACCAGAGGTTCCCTGAAATATGTTTTACAAAAATATAGTTAATATCCATGAAAATTACAAGGACAAAGACCTACAGTAAAAATGAAAATTAAGTTTTTACCATTAGTTGAGTGTAACCATGATGTGTGTGCATAAATGTCAGTGTAACCAGCAGTCTTCAATGAAACAAACAACCTCAAGTATTCAAAACACCATCTTGTGTCAAACAAAAATTAATTGACAAATCATTTTTCTGGAATTTGAAATCAAACACAGTTGCAAAACACATACCATTCACTAAAACTGATCTTAAGGTTGTATTTACCATAATAAAAACACCTCAAATAACATAGACTTCCCATATTAGTGTCGTATCTTTCCTCTATATAACTCCTATAATTCAGAATTGGACAAATCATTACACGGTTGTTGGCAGTTGATCGACTGACGGACCACATTTCACGTTTCACAAAGCCTCTGTTGACAGACGTTTAGCTGGACCGTTTCCAAACTTTACATGACAGGACTTGACGACACCTGACCGGCAAACGCTGGTCCCTCAGTGCCGCTGTGTTTTATGAATAAAACCGTATTGATAGATAAATTAAGTTCATCGCGTAGGGCGAACTTTTTCAAAACAAATTGCATAAGTCTCCCCTTTAGGGCCTGTTGCAAAATCTGACGATTTATCAGCCCAAAGCAGACTACCTGGCATACCTCTGTACGTGTAGTGACAAATGATGCTGCAAGGGGATCATGACCAAAGAATGTGCTGAACACCTAAAATACGATTCTACCTGTAGCCAAAACTCTATGAGTTGTTGAATTATTGTGATGATCAAAGCAGTAAAAGCTAATTTCACCGCACACTGGCTGACTGCGATGTCTCAGACAGCAGCAGAGAGTGAGTCTCCGACATCGTCCCACATCTGTCAAACAACCCAGACCACACAGGCTAATGGAAAAACGGCACGTGGCCGCTCTGTGAAAGGCAGCCATTCTGCAAACGTATAAACGATAGCAGGTACCTCATTCCCCCACCACCCCCCAACCCCCCTTACCGGCCTCCCTAAAGACCTAAAGCTATCAGATTCAATGGGGCGTACTGTACTTCATGAGGAAGCAGACTGTTCTGTGTGTGTGTGTGTGTGTCACGTGCCTCACGTAAGGGTCGCTGCGAAAATACGACAAGCATTTAAATAAAGACCTCACCCTCTCTCCCTTGTCCCCTCTTGATCCACGGGCTCCTTGCTCTCCTGATGGTCCCTGGGTCAACGGGACACAGTAAAGTCATTAGATGTCAGAAGGAACAGCTACAAAAATGGACAAGATGAAGTTGAATTTGATATAACTTTTCTTTGCTCTGAATGCAGTAATTTCTCTGCAGCATGAGCACAAGATAGCACAGGCCCTGAAAGCTTTCTACAGGAAAAATGTACAAACACGGTGATCGGTGCATACCATGGGGCCAGGTGGTCCTCTTGGTCCTACAACCTGCACAGAGGAGGGAAAAAAAAGTGTGAAAATTTTACCCAAAGTCCCGGAAAGTCGTGTTAATGGAGTGTATTAAAGGCACGTGTGAGTGCACAAAGTGAACGCTATTACTAACGCCCCCATTTACCAGCTGTGTTTGAAGTTAAGATTTGAGATGCAGGAACATTATCTCGCTCTCCCATCGCAGCAGACTTGTTAATTGCTTATCACTTTGGGGGCGAAGCGTTTAAAAAAAAGAAAGAAAAAAAAAGAGCGTACAATAAACAATGCGTCCTGTCATGGACGACGTGCATTCCCTCAGATGGGTAAAGCATTTCCAGGTGGTGCAGCAGCATGAGAGTCTCTCACACTCTCTTTTAGCTGAATTGTTTTTTTTTTTATTACACATCCATGATGGAAGCTGTGCTTGGCCGACTTCCTGACGAGTGGGAAAACAGACTCTCTGTTCACTTCCTCTTTCTAAACATACGCTGGCATCATAAAAATATTTGCAGTTATTTCATCAAACCTATTCCGGAGCCTCATTTACACACACGTCCACGCAGTCGGAGAGAATGTGTGACTAATGAATGGCACATTTTAGAAATACTTTCTGCTGCATGCTGTGCACTGGTAAAAAATAATATAGGAATAAAAATATGTTCCGTTTTTTGCACTATCGTACTACATATACTTATTTTCTAACTCACATTACTTACATAATGCAGTATTAACTTAATTGTGCACTTAACTTTAAGTGAAACACATGCATTTTCTTCACTACCAGTAAGTTTTTTTGTGTATAAGATTGTAAAAAGATCTCCCATACCAGTGTAATGACTGAGCATTCGTTTTCAAATAAAAACTATGTTTAGGTGTATTTGCAGCACAAGGAGTCGTCTGGTGTCAACTTACATCAGTGATGTCTCCGGGTTCGCCTTTCTGACCCTGGTGTTGAAAAGATGAAGCAAACAAACAGCTATTAGCAAATACAGCTGTCAAAATAACACGGTTTGTGTCATTTATCTTTTCTCTCTCGTGATTTGGAGACTGTGGAGACAATAGACTCTTAAACATCAAAACTATAATTCAAATTCATAAACTACAGGGTTCTTAGCACTGATCTGAGAACTGATGCAGATTTACTTGCAGGTACAGGGCAGCTTTGGGTCACAGACACACACATATAGCATCATTATCTCACACTCTAACACACACACACAAAACATCTTAATATCCATTGTCTCACCTGAGCTCCTGGTACTCCTGTTATGTGACCAGGACGGTTAGAGAGGAGAACAGATCAAAATTAGTGACTGGTTTACACAGAAACAAACCACAAGAGTTACACATGGACCATTAATAACTGTAAACAGTCTGAGAACCACTGTAAATATCCTAAATGAAACTAGTCTTCAGAGCACCAAGGTCAAACACGTGTAGAACCCAGAAAGCCCATCTTTACTGATAAAAGTGTTTTCTGCTGAGTCGCCATCTAAAATGCTCAAAGAGGAACTAAAGCAGAAAGAGAACAGCAGTGAGTATTGGAAGAGCCTAGGCAAAGAAAATCATTTGATTTTGGTATTAAAAAGAGATATTGTTTAGGCGAGAGCTGGAAATTGGGGGTGGGGCAATACATAATTGCAATATAATACAGCAAATATTAAATATATATGTATATGTGTATGCATTGTACAAACACTATTAAGTGTTATCAGCTCGAATGTTTTACCTTAGATCTATGAAATGCTTGTTCTTAACCAGTTGCTTTTAGTCCATAAAAAGGTATAAAACTACAATGAATTGGTTTCTTCAAAAATCTCAAAAAATAATGTTTTATTGTTATTATGAGGTTTTTTTGGGTCGTATCATCCAGCCCTATTTCAAAGCATCCTAATAAGCAGTATTAGAAAGCAATTAAAGGTGTGCAGGTTTGCACACTTTTTACAGGCTGGTGCTAGCTCAAAGTTCAAGAAGTTCAAAGGCAAGAATTTGATTAAAATCCAGAACTGTCTGTAAAAGATCCTGAATTGGAACTGAAATAATTGTATCTGTGAATCTGTGGCCTGAATACATTTCAGTCCAGCTCACTTTTAAATGGTAAATAACATCAAACTATGCTTTAGTTGTTTTCTTCTCAGCATTTAACTTTGCAATGAACAGAAAAATAAGCAATTAATAAAGCATTTAGACCAACAAGCATGCAGTGCAAACAGTGACACTTCTGATGCTGCTCAACCACATTTGTCATCACTTTCAAAGCTGCTCAAAGAGGTCCTTGTTTATCAGGAAGCCATGGCTGGGTGTTTGTTTTTTTTTAGTTTGTTTTTAAATGTGGCAAAATAATAACTTCTTGCTGCTTTTTCTCATCATCAGATCTGGAGAAATCCACAGAGAGGATATCGAGTAGAACTGTGAGGCCATGTCTGCTTGACGGAGGTATTTCCTTAATGACTCCCATATGTTCTCACCGTACTCAGGGAAAGACAGAGTATTCAAACAAGATGGGGGTCAAGGTGAGCCAGCTTCAGAAAAAAAGGCAATGACAATAAGGGTGGCATTTCACTGCAGCATCATCAGATGTGTCGCTGTTTTATTTCTAATCATGTGTTTGCTTTGGGAACAGAAAACAGTAATGAAATCACGCAGCAGAAGCCAACCTTTGATTTCAGTCGTACAATTTTTCTCCCCAAAACAAACAAAAAAATGATTTTTGCACAGTAATTTATTTATGGCAGGTGTAAGATAAATAAATTACAACCGATAGGCGTAGATGGGTCAGCTGCGCAGACGGGGCAACACTCTCCGAATGGGATTTCAGGTTTGGGGCAGTCTTTAAGCTCCTCGCAGACAATTTCATCGCACAGTACGGTTCCAGTGTCACACACACAGATACGACAAGGCTCTGGTTTCCAGACGTCCTTGTCATTATACTGCTGTCCGTCCTGTAAACAGCTAAAGGCGTCCTCCTCTGTGTGTGGAATCATAGTCATGGACACAAATCAGGCCCAGGCAACAAAAAGAAAGAACATTATACATGAGGTACATTTGCTGTAGGTTATAAATGTTAGAGACACAAACCAAAGACTTTGCTCAGGGTAAAAAAAAAACACAAATGCAATACAATAATAACAACAATAGGACAAAAAACATGTTATAAAGCATAGATTCAACTGCAAAATGATGGCAGAAAAGTTTTGTTTGCTTTTACAGAATAGTCTTAATAGTATTTTATCGATAGTCCATTATATGTATCTATTAAATAACATAATCTTCTTAATGCACTGCTTCAAAAGTAACCTTCATGTCCCCATCATTAGTGACCAGGACTAAGTTCTATTATTAAACTAGCACGTGCAACCTTTCAATAGCCACAGGGTGGCAGTGTGACATCACAAGTGAACAATGAAGATGAACAGGACTTGCAAGAAACCTCCAATAGAGACCATGTGGTTGGATTCCTCAACAGGATAAATATAGGGCAAGTTTACATTGCAGGGGACACCCTGAATTACTGCAGACTTTACGTTCAGTCAATGAGGCACGCGTGGGGCTTCTTTTTTATTATTCCACGCCACAGTTTGACGAATAAGAGCAAAGAGCAACGTGATGTCGGTGAATACGGGTACTTTTCAATTGAACAACAGACACAGGCCATTAGCCAAAGCTTTCCCGTCTGGTAAATCACTCAGTAAGTCAAGAGAAGCCCAAACACTACCAAACAATCGCTCTAATTAGAGTTATTAAACCTGCACAGAGGAGGTGAAAGTGTAAATCACTCAATAAGTCAAGAGAAGACCAAACACTTCTAAACAATCACTCTGATTGGAGTTATTAAACCTGCACAGAGGAGGTGAAAGTGTCTGATGTACTTAAAGTCAGGCCTCAGGGAGCAAACTCGGAGTCTGGAGTGCGAGTGGAGAACGACCAAGTACAGTAGCTGTGTTTACCTTATAACTAGGTAACCTAGTGGACCTCAGCAGCAATGAATGATGTCTTTCTGGACACGGGACAGAGTGGGCAATTCACAAACTATTGCCTTGTATAAACACGGAGCGCATTTTAAACCCCCATCTGGAAGTCGTAGCCTGTGTCAGACGCCAGTTCAAACACATTGAGGAAAAAAGAAACTGGTCAGCTTTCAGGAGCATACTTTGTGGTTTTTGACATTTAATTTTTACAGGGCTGAATGAAACATCACAGGCCTGCACCTGTCCTCTCGCCGACTCGCCTATGAAAGATTCCTCTGATATGGGGGATATTCTGGGGACAAGGGCTCCTCTATTTACTGGCAGGCAGATAGAACGCTGGCTTTTCATCACTGGAGATAATTTAAGTCTCTTTCCCCAATGCGTTGGCAGACGCACTGATTTCCAGGGGAGTCAAATGAACAATGAGAGTGAACCCAGGTGTACTTCAGGGACAGTGGAACAGACTCTTTTTTTTTAAGGTATTTTTCAACTTTTCAGCATTTGTATAACGTGTGTCCTCCTCGCCAACATTAACAGGTCAGAATGTGGCCTTAAAATTGAGAGGTGATGAATTGAGCTGTCCCATCTGAGTGTTTCTGGGGACATTGAGGTCACAGTGAGACCTCTTTACCACTTTAAATGTCTCCCAGGGAAATGCAAAGGAAAGGACCTTCACTATAACTGGAGCCCTGCATCTCTGAAGGACAACCTGAGACTTGCAGTTTCTTTGGCACCAGCGTCCCCGCACTTTTTTAGTATATTTTAAAAACTTAGGATATTTGCTTTATTTTACACTAAGAAAACTTCACTTCTCAGCTTTACAATAGCACAGTCCCCATCTAATTCTTTCCACTCACCTCTCCCTCTCAACCCTGGCTCTGTCTCTGTGGGCTGACTGTCACAGCTTATGGGTAATCTTTTGAGCAGATGGAAACCTTGAAATCATATTGAACAGTATTCCTGGCCCCAAATCTGCTGGCATACCATCACCCTTCACGTTTCTAACCCATACTAAAAAAATCAGTGCTGATGATGAATATTCTAACATCAATTATATTGACAGAAAAGAAAAAAGAGTGAGTCAGTGCATGGTTTGGGGGTATAAAGGGGTAATTTGATTCTTAATGAGACTTCTTAGTGAAAAGTGGTTATTAGTCCACCTTTCCACCTCAACAAGCCAGGATTTGCCTGGATGCCCTCTGACAACAATGGAATGTGAAGACTTTCACCAAAGGCCATTGAGCCTGACCACCTTTCGCTTTTTTTTTACCCATCCCCATCCCCATCTCACCCCGCCCCCCTCCCGTTCTATCTGGACTGAATAATCAGTTAAAAGAAAGCGCCTACAGGTGTGCGTCAACTTTACTTGGGAAAGAAGGGGGGAAATATTGAGCTCCAAGTCTGAATCTTGTGAGTTTCACTCTCAAAAGAATAACTGATAATCTTAACTCTAAAGGGACAAAATAAAGACCGTTGTGAATAAATTAATCGATTTTAACTCAGCCAAGAAAACAAGTCAAGCGTTGTGTGCGCGCCCCACATCCTCTCAACCGTTTCATCAACTTTACGCACGTCCATTTCCACGATATCCACTGCGCTGAGGTTAGTTTCACCTCACAAATACAGTCGGCTACTATCAATACTTAGTGATGCAGAGACGGTCGTCGACTATCATCGGTCAGACAGCAAACTTTACCTGCGACTCAGTGACCAAACACTGTGCGTAAAAGTTGCGAGTGGATAAAAGTAGAACCGCTTCACGCACGAGAGCGTAAAGCTCAAAGAGCACATTTCATTTGACTTGGAGAAGATTTATTCCCCACATGCACCTTATGACAACCTATTTAGTCCATTTATAAGCAAAAACCAAAGCTGTCACTTACGGTCGTCTTCCTCTTGACATCTCACAACGGTTAATAGACAGACTTGGGTTGCTGCTACAAGCAGCAGTACAGTCCGGGAATCCATAAAGCTGAACATGTCTAAATATTAGACATGCAGGAGCCCCTGAAGGAGAAAGAAGGGTGCACAGACAGCGGAGGATTCTCTCAGTATTTAGTGTGTTATTCCCTAGTTACAAAAGCCCAACCATCGACATTCACCCTTCCCAAAAAAATAAAATAAAAAAAAACGACGGGGGAATCCAGCGGCAGGACCTGGACCTGCAGAAGAAACTCAGCACCGACCGCCTCGGGTCAGACGCTGTAGTTTTATGTCCCCGTTGCCTTCAATGAATCTTCGTATATTCCCAAATATCAGGCCTGGCCCCTTACCCCCCTGTCAGGCTGAAATCTGAGCCCAGTTTCCCTCCCAGGTTCCATTATTCCAGCCCCAGACCACTCCTTTCTCCACGTGCTTCTGCTGAACCCAAAAAACACTTTAGACTCTCCCCTTAACTCTGATGCCCTCCCTCTCGAGGCCTTGTTAGAAAGCATAGCGATGTCAGGACAGGTTCGTTACGCCAAATGATTGCGCGCTTGGTCCAACTGTTACACTGTTATGTTAGAGTCTAACTTCAACGTCATGCAACTTAATTAATTACAAAGTCATATTTGCAAGGAGACCAAGAGGTAACACACAGATCAATGTCATCACTTTATTTAGATATATAGTGAGGCAGGAGATTAAATGAAATGTACAATACTATAAGTTAGTAAACCCAAAGTTCCATCAATTATGTGAAGTCAAAGTGATTTTAAAAGTCACCAAAAACTGAACCTCACTGTTATAGATCGTGTTCCTGCTTTACAATAATTCATATTCAAACAATTGAGACACATGCATGATATTAAGGTAAATGTTAAAAACAAAACAAAGTGCTTTTATGAACAGTTACTGTTTAAACCGCAGTGTGCTCTAATGGGGAAAAAACAGGTATGGAGACAAAGTTCGAATGCTCTTAATCAGTTTCTATATATTCCGTCTTTTGTGATGAATATTTATATTTGACGCTATAGACAGACAGAAGAATTCATGATACTCTGCATTTATATTTGTTATTTAATTTGGGACACCTTACCTCATAAAGTAACAGGTGAGATCTTCTGTGGTTGCAGCTTATCTGCATCAGAGTAAGTGATGGTCCTCCGCGTTGTAAAGATACAGATATTTGTTGCCTTCCTATGATCTTGAACCAGTCTGACCGTTTTCATCTGACCTGCTGCTCAGCTGGTGATTGTGTGTGAAAATCCCTGTAGATCAACAGTGTCCTAAAGACTTAGACTCACACATCTGACACCAACAACCATGCCATTTTTGTAAGTCAATTCTGTTCTCTTTTTTTTGCAATCCTGATGCACGTTTATGATGCATAAAGTGGCCAGTGAGTATATGCAGGACCAGTGACCGTTAAATATTGCTGTGTTGTGAGAAATGTTGCATAATTTTGCCTCTCTTGTCCTCAAATTAGTTTTAAAGCTCAAGTGCGGGAAAAAAAAAAGCAGTTATGTCTTCTGATACGATACATACTAAGTTATGTGTTGAATATACGTCTTTTAACGGAGCATTACTTGTCCAGACTGCATCCAGGAAACTGAATTGGAGCTGTGTGGTGAGGGAAAGTACATGCAGGCACAGTCAGGCAGCGGTTGGAAGAGCACACCATTTTTCAAAATTGCACAACGACACTTGTGAGAAGCCCAAATCATGATCAAGATTAGAATAAAACTGTGAACTCAGACTGAATGTTTTTTAGCAGCAGAATCCACGTAATATGCATTGCAGCGTCAAAACTGCTGTGAATTAAACTGAAACGGTTTGAATGTAAGATGCATTTGTAAATATACTTAAAAGTTACAAAATACACCTTTTTTTATTATGTTCAAAATGGTTTGTAGATTTCGTCGAAGATAATATCAAGATTGTTGTTAAATTATCCACTATTTAAATGACTTTACAAAAACCAATTAAACACATGCTGAAACTCTACGCATTCCCTTAATGTGTGCAGCAGAATTCAGTGTCACATGACCACGAGTGGGCCTTTATGTGATCACATGACCTCTCGCTATAGCAGAGACACCACTCCCTGCAATGTGAAATAGTTTTATTATTTGAGTTTACACTGTAGCTCAGTTCTAAGTCTTTGAATTGTTACTTGAATGCAAAAGTCTAAAGAAAATAAGAGTGGTTTTCCTTAGACAGTGTGGCAATTGATGTAATCTATAAGCAAAGATTAAAGAGTTATAAGTCAGGCAATTCAAAATTTCACAGTCAATATTTAAAGGATATGGACTTTTGTGGGACACCCATGATTGTAATTTAATTACAATCATGGGTGGGCAAAAGTCCATATCCTTTAAATCAACCAAATTTTGGTTGAATAACAACAGCAATGTGTTTTTCTAAAGAAAAAAAGTGGGGAAAAGAAAATGTTAATGCTTGTGTATAGTATATATAAGGTTATTGTACAGTAGCTGTATAGAAGATGTACATGATTCTCCATAATTCCCCCAGTCTAAAAGCCACACTCACAGTTTAAACTGCAACTTTTAATGTGACAATATTCAGGAGGGTTTCGCTCGGCCAAACAATGCAGAACTCGATCTTCTCTTTCAGCGTGTGGTGGAATGACACTCTTGTCCCTGGTTTAACCCGGTCACATGTAGCTCAGGTTATAAATCACAGCACTTGCACGAGTGCTCACGCCACAACAAGTACCCTGTAGCTTCAACTCTGACTATATATATATATATAAATAGGAAGGGAAGGGGCGGGTTGGTTGCACCATTTATGCAGAGTGGTCACTCCTCTGCAGGTTGTGACCTGTGAGCTTTGACCTTTGACCCCTTCACACTCTATTGGAAACAAGAGCAGGTGGTGCAGGGTGCTCCACGGAGAGCTGCGGTTGCCTGCAGGTTAGACAATCATTTTGAGGTTTCAGGTTCATTTACTACAGCCAAGTGCATAACCGTTCTACTGATCTATCTGTGGCATGTTTTGTTTTGATAAACCTTATTTAAAAGATGACATTACTAAATGCATGCATTTTGTGCAAGACTAAATACTGCTGAGTCATATTAATTATGGCATGTAATGCATGTTTTCAGAAGTTGTACAGCATTTTCCATTTAATCCTGACTGAGCAATCTTACATGAAAAAAAAAAAAAAAAAAAATCTGACTATGAATAGCATAAATTCCCACAGCGAATGATTATCGTTTTCCTTTTGTGATCCCACGGCTCGCCCATAAACCCTGTGCAACCTAGGGATCAAAGACTCTGGATCAGTAAACTATCAATTATCTATTCATAGGCTCGAGAGCTAAAAACAGCTGGAGCTTCTTATTTTCTTCTTGCTGCTCGTAGCTGTATTCGCGGTATTGTTTTGTGGACATCTTTCAGCAGTTGTGAGTCTTATAGTGCTGTTTGGCAAAGACTGCGTATGATACTTCACAATCACCGTATGTGAGGTTGGGCTCTGTTCGGCTGAACGCTCTGCCCCAGATGTCTTTGAAGAGACTTCTTTGATGGTGACTCCCAAGGAAATGACACCCTGTGTCTGTAAGAAGTTTTGATACTTCCTGATTCGGTGTCTGTGCACACACACACATGCACACACACACACATATTTTAAGTCTTTAAGACCAGTGTCTGTGAGTCCAGACAAGACTACGGTCTGTTTCAGAAGTGAAAACCTCAATGATGCCTGGAAAAGACATGGACTGCTGTGTGTGTTTGATTACTTCGTCAGTGTGAAGAGTACGAGGGTATATAAAGCTGCCTTTCAGCTGAATATGGGCTCTGTCAGGCAAAACTATCAGATCTGACTGAGAGTGTTTGTGTGTCTAAACTAGCAGCACAGGTAGCTGGTGGTAAAAGGAAGCATTTATCCCATCAAACTTGCAGAATGAGCAGTATAAACTTTTCATGGGATTCTTCAGTCATACCCCAGACCTGTTTGCAGGTGTCTGCTCGCTTTACTAGCGCATTATTGCCATAGCATTCATCTCAATGCTAAACGCTGCTATGACATACATTCATATATGTATATATGGGTATGCACTACAGTTTTAAGAGTGAAATAGCCCCAGATGTTGCAGGAAAAAAACAAAACACTAGTACAAACACTAGCTACTAGAGATTTCAACACGTGTCATGCAAACACCCATCACCCACAGAAACCCTTTTGTGTATTTTGTTACATGCATTGTTGCATTTTGATTTTTGTAATTGTATTCAAATATTTTTCTGCAGGATTGTTTTTGTGGTGACAATTTACAGCTGCAGGAAGTTAAGTCTGCTTTCGACCTCGTTCTCGGGACTCACAACGAAAAAAAAAAACCTGCGCTTTGAAGAGGCAGGAAATTATGGCAAGAGACTGAATATAGGTCTGTAGCTGTTTAGGAATGAAGAGTGTCTGGAAAGATAATCAGGGTGTATGGGAAAAAAAGAAAGAGAGAAAGATAGAGAGGGAAAGAGGGAAGGAGGCAGACAAGAACTGCAGGAAAAAAATATAAAAGGAAGGGAGAGAGTGAGGAGAGGTGAGGTGGGTGGGTGGGAAAGATGGAATGCAGGAGTGAGGGAGGGGACAGCTGAAAGAAGGAGGAGATGGTGGGAACCTGAAAGTGGGAAGGAGAAGGATCAGGAAGAGAGAGGTGTGCGAACAACTGGGAGAGCTTTAGCTGCAGCCATGTGAGATCGCCACTGAAATAACAAAAGTCATGACATCATCAGTCGGGTTGGACGTGAAAAAAAAAAAAAAAGATGCTGACAGACTGAAGTCATAACAACGTTAAGCTACTTCAGGAAGTCTGGTTCCACTGTGGGGGCCGAATGGGGTCAAATCGACTACCTACACTGTTATACTCACCTTTAAAAATCCACCATCAATTTCAACAATGACTGATTATTCTGGCCACTTGGTGGCAGTGGACACAAGTTATGACTACAATGACAAATCAACAGCATTGACGTTGGAAAGCAGCTGCTTTGCTGTGGCTAAAGATTAGGCTACGCAAGCGATGACACTGAAACAAAACAGTCGGGGATCCCTCTCTCATTGTCATTTGATACTGTAGGCCATGTTTTCATAGAAAATAATCATAACCAAAGTGTCCCTTTAACCTTAAATGAACACAGAGGTCAGGTGGTGAGTTTTTACAATAAGACGGTGCATTTAACTTGGAATTAAATGAAGTAAACAAAGGTTTTCATCATAACAAAGGTTCTTTTTACCCATGGGATATTGGTATGGCTCCCTGCTGCATCGTAGTTTTACAACTAGTGGAGCACAGCGATCTAAATGACATCAAGCTATCAGTTTTTAGTTGAATTGATTATCAATACACCTTTAAAAGTTGTATTTGTTGACAGTAAGAATAATATGACTGGGGTTTTGCATGGATGGAGCATGAAAAAACATGTCTGCCATGTTTCCAGCTTGGATAATAAAGTAAAGTATCCACTTAAGTAAAAGCAAGTGGGTAAAAATCTTAGGGCTATTGTGTTGTGTGACCATATGATCTTGGTTTTTTGGAACAAATTCAGTCCTATTGGAGCAGAGCACCCGCGGGAAATTGGGACATTTGTCTATTTCCATATGTCTATTCACTTATTAAAAATACTCAAGGAAAAGTAAAGCGAGCAGCGTTTTCAGATGGGATGTGGGTTTATCATTACAGTGTTCAGTCTGAGTGACACTGAACACTGTGCATCTGTGTGCATGTGTATTTGGGTCAGTCAGTTATTAGTGTGTTTTTGAGTGGCCACCTATGTGTGTGTGTGATGATTCACGGGTTCAGAGACACCCCCTCTGTCTGGCTCGGAGCACATCAGTCAATAACACGGCCCAATTATGTTTGCATAAGTCAATGAGCGTCTCACACAAAGCCCTCACTGTTTGAATTAGCTGCAGTTGGCACCAAAGTGTGAGCCCCAAGTAAAGAAAAAGAGGAAGAATTAAGCTCAAAAGAAGAAAAAAAAACGTTACTTTTGTTACGCTATAAGATTTAGAAAGCTGCTACTAATGCAACACTGAGGCAGAAATTGTTTTGGAAAGAAGAAACGGATTTCAGAAACCAACCGTATCAATGGAGCAGATGGGTTAGAGAGACAGAAAATAAGAGGGGGGATAGAGGGAAGCAGTAGAATGTGGCAGCATCTGTGGAAATCTCTTTAAGGAGATTCAGGGGTGGGGAACACTCTGAAATAGTCCAAATCTTTGAAGGAGCATGGTTTCAGTCGTCTGGGCATGTGTTTTTTAAGGTCTCTCCTCCACTGTGTCACAGTGAGGGAGAGAGAGGGAGGGGAGCTGTGATGATGAAGGACAGAGGAGGGAGGAGGAGGAGGAGGAGGGGGGAGAAGAAGAAGTGGAAAATTCAGGAGCATTTGTGAATGCTGACGTACACATAACTGAACTACTTCACATATTTTTTTAAAAAAAGAACGTATTTTGTTTGGAAATATTTCAGAGTGCGATTGCCAGAATAGCATCGATCTGTACTTAAATTCACTTTGTGCTACTTATGTGCAACATCAGGTAACATCGACCCGACCCCTTACCCTAACCTGAGGGCTTTTAACAATACTTAGTCTGAGAGAAAATACACTTAACAGCAACAGAAACATGAGGCTCAGACCTTTTTTTGTACTGCACTGTATTTCTCTTCAAATTTCACTTATATTTTTTTCAGTTTCTTGGTGCTGTCCCGTTCTCTGAGAATGTTTCTGGTTTGTCTATCAGTGTGATCAATGTTTCCACCTCTAACCCAGCCCAGCTTTTGGATTTGGGAAGGTTTTTTTCTTTTGTGAAAGATCTGTTGAGTTTCCCCGTGCATCCCACTTCCCAACAAAAAAATCCATAATATTTGTCATCTTTAAGTTCTCGGATCATTGTATCCTTTTGCAACACTCATGCCTTCGGCCAACTGCATAATCCTGATATATTAATGCAAATGTGTCACTTTAACCTTATCGGTTTATTTTGGTATTCCATTGGAAACTAGAAAAGCACTCGGAGAGGGCAGACCGGATCACGGATCACAACCAAAATTTAATCACTTGTTCAATTTCATCCAAATCCGTCTGGGACTTTTTGAGTTATGTTGCTAAAAGACAGACAGGAAAACAAACAAACTCCAGCGAAAACATATACCTCCAACCAGTAGATCAGGCATCGTCTGTAGTATTTTTTGTTTCGATTCTTTGTGGGGTGCTCTTTTAAGAACCACTGCTGTGAATAGTATTAAAGTAACTTGCTGAAAAATTCCTTGACAGTCAAAGTGTCCGTGAAGACCCGTGGTCTCGCACATGTGCCAGCAGGATCTCACATCTGTGCTCTAAGGCCTGTTAAAATTTCCACCTGAAAAGATGCCATGCAGCTGAACTGTGAGCTGCCTTCAGCGGGCTTCCTTTTTTTTTTTAGTTGTGCCTGTCCTTTATCATAACTGTAAAGTTGAATTGGCTCGGGTGGAAAACAAGGTGAAAACGTAGTGCGTGAAATAAATGGCTCAAACGAGAAGTCAAAGTGTACAAAGCAGAGAGAGCTGAGGTAAAGTGAAGCTTAAAACTGACACACACATGTATATGTGCTCATATTAGGCACATATTAAAATCTTCAATGACGCCAAAGTGCCAATAAAAACCGACTTGGTGAGTAAGTTATGATGTGAAGTACATGTTAGATAAACATCCCCAAAATTATTAAAGCATCTGTTTTATGTGGATGAATGAGGAGACGGTTCCGAGCACTGACTTTTTAAGCATTGCTATTTCCCCTCATCATAATACATTATTTTAGTAGTTTCTATTTGTAATTAAAGTGGACTATAACAATGTACTCTGATATGTGGTTTTTCACAGATGTTATAGTAGGGTTAATTTTTCTGGAGTATCAGCCCAAAAAAACACATGATGTTAATGATGATAACCATATATACAGACATGCAACCCACATTAATATGGACAACCTATTATAGCATTGCTTAAGTGTTTGTTTTACTATAAAATGTACAGCTTTTAAGAATGAGCGGAACATAAACGAAAAAATTGTGGATTTTTACAGAGCAGTAATATTCATAATAGAAAATGACACTTCAGACAGTATATACTCAGAGGCTAATCCATGACAGCTGTGCTAAGATGTGCAGTTCTCATCATAACAGACCAAGCAAACAATCAAAAAAGACAGTGAGGAAGAGAGTGACAAACTGCCTCGATGCAGATCCGTCTGGAAGTGATTCACCAATTCATACATAAAGAGATGCTGGGAGTGCATTTAATGTCCTCACTGATGTTTTTTTCTTGGGATAACAGATAGCTTAGTCCAAAAACATCAGCCAATTAAATATTGTGACCATGTCATTTCGTAAACGGTTCTTTGAGTCAGATGTTATATTCCCTCTAGTGCAGTCCAGAGAATGCAAGTGTAATGTACAAAAATAAAATGTATTCATGTGTTGTGAGCATGGCCCTAAAGTCGTATTTTGTATGTCATCCAAAATTGCACAAAAAGTCATACTTTAGTATGTCGTCCAAAATTTGACAAAAAAGTAAAAAAAAGAAATGTATCCAAAATTTCACAAAAAAGTCATACTTTACTATGTTGTCCAAGATTTTGACGATAAAGTAATCAAGTAATTCGAGTCCCATCTGGGGTGAATCTCATTGAGACAAGGTCAAATGAGATAAGGTGGAATGAGCAAAAAAATTGCAAATTTGACCTATAAAAGTCACACTTCAGCATGTTGTAGGAAATTTGACAAGAACGTCATATTATACTATGTCATCCAAAATTTGACAAAAAAAGTCATACTATACTATGTTGTCCAAAATTTGACAATTTGTTTTCTAAAAATATTTTGAATATTGATATACTATGTTGTGGGAATTTTTTTGAAAAAAAACTTTTGGTCCAAAATTTGGCAAAAACAACATACTATACTATGACGTTCAAAATCTAATTAAAAAAAAAAAAATTTTTTTTAGCCCTAAATGTGAACGAAATGTCATACTATACTATGTCGTCGACCTCAATGTCATACTACACTATTTCGTCCAAAATCTGACCATTTTTTTGAAAAAACTATTTTGGTCCAAAATTTGACAAAAACGACATACTATACTATGTCGTCCAAAATCTGTAAAAAAAAAAATTGTTTTCTTTAGCCCAAAATGTGACCGAAACGTCATACTATACTATGTCATCGACCTCAATGTCATACTAGACTATTTCGTCCAAAATCTGACAATTTTTTTGAAAAAACAATTTTGGTCCAAAATTTGACAAAAACGACATACTATACTATGTCATCCAAAATCTGTAAAAAAAAATTAATTGTTTTCTTTAGCCCAAAATGTGACCGAAACGTCATACTATACTATGTCATCGACCTCAATGTCATACTAGACTATTTCGTTCAAAATCTGACAATTTTTTTGAAAAAACAATTTTGGTCCAAAATTTGACAAAAACGACATACTATACTATGTCGTCCAAAATCTGTAAAAAAAATTTGAATTGTTTTTTTTGGCCAAAATGTGACCGAAATGTCATACTATACTATGTCGTCGACCTCAATGTCATACTACATTAATTCGTCCAAAATCTGACCATTTTTTTGAAAAAACAATTTTGGTCCAAAATTTGACAAAAACGACATACTATACTATGTCGTCCAAAATCTGTAAAAAAATTTGAATTGTTTTTTTTAGCCCAAAATGTGACCGGAACGTCATACTATACTATGTCGTCGACCTCAATGTCATACTACACTATTTCGTCCAAAATCTGACAATTTTTTTGAAAAAACAATTTTGGTCCAAAATTTGACAAAAACGACATACTATACTGTCGTCCAAAATCTGTAAAAAAAATTCAATTGTTTTTTTTAGCCCAAAATGTGACCGGAACGTCATACTATACTATGTCGTCGACCTCAATGTCATACTACACTATTTCGTCCAAAATCTGACCATTTTTTTGAAAAAACTATTTTGGTCCAAAATTTGACAAAAACGACATACTATACTATGTCGTCCAAAATCTGTAAAAAAAAATTTAATTGTTTTCTTTAGCCCAAAATGTGACCGAAACGTCATACTATACTATGTCATCGACCTCAATGTCATACTAGACTATTTCGTCCAAAATCTGACAATTTTTTTGAAAAAACAATTTTGGTCCAAAATTTGACAAAAACGACATACTATACTATGTCGTCCAAAATCTGTAAAAAAAATTTGAATTGTTTTTTTTAGCCCAAAATGTGACCGAAATGTCATACTATACTATGTCGTCGACCTCAATGTCATACTACACTATTTCCTCCAAAATCTGACCATTTTTTTGAAAAAAACAATTTTGGTCCAAAATTTGACAAAAACGACATACTATACTATGTCGTCCAAAATCTGTAAAAAATTTTGAATTGTTTTTTTTAGCCCAAAATGTGACCGAAACGTCATACTATACTATGTCGTCGACCTCAATGTCATACTACACTATTTCGTCCAAAATCTGACCATTTTTTTGAAAAAACAATTTTGGTCCAAAATTTGACAAAAACGACATACTATACTATGTCATCCAAAATCCGTAAAAAACTGTAATTGTTTTTTTTAGCCCAAAATGTGACCGAAACGTCATACTATACTATGTCGTCCAAAATCTGTAAAAAAAATTTGAATTGTTTTTTTTAGCCCAAAATGAGACCGAAATGTCATACTATACTATGTCGTCGACCTCAATGTCATACTACATTAATTCGTCCAAAATCTGACCATTTTTTTGAAAAAACAATTTTGGTCCAAAATTTGACAAAAACGACATACTATACTATGTCGTCCAAAATCTGTAAAAAAATTTGAATTGTTTTTTTTAGCCCAAAATGTGACCGGAACATCATACTATACTATGTCGTCGACCTCAATGTCATACTACACTATTTCGTCCAAAATCTGACAATTTTTTTGAAAAAAAAAAAAAGATTTGGTCCAACATTTGACAAAAACGACATACTATACTATGTCGTCCAAAATCTGTAAAAAAATTTGAATTGTTTATTTTAGCCCAAAATGTGACCGAAACGTCATACTATACTATGTCGTCGACCTCAATGTCATACTACACTATTTCGTCCAAAATCTGACCATTTTTTTGAAAAAACAATTTTGGTCCAAAATTTGACAAAAACGACATACTATACTATGTCGTCCAAAATCTGTAAAAAAAATTAATTGTTTTTTTTAGCCCAAAATGTGACCGAAACGTCATACTATACTATGTCGTCGACCTCAATGTCATACTACACTATTTCGTCCAAATTCTGACCATTTTTTTGAAAAAACAATTTTGGTCCAAAATTTGACAAAAACGACATACTATACTATGTCGTCCAAAATCTGTAAAAAAATTTGAATTGTTTTTTTTAGCCCAAAATGTGACCGAAACGTCATACTATACTATGTCGTCGACCTCAATGTCATACTACACTATTTCGTCCAAAATCTGACCATTTTTTTGAAAAAACAATTTTGGTCCAAAATTTGACAAAAATGACATACTATACTATGTCGTCCAAAATCTGTAAAAAATTTTGAACTGTTTTTTTTAGCCCAAAATGTGACCGAAACGTCATACTATACTATGTCGTCGACCTCAATGTCATACTACACTATTTCGTCCAAAATCTGACCATTTTTTTGAAAAAACTATTTTGGTCCAAAATTTGACAAAAACGACATACTATACTATGCCGTCCAAAATCTGTAAAAAAATTTGAATTGTTTATTTTAGCCCAAAATGTGACCGAAACGTCATACTATACTATGTCGTCCAAAATTTCATAAAAACATGACATCACACCAGGCAACAGTTATAGCTCAGTGGTAAAGTCTCAGACCTTCATGTAGATAGCTGGGGTCCGAATCCCAGTCAGGGAGGTGAGCTTGGATAAAGTGCAGGCCTTCAATGCTCCTAGAACTTCTCAGATGTACGACCTGATATACTATGTTGTGGGAATTTTTTTGAAAAAAAGATTTTGGTCCAAAATTTGGCAAAAACAATATACTATACTATGACGTCCAAAATCTGTAAAAAAATTTCAATTGTTTTTTTTAGCCCAAAATGTGACCGGAACGTCATACTATACTATGTTGTCGACCTCAATGTCATACTACACTATTTCGTCCAAAATCTGACCATTTTTTTGAAAAAACAATTTTGGTCCAAAATTTGACAAAAACGACATACTATACTATGTCGTCCAAAATCTGTAAAAAAATTTCAATTGTTTTTTTTAGCCCAAAATGTGACCGGAACGTCATACTATACTATGTTGTCGACCTCAATGTCATACTACACTATTTCGTCCAAAATCTGACCATTTTTTTGAAAAAACAATTTTGGTCCAAAATTTGACAAAAACGACATACTATACTATGTCGTCCAAAATCTGTAAAAAAATTTCAATTGTTTTTTTTAGCCCAAAATGTGACCGGAACGTCATACTATACTATGTTGTCGACCTCAATGTCATACTACACTATTTCGTCCAAAATCTGACCATTTTTTTGAAAAAACAATTTTGGTCCAAAATTTGACAAAAACGACATACTATACTATGTCGTCCAAAATCTGTAAAAAATTTTGAATATTTTTTTTTAGCCCAAAATGTGACCGAAACGTCATACTATACTATGTCGTCGACCTCAATGTCATACTACACTATTTCGTCCAAAATCTGACCATTTTTTTGAAAAAACAATTTTGGTCCAAAATTTGACAAAAACGACATACTATACTATGTCGTCCAAAATCTGTAAAAAAATTTCAATTGTTTTTTTTAGCCCAAAATGTGACCGGAACGTCATACTATACTATGTTGTCGACCTCAATGTCATACTACACTATTTCGTCCAAAATCTGACCATTTATTTGAAAAAACAATTTTGGTCCAAAATTTGACAAAAACGTCATACTATACTATGTCGTCGACCTCAATGTCATACTACACTATTTCGTCCAAAATCTGACCATTTTTTTGAAAAAACAATTTTGGTCCAAAATTTGACAAAAACGACATACTATACTATGTCGTCCAAAATCTGTAAAAAAAATGTAATTGTTTTTTTAGCCCAAAATGTGACCGAAACGTCATACTATACTATGTCGTCAACCTCAATGTCATACTACACTATTTCGTCCAAAATCTGACCATTTTTTTGAAAAAACTATTTTGGTCCAAAATTTGACAAAAACGACATACTATACTATGTCGTCCAAAATCTGTAAAAAATTTTGAATATTTTTATTTAGCCCAAAATGTGACCGAAATGTCATACTATACTATGTCGTCGACCTCAATGTCATACTACACTATTTCGTCCAAAATCTGACCATTTTTTTGAAAAAACAATTTTGGTCCAAAATTTGACAAAAACGACATACTTTACTATGTCGTCCAAAATCTGTAAAAAAAATGTAATTGTTTTTTTTAGCCCAAAATGTGACCGAAACGTCATACTATACTATGTCGTCGACCTCAATGTCATACTACACTATTTCGTCCAAAATCTGACCATTTTTTGGAAAAAACTATTTTGGTCCAAAATTTGACAAAAACGACATACTATACTATGTCGTCCAAAATCTGTAAAAAATTTTAATTGTTTTTTTTAGCCCAAAATGTGACCGAAACGTCATACTATACTATGTCGTCGACCTCAATGTCATACTACACTATTTCGTCCAAAATCTGACCATTTTTTTGAAAAAACAATTTTGGTCCAAAATTTGACAAAAACGACATACTATACTATGTCGTCCAAAATCTGTAAAAAAAATGTAATTGTTTTTTTTAGCCCAAAATGTGACCGAAACGTCATACTATACTATGTCGTCGACCTCAATGTCATACTACACTATGTCGTCCAAAATCTGTAAAAAAATTTCAATTGTTTTTTTTAGCCCAAAATGTGACCGGAACGTCATACTATACTATGTTGTCGACCTCAATGTCATACTACACTATTTCGTCCAAAATCTGACCATTTTTTTGAAAAAACAATTTTGGTCCAAAATTTGACAAAAACGACATACTATACTATGTCGTCCAAAATCTGTAAAAAAATTTGAATATTTTTTTTAGCCCAAAATGTGACCGAAACGTCATACTATACTATGTCGTCGACCTCAATGTCATACTACACTATTTCGTCCAAAATCTGACAATTTTTTTGAAAAAACAATTTTGGTCCAAAATTTGACAAAAACGACATACTATACTATGTCGTCCAAAATCTGTAAAAAAATTTGAATATTTTTTTTTAGCCCAAAATGTGACCGAAACGTCATACTATACTATGTCGTCGACCTCAATGTCATACTACACTATTTCGTCCAAAATCTGACCATTTTTTTGAAAAAACAATTTTGGTCCATAATTTGACAAAAACGACATACTATACTATGTCGTCCAAAATCTGTAAAAAATTTTGAATTGTTTTTTTTAGCCCAAAATGTGACCGAAACGTCATACTATACTATGTCGTCGACCTCAATGTCATACTACACTATTTCGTCCAAAATCTGACCATTTTTTTGAAAAAACTATTTTGGTCCGAAATTTGACAAAAACGACATACTATACTATGTCGTCCAAAATCTGTAAAAAAATTTCAATTGTTTTTTTTAGCCCAAAATGTGACCGGAACGTCATACTATACTATGTTGTCGACCTCAATGTCATACTACACTATTTCGTCCAAAATCTGACCATTTTTTTGAAAAAACAATTTTGGTCCAAAATTTGACAAAAACGACACACTATACTATGTCGTCCAAAATCTGTAAAAAATTTTGAATATTTTTTTTAGCCCAAAATGTGACCGAAACGTCATACTATACTATGTCGTCGACCTCAATGTCATACTACACTATTTCGTCCAAAATCTGACCATTTTTTTGAAAAAACTATTTTGGTCCAAAATTTGACAAAAACGACATACTATACTATGTCGTCCAAAATCTGTAAAAAAAATGTAATTGTTTTTTTTAGCCCAAAATGTGACCGAAACGTCATACTATACTATGTCGTCGACCTCAATGTCTTACTACACTATTTCGTCCAAAATCTGACCATTTTTTTGAAAAAACAATTTTGGTCCAAAATTTGACAAAAATGACATACTATACTATGTCGTCCAAAATCTGTAAAAAATTTTGAATTGTTTTTTTTAGCCCAAAATGTGACCGAAACGTCATACTATACTATGTCGTCGACCTCAATGTCATACTACACTATTTCGTCCAAAATCTGACCATTTTTTTGAAAAATCTATTTTGGTCCAAAATTTGACAAAAACGACATACTATACTATGTCGTCCAAAATCTGTTAAAAATTTTGAATTGTTTTTTTTAACCCAAAATGTGACCGAAACGTCATACTATACTATGTTGTCGACCTCAATGTCATACTACACTATTTCGTCCAAAATCTGACCATTTTTTTGAAAAAACTATTTTGGTCCAAAATTTGACAAAAACGACATACTATACTATGTCGTCCAAAATCTGTAAAAAAAATGTAATTGTTTTTTTTAGCCCAAAATGTGACCGAAACGTCATACTATACTATGTCGTCGACCTCAATGTCATACTACACTATTTCGTCCAAAATCTGACCATTTTTTTGAAAAAACAATTTTGGTCCAAAATTTGACAAAAACGACATACTATACTATGTCGTCCAAAATCTGTAAAAAATTTTGAATATTTTTTTTAGCCCAAAATGTGACCGAAACGTCATACTATACTATGTCGTCGACCTCAATGTCATACTACACTATTTCGTCCAAAATCTGACCATTTTTTTGAAAAAACAATTTTGGTCCAAAATTTGACAAAAACGACATACTATACTATGTCGTCCAAAATCTGTAAAAAAATTTGAATATTTTTTTTTAGCCCAAAATGTGACCGAAACGTCATACTATACTATGTCGTCGACCTCAATGTCATACTACACTATTTCGTCCAAAATCTGACCATTTTTTTGAAAAAACAATTTTGGTCCAAAATTTGACAAAAACGACACACTATACTATGTCGTCCAAAATCTGTAAAAAAATTTGAATATTTTTTTTAGCCCAAAATGTGACCGAAACGTCATACTACACTATGTCGTCCAAAATCTGTAAAAGAATTTGAATTGTTTTTTTTAGCCCAAAATGTGACCGAAACGTCATACTATACTATGTCGTCGACCTCAATGTCATACTACACTATTTCGTCCAAAATCTGACCATTTTTTTGAAAAAACTATTTTGGTCCAAAATTTGACAAAAACGACATACTATACTATGTCGTCCAAAATCTGTAAAAGAATTTCAATTGTTTTTTTTAGCCCAAAATGTGACCGGAACGTCATACTATACTATGTTGTCGACCTCAATGTCATACTACACTATTTCGTCCAAAATCTGACCATTTTTTTGAAAAAACTATTTTGGTCCGAACTTTGACAAAAACGACATACTATACTATGTCGTCCAAAATCTGTAAAAAAAATGTAATTGTTTTTTTTAGCCCAAAATGTGACCGAAACGTCATACTATACTATGTCGTCGACCTCAATGTCATACTACACTATTTCGTCCAAAATCTGACCATTTTTTGGAAAAAACAATTTTGGTCCAAAATTTGACAAAAACGACATACTATACTATGTCGTCCAAAATCTGTAAAAAATTTTGTATATTTTTTTTAGCCCAAAATGTGACCGAAACGTCATACTATACTATGTCGTCGACCTCAATGTCATACTACACTATTTCGTCCAAAATCTGACCATTTTTTTGAAAAAACAATTTTGGTCCAAAATTTGATAAAAACGACATACTATACTATGTCGTCCAAAATCTGTAAAAAAAATGTAATTGGTTTTTTTAGCCCAAAATGTGACCGAAACGTCATACTATACTATGTCGTCGACCTCAATGTCATACTACACTATTTCGTCCAAAATCTGACCATTTTTTTGAAAAAACAATTTTGGTCCAAAATTTGATAAAAACGACATACTATACTATGTCGTCCAAAATCTGTAAAAAAAATGTAATTGTTTTTTTTAGCCCAAAATGTGACCGAAACGTCATACTATACTATGTCGTCGACCTCAATGTCTTACTACACTATTTCGTCCAAAATCTGACCATTTTTTTGAAAAAACAATTTTGGTCCAAAATTTGACAAAAATGACATACTATACTATGTCGTCCAAAATCTGTAAAAAATTTTGAATTGTTTTTTTTAGCCCAAAATGTGACCGAAACGTCATACTATACTATGTCGTCGACCTCAATGTCATACTACACTATTTCGTCCAAAATCTGACCATTTTTTTGAAAAATCTATTTTGGTCCAAAATTTGACAAAAACGACATACTATACTATGTCGTCCAAAATCTGTTAAAAATTTTGAATTGTTTTTTTTAACCCAAAATGTGACCGAAACGTCATACTATACTATGTCGTCCAAAATTTCATAAAAACATGACATCACACCAGGCAACATTTATAGCTCAGTGGTAAAGTCTCAGACCTTCATGTAGATAGCTGGGGTTCGAATCCCAGTCAGGTAGGTGAGCTTGGATAAAGTGCAGGCCTTCAATGCTCCTAGAACTTCTCAGTTGTATGACCTGATATACTATGTTGTGGGAATTTTTTTGAAAAAAAGATTTTGGTCCAAAATTTGGCAAAAACGACATACTATACTATGTCGTCCAAAATCTGTAAAAGAATTTGAATTGTTTTTTTTAGCCCAAAATGTGACCGAAACGTCATACTATACTATGTCGTCGACCTCAATGTCATACTACACTATTTCGTCCAAAATCTGACCATTTTTTTGAAAAAACTATTTTGGTCCAAAATTTGACAAAAACGACATACTATACTATGTCGTCCAAAATCTGTAAAAGAATTTCAATTGTTTTTTTTAGCCCAAAATGTGACCGGAACGTCATACTATACTATGTTGTCGACCTCAATGTCATACTACACTATTTCGTCCAAAATCTGACCATTTTTTTGAAAAAACTATTTTGGTCCGAACTTTGACAAAAACGACATACTATACTATGTCGTCCAAAATCTGTAAAAAAAATGTAATTGTTTTTTTTAGCCCAAAATGTGACCGAAACGTCATACTATACTATGTCGTCGACCTCAATGTCATACTACACTATTTCGTCCAAAATCTGACCATTTTTTGGAAAAAACAATTTTGGTCCAAAATTTGACAAAAACGACATACTATACTATGTCGTCCAAAATCTGTAAAAAATTTTGTATATTTTTTTTAGCCCAAAATGTGACCGAAACGTCATACTATACTATGTCGTCGACCTCAATGTCATACTACACTATTTCGTCCAAAATCTGACCATTTTTTTGAAAAAACAATTTTGGTCCAAAATTTGATAAAAACGACATACTATACTATGTCGTCCAAAATCTGTAAAAAAAATGTAATTGGTTTTTTTAGCCCAAAATGTGACCGAAACGTCATACTATACTATGTCGTCGACCTCAATGTCATACTACACTATTTCGTCCAAAATCTGACCATTTTTTTGAAAAAACAATTTTGGTCCAAAATTTGACAAAAACGACATACTATACTATGTCGTCCAAAATCTGTAAAAAAAAATTAATTGTTTTTTTTAGCCCAAAATGTGACCGAAACGTCATACTATACTATGTCGTCGACCTCAATGTCATACTCCACTATTTCGTCCAAAATCTGACCATGTTTTTGAAAAAACAATTTTGGTCCAAAATTTGACAAAAATGACATACTATACTATGTCGTCCAAAATCTGTAAAAAATTTTGAATATTTTTTTTTAGCCCAAAATGTGACCGAAACGTCATACTATACTATGTCGTCGACCTCAATGTCATACTACACTATTTCGTCCAAAATCTGACCATTTTTTTGAAAAAACAATTTTGGTCCAAAATTTGACAAAAACGACATACTATACTATGTCGTCCAAAATCTGTAAAAAATGTTGAATATTTTTTTTTAGCCCAAAATGTGACCGAAACGTCATACTATACTATGTCGTCGACCTCAATGTCATACTACACTATTTCGTCCAAAATCTGACCATTTTTTTGAAAAAACAATTTTGGTCCAAAATTTGACAAAAACGACATACTATACTATGTCGTCCAAAATCTGTAAAAAATATGTAATTGTTTTTTTTTGCCCAAAATGTGACCGAAACGTCATACTATACTATGTCGTCGACCTCAATGTCATACTACACTATTTCGTCCAAAATCTGACAATTTTTTTGAAAAAACAATTTTGGTCCAAAATTTGACAAAAACGACATACTATACTATGTCGTCCAAAATCTGTAAAAAAAATGTAATTGTTTTTTTTAGCCCAAAGTGTGACCGAAACGTCATACTATACTATGTCGTGGACCTCAATGTCATACTACACTATTTCCTCCAAAATCTGACCATTTTTTTGAAAAAACAATTTTGGTCCAAAATTTGACAAAAACGACATACTATACTATGTCGTCCAAAATCTGTAAAAAAATTTGAATTGTTTTTTTTTAGCCCAAAATGTGACCGAAACGTCATACTATACTATGTCGTCGACCTCAATGTCATACTACACTATTTCGTCCAAAATCTGACCATTTTTTTGGAAAAACAATTTTGGTCCAAAATTTGACAAAAACGACATACTATACTATGTCGTCCAAAATCTGTAAAAAAATTTCAATTGTTTTTTTTAGCCCAAAATGTGACCGGAACGTCATACTATACTATGTTGTCGACCTCAATGTCATACTACACTATTTCGTCCAAAATCTGACCATTTTTTTGAAAAAACTATTTTGGTCCGAAATTTGACAAAAACGACATACTATACTATGTCGTCCAAAATCTGTAAAAAAAATGTAATTGTTTTTTTTAGCCCAAAATGTGACCGAAACGTCATACTATACTATGTCGTCGACCTCAATGTCATACTACACTATTTCGTCCAAAATCTGACCATTTTTTTGAAAAAACAATTTTGGTCCAAAATTTGACAAAAACGACATACTATACTATGTCGTCCAAAATCTGTAAAAAAATTTCAATTGTTTTTTTTAGCCCAAAATGTGACCGGAACGTCATACTATACTATGTTGTCGACCTCAATGTCATACTACACTATTTCGTCCAAAATCTGACCATTTTTTTGAAAAAACTATTTTGGTCCGAAATTTGACAAAAACGACATACTATACTATGTCGTCCAAAATCTGTAAAAAAAATGTAATTGTTTTTTTTAGCCCAAAATGTGACCGAAACGTCATACTATACTATGTCGTCGACCTCAATGTCATACTACACTATTTCGTCCAAAATCTGACCATTTTTTGGAAAAAACAATTTTGGTCCAAAATTTTACAAAAAAACGACATACTATACTATGTCGTCCAAAATCTGTAAAAAAATTTCAATTGTTTTTTTTAGCCCAAAATGTGACCGGAACGTCATACTATACTATGTTGTCGACCTCAATGTCATACTACACTATTTCGTCCAAAATCTGACCATTTTTTTGAAAAAACAATTTTGGTCCAAAATTTGGCAAAAACGACATACTATACTATGTCGTCCAAAATCTGTAAAAAATTTTGAATATTTTTTTTAGCCCAAAATGTGACCGAAACGTCATACTATACTATGTCGTCGACCTCAATGTCATACTACACTATTTCGTCCAAAATCTGACCATTTTTTTGAAAAAACAATTTTGGTCCAAAATTTGACAAAAACGACATACTATACTATGTCGTCCAAAATCTGTAAAAAATTTTGAATATTTTTTTTAGCCCAAAATGTGACCGAAACGTCATACTATACTATGTCGTCGACCTCAATGTCATACTACACTATTTCGTCCAAAATCTGACCATTTTTTTGAAAAAACTATTTTGGTCCGAAATTTGACAAAAACGACATACTATACTATGTCGTCCAAAATCTGTAAAAAAAATGTAATTGTTTTTTTTAGCCCAAAATGTGACCGAAACGTCATACTATACTATGTCGTCGACCTCAATGTCATACTACACTATTTCGTCCAAAATCTGACCATTTTTTTGAAAAAACAATTTTGGTCCAAAATTTGACAAAAACGACATACTATACTATGTCGTCCAAAATCTGTAAAAAATTTTGAATATTTTTTTTTAGCCCAAAATGTGACCGAAACGTCATACTATACTATGTCGTCGACCTCAATGTCATACTACACTATTTCGTCCAAAATCTGACCATTTTTTTGAAAAAACAATTTTGGTCCAAAATTTGATAAAAACGACATACTATACTATGTCGTCCAAAATCTGTAAAAAAAATGTATTTGTTTTTTTTAGCCCAAAATGTGACCGAAACGTCATACTATACTATGTCGTCGACCTCAATGTCATACTACACTATTTCCTCCAAAATCTGACCATTTTTTTGAAAAAACAATTTTGGTCCAAAATTTGACAAAAACGACATACTATACTATGTCGTCCAAAATCTGTAAAAAAAATTTAATTGTTTTTTTTTGCCCAAAATGTGACCGAAACGTCATACAATACTATGTCGTCGACCTGAATGTCATACTACACTATTTCGTCCAAAATCTGAACATTTTTTTGAAAAAACTATTTTGGTCCAAAATTTGACAAAAACGACATACTATACTATGTCGTCCAAAATCTGTAAAAAAAATTCAATTGTTTTTTTTAGCCCAAAATGTGACCGGAACGTCATACTATACTATGTCGTCGACCTCAATGTCATACTACACTATTTCCTCCAAAATCTGACCATTTTTTTGAAAAAACAATTTTGGTCCAAAATTTGACAAAAACGACATACTATACTATGTCGTCCAAAATCTGTAAAAAAAATGTAATTGTTTTTTTTTGCCCAAAATGTGACCGAAACGTCATACTATACTATGTCGTCGACCTCAATGTCATACTACACTATTTCGTCCAAAATCTGACCATTTTTTTGAAAAAACAATTTTGGTCCAAAATTTGACAAAAACGACATACTATACTATGTCGTCCAAAATCTGTAAAAAAAATTTAATTGTTTTTTTTAGCCCAAAATGTGACCGAAACGTCATACTATACTATGTCGTCGACCTCAATGTCATACTACACTATTTCGTCCAAAATCTGACCATTTTTTTGAAAAAACAATTTTGGTCCAAAATTTGACAAAAACGACATACTATACTATGTCGTCCAAAATCTGTAAAAAATTTTGAATTGTTTTTTTTAGCCCAAAATGTGACCGAAACGTCATACTATACTATGTCGTCGACCTCAATGTCATACTACACTATTTCGTCCAAAATCTGACCATTTTTTTGAAAAAACAATTTTGGTCCAAAATTTGACAAAAACGACATACTATACTATGTCGTCGACCTCAATGTCATACTACACTATTTCGTCCAAAATCTGACCATTTTTTTGAAAAAACAATTTTGGTCCAAAATTTGATAAAAACGACATACTATACTATGTCGTCCAAAATCTGTAAAAAAAATGTAATTGTTTTTTTTAGCCCAAAATGTGACCGAAACGTCATACTATACTATGTCGTCGACCTCAATGTCATACTACACTATTTCCTCCAAAATCTGACCATTTTTTTGAAAAAACAATTTTGGTCCAAAATTTGACAAAAACGACATACTATACTATGTCGTCCAAAATCTGTAAAAAAAATGTAATTGGTTTTTTTTGCCCAAAATGTGACCGAAACGTCATACTATACTATGTCGTCGACCTCAATGTCATACTACACTATTTCGTCCAAAATCTGACCATTTTTTTGAAAAAACAATTTTGGTCCAAAATTTGACAAAAACGACATACTATACTATGTCGTCCAAAATCTGTAAAAAAAAATTAATTGTTTTTTTTAGCCCAAAATGTGACCGAAACGTCATACTATACTATGTCGTCGACCTCAATGTCATACTACACTATTTCGTCCAAAATCTGACCATTTTTTTGAAAAAACAATTTTGGTCCAAAATTTGACAAAAACGACATACTATACTATGTCGTCCAAAATCTGTAAAAAATTTTGAATTGTTTTTTTTAGCCCAAAATGTGACCGAAACGTCATACTATACTATGTCGTCGACCTCAATGTCATACTACACTATTTCCTCCAAAATCTGACCATTTTTTTGAAAAAACAATTTTGGTCCAAAATTTGACAAAAACGACATACTATACTATGTCGTCCAAAATCTGTAAAAAAAATGTAATTGTTTTTTTTTGCCCAAAATGTGACCGAAACGTCATACTATACTATGTCGTCGACCTCAATGTCATACTACACTATTTCGTCCAAAATCTGACCATTTTTTTGAAAAAACAATTTTGGTCCAAAATTTGACAAAAACGACATACTATACTATGTCGTCCAAATTCTGTAAAAAAATTTGAATATTTTTTTTTAGCCCAAAATGTGACCGAAACATCATACTATACTATGTCGTTGACCTCAATGTCATACTACACTATTTCGTCCAAAATCTGACCATTTTTTGAAAAAACTATTTTGGTCCAAAATTTGACAAAAACGACATACTATACTATGTCGTCCAAAATCTGTAAAAAAAATGTAATTGTTTTTTTTAGCCCAAAATGTGACCGAAACGTCATACTATACTATGTCGTCGACCTCAATGTCATACTACACTATTTCGTCCAAAATCTGACCATTTTTTTGAAAAAACAATTTTGGTCCAAAATTTGACAAAAACGACATACTATACTATGTCGTCCAAAATCTGTAAAAAAATTTGAATTGTTTATTTTAGCCCAAAATGTGAACGAAACGTCATACTATACTATGTCGTCCAAAATTTCATGAAAAAATGACATAACACCAGGCAACTGTTATAGCTCAGTGGTAAAGTCTCAGACCTTCATGTAGATAGCTGGGGTTCGAATCCCAGTCAGGTAGGTGAGCTTGGATAAAGTGCAGGCCTTCAATGCTCCTAGAACTTCTCAGATGTACGACCTGATATACTATGTTGTGGGAATTTTTTTGAAAAAAAGATTTTGGTCCAAAATTTGGCAAAAACGACTACTATACTATGTCGTCCAAAATCTGTAAAAGAATTTGAATTGTTTTTTTTTGCCCAAAATGTGACCGGAACGTCATACTATACTATGTCGTCGACCTCAATGTCATACTACACTATTTCGTCCAAAATCTGACAATTTTTTTGAAAATAAAAGATTTGGTCCAAAATTTGACAAAAACGACATACTATATACTATGTCGTCCAAAATCTGTAAAAAAATTTGAATTGTTTATTTTAGCCCAAAATGTGACCGAAACGTCATACTATACTATGTCGTGGACCTCAATATACTACACTATTTTGTCCAAAATCTGACCATTTTTTTGAAAAAACAATTTTGGTCCAAAATTTGACAAAAACGACATACTATACTATGTCGTCCAAAATCTGTAAAAAAATTTGAACATTTTTTTTTAGCCCAAAATGTGACCGAAACGTCATACTATACTATGTCGTCGACCTCAATGTCATACTACACTATTTCGTCCAAATTCTGACCATTTTTTTGAAAAACAATTTTGGTCCAAAATTTGATAAAAACGACATACTATACTATGTCGTCCAAAATCTGTAAAAAAAAATTAATTGTTTTTTTTAGCCCAAAATGTGACCGAAACGTCATACTATACTATGTCGTCGACCTCAATGTCATACTACACTATTTCGTCCAAAATCTGACCATTTTTTTGAAAAAACAATTTTGGTCCAAAATTTGACAAAAACGACATACTATACTATGTCGTCCAAAATCTGTAAAAAATTTTGAATTGTTTTTTTTAGCCCAAAATGTGACCGAAACGTCATACTATACTATGTCGTCGACCTCAATGTCATACTACACTATTTCGTCCAAAATCTGACCATTTTTTTGAAAAAACTATTTTGGTCCAAAATTTGACAAAAACGACATACTATACTATGTCGTCCAAAATCTGTAAAAAATTTTGAATTGTTTTTTTTAGCCCAAAATGTGACCGAAACGTCATACTATACTATGTCGTCGACCTCAATGTCATACTACACTATTTCGTCCAAAATCTGACCATTTTTTTGAAAAAACAATTTTGGTCCAAAATTTGACAAAAACGACATACTATACTATGTCGTCCAAAATCTGTAAAAAAATTTCAATTGTTTTTTTTAGCCCAAAATGTGACCGGAACGTCATACTATACTATGTTGTCGACCTCAATGTCATACTACACTATTTCGTCCAAAATCTGACCATATTTTTGAAAAAACAATTTTGGTCCAAAATTTGACAAAAACGACATACTATACTATGTCGTCCAAAATCTGTAAAAAAAATTGAATATTTTTTTTTAGCCCAAAATGTGACCGAAACGTCATACTATACTATGTCGTCGACCTCAATGTCATACTACACTATTTCGTCCAAAATTTGACCATTTTTAAAAAAAAAACAATTTTGGTCCAAAATTTGACAAAAACGACATACTATACTATGTCGTCCAAAATCTGTAAAAAAAATGTAATTGTTTTTTTTAGCCCAAAATGTGACCGAAACGTCATACTATACTATGTCGTCGACCTCAATGTCATACTACACTATTTCGTCCAAAATCTGACCATTTTTTTGAAAAAACAATTTTGGTCCACAATTTGACAAAAACGACATACTATACTATGTCGTCCAAAATCTGTAAAAAAATTTGAACTGTTTTTTTTAGCCCAAAATGTGACCGAAACGTCATACTATACTATGTCGTCGACCTCAATGTCACACTACACTATTTCGTCCAAAATCTGACCATTTTTTTGAAAAAACAATTTTGGTCCACAATTTGACAAAAACGACATACTATACTATGTCGTCCAAAATCTGTAAAAAAATTTGAACTGTTTTTTTTAGCCCAAAATGTGACCGAAACGTCATACTATACTATGTCGTCGACCTCAATGTCACACTACACTATTTCGTCCAAAATCTGACCATTTTTTTGAAAAAACAATTTTGGTCCAAAATTTGACAAAAACGACATACTATACTATGTCGTCCAAAATCTGTAAAAAAATTTCAATTGTTTTTTTTAGCCCAAAATGTGACCGGAACGTCATACTATACTATGTCGTCGACCTCAATGTCATACTACACTATTTCGTCCAAAATCTGACCATTTTTTTGAAAAAACAATTTTGGTCCAAAATTTGACAAAAACGACATACTATACTATGTCGTCCAAAATCTGTAAAAAAAATTTAATTGTTTTTTTTAGCCCAAAATGTGACCGAAACGTCATACTATACTATGTCGTCGACCTCAATGTCATACTACACTATTTCGTCCAAAATCTGACCATTTTTTTGAAAAAACAATTTTGTTCCAAAATTTGACAAAAACGACATACTATACTATGTCGTCCAAAATCTGTAAAAAAAATTCAATTGTTTTTTTTAGCCCAAAATGTGACCGGAACGTCATACTATACTATGTTGTCGACCTCAATGTCATACTACACTATTTCGTCCAAAATCTGACCATTTTTTTGAAAAAACTATTTTGGTCCAAAATTTGACAAAAACGACATACTATACTATGTCGTCCAAAATCTGTAAAAAATTTTGAATATTTTTTTTTAGCCCAAAATGTGACCGAAACGTCATACTATACTATGTCGTCGACCTCAATGTCATACTACACTATTTCGTCCAAAATCTGACCATTTTTTTGAAAAAACAATTTTGGTCCAAAATTTGATAAAAACGACATACTATACTATGTCGTCCAAAATCTGTAAAAAAAATGTATTTGTTTTTTTTAGCCCAAAATGTGACCGAAACGTCATACTATACTATGTCGTCGACCTCAATGTCATACTACACTATTTCCTCCAAAATCTGACCATTTTTTTGAAAAAACAATTTTGGTCCAAAATTTGACAAAAACGACATACTATACTATGTCGTCCAAAATCTGTAAAAAAAATTTAATTGTTTTTTTTTGCCCAAAATGTGACCGAAACGTCATACAATACTATGTCGTCGACCTCAATGTCATACTACACTATTTCGTCCAAAATCTGAACATTTTTTTGAAAAAACTATTTTGGTCCAAAATTTGACAAAAACGACATACTATACTATGTCGTCCAAAATCTGTAAAAAAAATTCAATTGTTTTTTTTAGCCCAAAATGTGACCGGAACGTCATACTATACTATGTCGTCGACCTCAATGTCATACAACACTATTTCCTCCAAAATCTGACCATTTTTTTGAAAAAACAATTTTGGTCCAAAATTTGACAAAAACGACATACTATACTATGTCGTCCAAAATCTGTAAAAAAAATGTAATTGTTTTTTTTTGCCCAAAATGTGACCGAAACGTCATACTATACTATGTCGTCGACCTCAATGTCATACTACACTATTTCGTCCAAAATCTGACCATTTTTTTGAAAAAACAATTTTGGTCCAAAATTTGACAAAAACGACATACTATACTATGTCGTCCAAAATCTGTAAAAAAAAAATTATTGTTTTTTTTAGCCCAAAATGTGACCGAAACGTCATACTATACTATGTCGTCGACCTCAATGTCATACTACACTATTTCGTCCAAAATCTGACCATTTTTTTGAAAAAACAATTTTGGTCCAAAATTTGACAAAAACGACATACTATACTATGTCGTCCAAAATCTGTAAAAAATTTTGAATTGTTTTTTTTAGCCCAAAATGTGACCGAAACGTCATACTATACTATGTCGTCGACCTCAATGTCATACTACACTATTTCGTCCAAAATCTGACCATTTTTTTGAAAAAACAATTTTGGTCCAAAATTTGACAAAAACGACATACTATACTATGTCGTCGACCTCAATGTCATACTACACTATTTCGTCCAAAATCTGACCATTTTTTTGAAAAAACAATTTTGGTCCAAAATTTGATAAAAACGACATACTATACTATGTCGTCCAAAATCTGTAAAAAAAATGTATTTGTTTTTTTTAGCCCAAAATGTGACCGAAACGTCATACTATACTATGTCGTCGACCTCAATGTCATACTACACTATTTCCTCCAAAATCTGACCATTTTTTTGAAAAAACAATTTTGGTCCAAAATTTGACAAAAACGACATACTATACTATGTCGTCCAAAATCTGTAAAAAAAATTTAATTGTTTTTTTTTGCCCAAAATGTGACCGAAACGTCATACAATACTATGTCGTCGACCTCAATGTCATACTACACTATTTCGTCCAAAATCTGAACATTTTTTTGAAAAAACTATTTTGGTCCAAAATTTGACAAAAACGACATACTATACTATGTCGTCCAAAATCTGTAAAAAAAATTCAATTGTTTTTTTTAGCCCAAAATGTGACCGGAACGTCATACTATACTATGTCGTCGACCTCAATGTCATACAACACTATTTCCTCCAAAATCTGACCATTTTTTTGAAAAAACAATTTTGGTCCAAAATTTGACAAAAACGACATACTATACTATGTCGTCCAAAATCTGTAAAAAAAATGTAATTGTTTTTTTTTGCCCAAAATGTGACCGAAACGTCATACTATACTATGTCGTCGACCTCAATGTCATACTACACTATTTCGTCCAAAATCTGACCATTTTTTTGAAAAAACAATTTTGGTCCAAAATTTGACAAAAACGACATACTATACTATGTCGTCCAAAATCTGTAAAAAAAATTTAATTGTTTTTTTTAGCCCAAAATGTGACCGAAACGTCATACTATACTATGTCGTCGACCTCAATGTCATACTACACTATTTCGTCCAAAATCTGACCATTTTTTTGAAAAAACAATTTTGGTCCAAAATTTGACAAAAACGACATACTATACTATGTCGTCCAAAATCTGTAAAAAATTTTGAATTGTTTTTTTTAGCCCAAAATGTGACCGAAACGTCATACTATACTATGTCGTCGACCTCAATGTCATACTACACTATTTCGTCCAAAATCTGACCATTTTTTTGAAAAAACAATTTTGGTCCAAAATTTGACAAAAACGACATACTATACTATGTCGTCGACCTCAATGTCATACTACACTATTTCGTCCAAAATCTGACCATTTTTTTGAAAAAACAATTTTGGTCCAAAATTTGATAAAAACGACATACTATACTATGTCGTCCAAAATCTGTAAAAAAAATGTAATTGTTTTTTTTAGCCCAAAATGTGACCGAAACGTCATACTATACTATGTCGTCGACCTCAATGTCATACTACACTATTTCCTCCAAAATCTGACCATTTTTTTGAAAAAACAATTTTGGTCCAAAATTTGACAAAAACGACATACTATACTATGTCGTCCAAAATCTGTAAAAAAAATGTAATTGGTTTTTTTTGCCCAAAATGTGACCGAAACGTCATACTATACTATGTCGTCGACCTCAATGTCATACTACACTATTTCGTCCAAAATCTGACCATTTTTTTGAAAAAACAATTTTGGTCCAAAATTTGACAAAAACGACATACTATACTATGTCGTCCAAAATCTGTAAAAAAATTTGAATTGTTTATTTTAGCCCAAAATGTGACCGAAACGTCATACTATACTATGTCGTGGACCTCAATGTCATACTACACTATTTTGTCCAAAATCTGACCATTTTTTTGAAAAAACAATTTTGGTCCAAAATTTGACAAAAACGACATACTATACTATGTCGTCCAAAATCTGTAAAAAAATTTGAACATTTTTTTTTAGCCCAAAATGTGACCGAAACGTCATACTATACTATGTCGTCGACCTCAATGTCATACTACACTATTTCGTCCAAATTCTGACCATTTTTTTGAAAAACAATTTTGGTCCAAAATTTGATAAAAACGACATACTATACTATGTCGTCCAAAATCTGTAAAAAAAAATTAATTGTTTTTTTTAGCCCAAAATGTGACCGAAACGTCATACTATACTATGTCGTCGACCTCAATGTCATACTACACTATTTCGTCCAAAATCTGACCATTTTTTTGAAAAAACAATTTTGGTCCAAAATTTGACAAAAACGACATACTATACTATGTCGTCCAAAATCTGTAAAAAAAATTTAATTGTTTTTTTTAGCCCAAAATGTGACCGAAACGTCATACTATACTATGTCGTCGACCTCAATGTCATACTACACTATTTCGTCCAAAATCTGACCATTTTTTTGAAAAAACAATTTTGGTCCAAAATTTGACAAAAACGACATACTATACTATGTCGTCCAAAATCTGTAAAAAATTTTGAATTGTTTTTTTTAGCCCAAAATGTGACCGAAACGTCATACTATACTATGTCGTCGACCTCAATGTCATACTACACTATTTCGTCCAAAATCTGACCATTTTTTTGAAAAAACTATTTTGGTCCAAAATTTGACAAAAACGACATACTATACTATGTCGTCCAAAATCTGTAAAAAATTTTGAATTGTTTTTTTTAGCCCAAAATGTGACCGAAACGTCATACTATACTATGTCGTCGACCTCAATGTCATACTACACTATTTCGTCCAAAATCTGACCATTTTTTTGAAAAAACAATTTTGGTCCAAAATTTGACAAAAACGACATACTATACTATGTCGTCCAAAATCTGTAAAAAAATTTCAATTGTTTTTTTTAGCCCAAAATGTGACCGGAACGTCATACTATACTATGTTGTCGACCTCAATGTCATACTACACTATTTCGTCCAAAATCTGACCATATTTTTGAAAAAACAATTTTGGTCCAAAATTTGACAAAAACGACATACTATACTATGTCGTCCAAAATCTGTAAAAAAAATTGAATATTTTTTTTTAGCCCAAAATGTGACCGAAACGTCATACTATACTATGTCGTCGACCTCAATGTCATACTACACTATTTCGTCCAAAATTTGACCATTTTTTAAAAAAAAACAATTTTGGTCCAAAATTTGACAAAAACGACATACTATACTATGTCGTCCAAAATCTGTAAAAAAAATGTAATTGTTTTTTTTAGCCCAAAATGTGACCGAAACGTCATACTATACTATGTCGTCGACCTCAATGTCATACTACACTATTTCGTCCAAAATCTGACCATTTTTTTGAAAAAACAATTTTGGTCCACAATTTGACAAAAACGACATACTATACTATGTCGTCCAAAATCTGTAAAAAATTTTGAACTGTTTTTTTTAGCCCAAAATGTGACCGAAACGTCATACTATACTATGTCGTCGACCTCAATGTCACACTACACTATTTCGTCCAAAATCTGACCATTTTTTTGAAAAAACAATTTTGGTCCAAAATTTGACAAAAACGACATACTATACTATGTCGTCCAAAATCTGTAAAAAAATTTCAATTGTTTTTTTTAGCCCAAAATGTGACCGGAACGTCATACTATACTATGTCGTCGACCTCAATGTCATACTACACTATTTCGTCCAAAATCTGACCATTTTTTTGAAAAAACAATTTTGGTCCAAAATTTGACAAAAACGACATACTATACTATGTCGTCCAAAATCTGTAAAAAAATTTCAATTGTTTTTTTTAGCCCAAAATGTGACCGGAACGTCATACTATACTATGTCGTCGACCTCAATGTCATACTACACTATTTCGTCCAAAATCTGACCATTTTTTTGAAAAAACAATTTTGTTCCAAAATTTGACAAAAACGACATACTATACTATGTCGTCCAAAATCTGTAAAAAAATTTCAATTGTTTTTTTTAGCCCAAAATGTGACCGGAACGTCATACTATACTATGTTGTCGACCTCAATGTCATACTACACTATTTCGTCCAAAATCTGACCATTTTTTTGAAAAAACTATTTTGGTCCAAAATTTGACAAAAACAACATACTATACTATGTCGTCCAAAATCTGTAAAAAATTTTGAATATTTTTTTTAGCCCAAAATGTGACCGAAACGTCATACTATACTATGTCGTCGACCTCAATGTCATACTACACTATTTCGTCCAAAATCTGACCATTTTTTTGAAAAAACAATTTTGGTCCAAAATTTGATAAAAACGACATACTATACTATGTCGTCCAAAATCTGTAAAAAAAATGTATTTGTTTTTTTTAGCCCAAAATGTGACCGAAACGTCATACTATACTATGTCGTCGACCTCAATGTCATACTACACTATTTCCTCCAAAATCTGACCATTTTTTTGAAAAAACAATTTTGGTCCAAAATTTGACAAAAACGACATACTATACTATGTCGTCCAAAATCTGTAAAAAAAATTTAATTGTTTTTTTTTGCCCAAAATGTGACCGAAACGTCATACAATACTATGTCGTCGACCTCAATGTCATACTACACTATTTCGTCCAAAATCTGAACATTTTTTTGAAAAAACTATTTTGGTCCAAAATTTGACAAAACGACATACTATACTATGTCGTCCAAAATCTGTAAAAAAAATTCAATTGTTTTTTTTAGCCCAAAATGTGACCGGAACGTCATACTATACTATGTCGTCGACCTCAATGTCATACTACACTATTTCCTCCAAAATCTGACCATTTTTTTGAAAAAACAATTTTGGTCCAAAATTTGACAAAACGACATACTATACTATGTCGTCCAAAATCTGTAAAAAAAATGTAATTGTTTTTTTTTGCCCAAAATGTGACCGAAACGTCATACTATACTATGTCGTCGACCTCAATGTCATACTACACTATTTCGTCCAAAATCTGACCATTTTTTTGAAAAAACAATTTTGGTCCAAAATTTGACAAAAACGACATACTATACTATGTCGTCCAAAATCTGTAAAAAAAATTTAATTGTTTTTTTTAGCCCAAAATGTGACCGAAACGTCATACTATACTATGTCGTCGACCTCAATGTCATACTACACTATTTCGTCCAAAATCTGACCATTTTTTTGAAAAAACAATTTTGGTCCAAAATTTGACAAAAACGACATACTATACTATGTCGTCCAAAATCTGTAAAAAATTTTGAATTGTTTTTTTTAGCCCAAAATGTGACCGAAACGTCATACTATACTATGTCGTCGACCTCAATGTCATACTACACTATTTCGTCCAAAATCTGACCATTTTTTTGAAAAAACAATTTTGGTCCAAAATTTGACAAAAACGACA